>NC_133544.1:58620000-58963750 GCF_048773025.1 Camelus bactrianus | reverse complement strand
AAGGAGGGGAATCAAATAATAATATACAGATATCAAAATTGGTCACATAATAATATAAAGATAATCAAAATTGATATTTATGTGCTGGTGATATTCTGTATGAAAAAAAATCATTTTCAAAGAAGCTGAATTTCATAAATAAGACATTTTTAAAGGCCTGTGCTTCAGAAGGACCACACTAATTCAAAGATGAATGTAAATAAGCATCTTTGTTGATTAAGAAAAAAATATGAACATCATATTCTCAATACTCTACAAAACCTAAATACCCAAACTCATCATACACCGGTGCTTGCTGATCTAAATTAATTCTGCCCTCCAGGGATAAATATTCTCAAAAAGGAAATTTAACTTTAAGCAAAATCTGAAATGTTGTAGATGTGAATTTCTAGAAATTCAAAGTGTATTTATTTCTTTGAGTCAGACACTTGTTTGTTTTTGCAATCACTATATGAAACAATTTTGGAAGAACGCAGATGCTTTTCCCCCCTTCCTTGTTTCAGACTGCTTGCATATGCAGGCATAGGCATGAGAGCTTCCAGGGTATATTGAGGAAATGACATTTTCCCCCTCATTTGTTTTAACAAAAGGCCCAAAGGATCTTTAAAGCCAAAGGTACTATAGTAGTTGAAAAAAATCTTTAAAAATAATGAGCACTCCACGTGTTTTTCCCATTAAAATATGCTGAATGAATAATTAGTGGCTATGATGGTTGAAAATTCAGAACATGAATAAGGTAGTAATTTTATTATTTGATACTTTTATAATTTTTATAATTAATGTAGTTTTAAGTTCGGCAAAGCTTTCTTGGAAAAAGTAGAGTACTCCACCCACCCCGTCAAAAATACTCTAGAAGGAATAAAGTAGAATCAGGTAGAAGTGGCAGCAGGTCTTGTTTATTTATTTATTTCCAGTAGTAGTGGTAGTAGTAGTAGTGGAGTTGAAAAATACACTTTTAATTATGCATCAGGAGCTCTGATTGCAGGTGGGAAGACTAAAATCGATCATTCCTGCATCGATAGTGTTGTCTATTACTGCATTGATTTGTGTGTATTTATGCAGAGACTTTCAGTTATTTACTTACATATTTCAGCATCTCTCTTGATTATCACAGGTTGGTTTTAATGAAAGAGCTTATATAGGGAACACATTTGACAGATCAATTTTAAGTAAACTTGGTAGTGAATTATAGCAACCCAAAGAGTTTATGAAATTACTTATTCGTACTTGCTTGTTAGCAATTAGGATCCTGTCTCTGATTAAAACCTCAAGCTATTCGAAAGCTTCCATTCTTCCCTCCATAGTATTGATGTGTTTTAATCAAATAGGAAAACAGATGATTTTATGGTGTTGGCTGTGATAGAGTGAAACTGATGAAAGAGTCTTTTTCCATTGACATGACTAGTTTACCCTCATGACAATAAGGTGGCCATTGGGTTTACTAATGCTGTAGATGAAAAATCAAGGAACAACGAGATCTGAATATAGAAATAGCAGTGTTTTAAAACATCTATTACCACTAAGTTTTGCCAGTGGTATTTATGCTGAACAGGATATTCCAGGGTTCTTCAGTGCATATTAAATGGATCTAGACATTATATATCTACTATTTAGTGTATACGATTATACCTTACGAAGACAGACATTCACCTTAAAATAATAGTTCACAAGTGAATCAGGGTTCATTTGAACAAATACAACTAAAGACCACGAGTGTGTCTTTTATATGTACAAGGCAATAGTGGGAGATTGAGATACATTTGTATCTGTCCTCTTACAGTCATTACAAAATGTTGAAAGATGAGTTGAAAATAGAAAAAAAAAAAGTGGCCTAATTCATTGAGGGCTATTCTGTTTCATAGGTCTTTTCTTGCAATTTGGAGGATGAATTTTTCCTTGTTAATAATTTGGAATACATCTACCAAATACGGTTAACAGTCCTTTTCTTCAGCTCTTGCCCTCCCCACCCCGTACCTGCAAAGAATACAGAGAGGGAAAATAACTGAATTCTTTCTCAAGATCGAAAGGGCCTTGGGAGATGGAATTACTCTCTTCACCATAGCGAGAGTTTTCCTGAAACTACTTATCCTCAGCATTAGCGCTGTGAGAGGTGGAGCCTCTCAGTCAGGCGGCTGCAGGCAGAAGGTGGGCGAGCCCTGGGACCTTAAGGTTTGAAGAAGGTTGAGAGGAGGAGCAGAGAGAGAGCTTTGCGTTTATGTATTTGGTTTATTTTGTTTTTCTGTCCTTTGCCAAGCCCCTGAAGTTAACACAGCGATGTGGCCCTGTAAGACCAAGCACTCTCAGAATCTTTTCGAGATTGAGATTCCAGAGCATCAGATGAACGGGACTTAGAGCTGAGGCGTGCTCACCCATCCCTCCCTCCCTCCCTCTTTTTACGCACACACCAGCTCGTCCTCACGTGCATGGGGTAGTGGACAGTGTTGACTTGAATTGCTCTTGCTCGCTCCAAGCCTTTCCTGTGAATGAACCCGAAAACACTCGACAGGTCGTGAATAATCGTTTTAATGAGTGTGCAAAGCGTGCGACGGGGTGCACCGAGCTGTCGGGTTAAACAAACAACTTGTACCCTGACCAAATCCGATTGTTTAAGTGCAAAGTGATGTCAGTACCATTTCCATTGCCCTTCAGAAAACCACAGATCTGACACGCGGGAGTCCAATTTTCCCCATTAAAGAAAAATAACAATATTTTCCAACCGTGTATGTGATCTTCTTTAATATTAATCTGAGCCAAACAAAACCTCATTTGAGAATCAGAGAAGTAGTCATGTCACTGCCTCAAAAACAAATTGAAAGAAAGGGAAAATGAGGAAGAAATCAGAACAAATAATAAAAGTCTGATGGAGGATCTTTTTGATAGCTCACGTATCATTGCTGATCAATATTGTAAAAATCATATCTATAGCTAGCTAGCTATCTAAGCTCACTAGAGGCAAATATCAAGTTAACTGCATCTAAACAACTGGGATTGATGA
This sequence comes from Camelus bactrianus, assembly GCF_048773025.1. Classification (NCBI taxonomy): domain Eukaryota; kingdom Metazoa; phylum Chordata; class Mammalia; order Artiodactyla; family Camelidae; genus Camelus; species Camelus bactrianus. Next base: position 58,960,755 of record NC_133544.1, on the reverse strand, counting down.
TGTGGTCCTGTACTAAGACAAAAATAACCAACCTGTAAATACTTTTTTCTAATGAAAATTTAACTGAAGTATTTGCTGTTTATATTAGCCTGTGCAGGAATAAAGGGATAAGTAGTTCCCACATTTATACTTTCAAGGAAAACAGTTTGGAAGAAAGTAATGTTAAAGGAACCCTGATGGGCCACCATCATCTAAAACAATAACAAAGAGCACAGTGAACTCTTCATGAATCACTATCCCCTCCCCACTTTTTTTCACAACTATACTGGGGAAATATTTTTGTTTCTTTCTCATCTAGAAAAAAGATCTACTTACTTGGAATCAGCCACGTGTGCTCCTACCTCGTTCATTCTTTTACCTACTTTTACAACTCCAAACATCAAATACCACGTGATGAGTAAGAAAATATAACCTCAAAATTAAAAAAAAAAATCCCTTTTACATATCGTCTCTAAAAATTCTGTGGAGAGGAGAAATATGTAAAATGTTTCCCTCACCAGCACCTCATATACATTCACAAATCAAACAAAATGGCCAAGATGCTTGGAAATCAGTGTATCAGTTCCAAATAACTAGCTCCTTCAACTCAATAACAATAGGAGGATATTAAGGTTTACATTTTCAAAACTAAGTATTATAGATTGCATTATTGTTCTTTAAAGACTGAAAGCATATAACGTCCTACAATCTGAAAGGTCACTTGTCCTTATAATTGTAGTCAGCTTGTAGAAATGTTAGGGATATACCCCTGAATATGGAAGCTCAGCATTTGTTCACTTAACTCCTATTGGGTATGTTGTCATCTACATATCTGTCTGTCTTTCTGACCATCTATTTCACATATGAATATGTCAACCAATTGCAATTAAATGAATTAACCCACCTAAGACACATAATTGAGGTATTTGATGGAGTAAGCAATTTCCTATGAAAGTCGTTGGAGTTTTATTATTGTTGCTAGTTTTCATACATCTCTGTCAATTTAGCCTCAATGGAAAAAAATGGAAGGTATTGAAATTCAGTTTCCAGCATCAAAACTTGGAAAAGACAGCCAGTAGTTTAGGACAGTGTTTTTGTTGATTTTGACTGTTATCTGGTGACTTGTCTGTATCAGAATATCAATTCAGAATATCCTTTAATTTCTAGGAAATTTGACAAAAATGACTATCAAAAACTAGGGGCTTGCATTTTTTATTGTTTTAAGTATTTTTGGACACACAACAGACTGTAGTTATTACCTAAACAGCTTTCTTCTCTGTGGGCTGAGTTGAGGAATTTTAGGAGTCACTGAAAGAGCTGCATCCATTTCTGTTTTAGATTCACAAACAGCAAAGCTAGAGGGTGCGTCTGTTTCTGTGTGTATATATGCAGTTAAAGAACTACACTATCAAAACATTAATTATATTTGAAAGAGAGCTTGCTGTGGGGAGAAATGCATTATTTAATTTATATTCCATGGAATGTGTCTGTGGAGAGGGCTGAAATTGTATACCTGTCTTATATGATGCACCCTCTTCAGTGAGGTGCCTAGCAAGAGCAAACAGATGAAGGAGGCAAACTTGGATGGGAGAGACCTTAGGTATGTGGATAGTCCTAAGCAGAGGGAATTCATGTGCAAACTCAAATTACATGAAGAACAAGCATGGGGTCTTTGTTCCTTGTCAACAAAAACAAATATAATGTTTCTCCTCTATCAAACAAACCACAGAACGATCTTAGCTGAATTTGGAGCAGGGTTGGGGGAGAGATTGAGTGACTAAGTATATTCCAATTATCATAGTTCTGATCCTCAAGTCCTGTTTATTTTACAGCTGCCAAATTTTATATCCAAAATTTAGATTCTCTTCCTCCCAAATCCTACATTGGTATGAATCATCCCTGATCATTTTTAGTTTTTGGCTTAATTACTAGTTTTCAGCTTTAAATTACCAATAAACTAATTAATCTGACTAATCTTTCTAAACTTCTGTTGAGTAGTATAATAGCTGCAACAACAACAAAAATAAAATAGCAGAAAATGCAGCAATAATGACAAAAATAGAATGTTAATAATAATAATGCAAACAATAATAGCAGAAACAATTTTAAAATAATTTCTCTGGCTGACAGGATGAAGATGGAATCCATTTCAGTCTGAAATGTGTGTTTCACAGCTGCAATTGGACATTCTTGTGATTTGTTGTTTCACTGGTTAGATGGATGATCCATTCTGGCCCAACTCAAGTGTTCTAATAGAGACTCCCTTGGTCTAATACGGTAGGTCTTTTTAATGTTGTTGAGTACTTTTGTGACCACTCCTCTTCAATGCTATGGGCATGTCCCTCTTGGACACCATTTCCCCAAAAATCAACCTGGGAAAGAGACTGGCAGACATGTGAAGGGATTCTTAGATAGAAGGATCTGGTGCCTCTGGCTGGAGCTCAGCTGGTGAATGGGCAAGGTGTCCTATTTGGGAATCATGTTCACAAATCTGATTTGAGAAGTGCAAAGTAACTGAGGTTCCTGTGAATCCAAAGAGAACACTGGCCCTAAGGAACTCAGGTCATTGGGCAGGACACAAAACTTAGAATTCTATTAGGACCCCTGGATGAACTCTTGATTCCTTCAGGGATGGAGGGATGGAAAAAGGACAATAAAGTGAAGGGAAAAGAAGTGGACAGAGACCAGGTGAAAGATGTTTGTACCTGGTGGTGATCTAGCTGGTAATGCTAACCCATCTCCTTAGGAGGAGGGAGGGGTGTTTTTGTTAATTGTGAACCTGCCAAGGTTTATCCCTCTAGGTGCAAGAACAGGCACCAGTTCCTGAGACTAGGCTGGGAACGATCTGCCAGTGAGTCTGTACTTGCAGGAATCGAACTCTCCTCTGAGCCCAAAGTTCTCCCTATCTCCTGAGTCCCCTGTGCACCCCACCCCCAAGAAAGAGGACTTGAAAGAAAATAAAAAGTGGGTGAGGAAGGAATTAGATTTGGTGTTTGTCAGGCAATTGTTGGGGTTAAAGCAGGTTGTTTGGTAACTGCTTTCATTTTGGAGGAAAAAGAAAGCTGGTTAGGAGAGGAAGGGCGGTTATGGGAGAGGAGAGCAGAGAAAGAGAAATTTCTCCGCAGCCCAGCAACTAGGACCAAACGCAAAAGGACCTTCGCAATAGAAGGACAGTTTGAGAGCAAGGAAGGGTGACTGTTAAATATTTTTGCTTTGTTCTATTTTCCTGCAAATTATTCCTGCAAATCTATTTCCCTGAAAATTTGTGAGAAAATAAAACTTGGCACACCTTGTTAAAAAAAAAAAAACAACTACAAAAAGAAAGGCAGAAGTATCAGGAGCCATCTTGTCCTCTAGAAAACTTTTTTCTTTGGATATTACCAAATACACACAATCCATAACTAAACCAAACAGTAGCTGAAGGAAGAAAGGGAGGGAAAAGAAGGACGCAATTTCCTTGCTGGTCATACCATGCATCTATCTCTTCACCTTTCACAGACCGTATATTGCTCTGCTCTTCAATGGTACCCCCAGGCTTTCTCTGTGCACTAATAACAACTAATAATGACTAAGTTCACTTCAACTGTTCTGTAAGTACAGCTATGCAACTTGAAATCAAACGAGAGCCTTCCATATAAAATCCAATACTAATTAAAATAATATTTTGTGGAAAATATTGTTACTGTCTTTTGTTTGGATTGTTCCTTTGATTAAAAGACAATTATCAATTGTTCCGATAAGAAAATTAAAAGAAATCAACATCACCAGTAAAAGTAGCCCTCAGTCCTGTTATGTACACCCCCAAAGTATGGTTTTTAAGAATTTATTTTCAAACACTTTGGTTTTAATAGTGTGTAACTAAGAACCTCTGAGTTATTGGCGACATGCTTACCTAAAGGAAACTAAGTTAACACTTTTGTAATGAGAATACTTGACAGAAAGTAAAGAAACAATAAAAGCAGGTATCTCACAAAGTAGTGAAAGTTGTGCAGACATTCACCTGCACTCAGTTTGTGTACCTATTTAACAAAATTAATATCCCAATATCTTAAAAAAATTTTAGCCAATATATAAAAATGCTTACACATACATATTATATACACCATGCTGCATATATTTCAAATATGTATTTATTTTTAATAGAATCTGAGAACTAAACAATTAGCATTTCTAGCTTTTTAACTACCAATAATTGTTTATTTGTGATCTGTAAACTCTGAAGGAAAGCCAGAACCACTGCATTCTGCTTAGATTGTATTATGAAGCAAATATAGGTTTCTTCCAGTCTTGGGGTGTGCAAGAGTGAGGGATTTAAGAGTAAGTGGAATTAAGGTCTTATATATGTTTGCAGTAAACCAAGATGTAGTAATTTCATTCTTTAAACATTCACATGCTACTATTAAATAAAAGAAATATATAGTTTCAAAGATAGGAAAAATAAGCCCAAGTCAAGCTATGGTATTTCAGAAAAGGAGTGGTTTCAAACGATGCTAACATTTTTTCCCAACAAAGAATTTTTCAAGGCAGGTATAACCAGATCTGTTGCACAAGTGGCAAAGCAAATATTCTAGAAATGGGCTGTAGAGGGATTTAATGGACTGAATCTATCTGAATATTTATGAAGAGTAATACTCCTTTGAAGAGGGTTGTGTGACTATCTATCATGTGCCTTTAAAATGGGGGAGGGGGAGAGATTTGAGAGGGTGGACATGTCCAAGCATCCTAACTATTGCTAATGATGAAAGGATGTGACCAGTGTAGAAAAGGACATAATCCCATGCCAAGAGAGGAGCTGCAAGTACTATTTGCCCTATCACGTTTATTTTCTTTAAAGTGCATATTCAAAAACATACCCTTTCCGATAGGCTCTCATCTGCAGTTATGGCTTCATAGACAGTAGTCAGCTTGTATTAAAGTGCAATCTAATGCTCCAGTCCAACTTTGAAAAGAAGACAATGGACAGGAAAAATAAAGTGACAAGTCTTATCAATAAAATTCTCATTGGCAGTTGGAGAATTGGGAAAGAGGCTTCAAAACAGTGTAGCGGGAGGAAAGCAATACTCTTTAGGCGAGTTTTGGGAATATGCTAAGTAAAATGCTGTTCAGAAATTGGGATTAATCGAGCAGTTTAAATACAAATCTGCCGGAAATCGTGCTCTGTGAGAATGAAAATGAAGAAATTTATGCATATTCTAATTTTCCCTCTTTGGCTGCTATTTTGGAGGAAGAGACTTCTTTTGCTGATGGTGGGACTTTTTTGTTCTGCACAGGAAATGTGTAAATGAACACAAATGTGTGTGTTTTTTCCCTTTCCCTTTCTCTCCTCCATCCCTCCTCCCTCTTTCAACAATCAGAAGTTTTAGGGTCCTCAGTTCTGCAGCCACCGGGTACCAGTGTTTCTCCCCATCCCCAGGATGATAGGGTGCAGGAAAGGCAGGGAGTTGAGTTAGGGCCCCTCTGGGTCGCTAACCTTTGAAAATTAACCTAGAGTTTCCACTCCATCTTTGGACATTCAAAGAGAGTAGAGAGTAGGGAGGAGTTATACACTTAATGTGATGAAAAATCATCTCCAGAGCTATTTCCTCTCACACCCGAATTCTCAGTGACGACTAGGTTGGGGAAAGTTTAAAAGTGATGTTATAAACCATGTTGTGCAGATCCACTGACCATCAGCGCCCAGTCCAAACACTTTCCCTCTCGTGCCTTTGGGAACACACGGGGCTGGTGAAGTTTAATTCTATTAAGACCAGTAAGAAGCCCTCTAGCTCTCCTAGTCTGATGTAAGTAAGTAGCCCAGTGCTGAGAACGAGTGAAGTGGAGCTCTACGGATGTTTTTTATCTTGTGGAATATGTAAGGGTCTCCGAAGACGGTCCAATGAAGGGTCTGGGGCGAAGGTAGGGGCGGGGGCGACTAGGTCCCTGGTGGGAGAGAGACTGAGAGACGAAAAAGAGAGGCGCTCCCCTCGTCCGGCTCCTGCGTTTGCAGGCCAGGCGAGAGCTTCACAATTAATTCGGGGCCGGGGGAAGACAAACTGAGACAGACTCCGAGTTTCTATCCTCCTTTCTACACCCCAGATAAAAACCCTGCAGCCAACTTCATTCTTAACAATTTAATCTGAAAAGGGCCCTGAGGTGCCCCTCTGCCGCTCGCAGAGCGCCGCAAGGACCCCCCCCCCCCCCCCGGGCATCGGACGAGGCGTGAGCCGTCCTCTGCCAGGTCCGCCACCCGCTCCGCCGCTGCGGCTGGGGCCTTAGAGGAGGGCGGCCAGGACAAAGTCCCCGCTACGAGCCCCGGCCTCACACACATTTTCAGCGTCCCCGGAGGGCCTGCCTTTTACCTCCCCGTCCGCCGGGACCCCGCCCCGCCTCCCACTCCAGTCTTCCTCCCTCGGGAAGGGGCGCCGCGCGGCCGACGCCGGGCAGGGCCGCACCCCTACCCCGCCCGCGCGACTCGAGGCCGTGGCGTCGGTTCCCCTCCGCGTACCGGTGTGGGGCGCAGATTCGCCCGCGAAAAAGCTGGGAGAGGAGCGCGGGCCCTCGCTGCAGACCTCACGTCAAGGTGACCGCCACATCTAGGAACCTCTTCGGAAAAGCTCCAAAATGCCTAGTTTGCAGAAAGTCTGCTATGGTGTGGTGGGGCCGTGTGGTCAGAGAACCCCCTGAGAAGCCTCGTAAGGTCTGGAGTCAAGCGCTGCCCAGACCTATTTCTCCCGCGCACTCCAGGTCCCGCACTTCCGGTCCCCGTGGGGTCCCGGACCCTCCCCTCCCCCAGCACTTCCGGCCCGTGGGTTCCTGCCCTACCGCCCAGTCAAGGGGCTGAGGGATATCACTGAGATCTCTCCCTAGCTGGTGGGAACTTTACCTGTCCCTTCATTTCTTTTTATTTTGACTCTCCTTTAATTTCTTCACTTCCTTAAACGTGAGAGTGAGGGTGGGGAGTGGAATGGAGGAAGGCCAGAAGGTGAGAGAAAAAGCCCATTGAAGAGAAAACTTTTTTTTTTTTTTTGTCTTTTCAGATCCCCATTTCCCTGTGTGAATTCCCTGCACAAACTCACATCAGCAACTGAGATTTAGGCCTGTTTTCCAGCAGGGCTTAGGCCAGTGTCTGCACTTAGTAGGCATGCAATAAGTGTTGAATGAATTACTGAATTAATGATGCTGCTCTGCTAGGCACATAGTGCTTAGGGTTGGTAGATATCCTGAGAAATCGACTGACTTGACTTTCGGGGTTTTGTTGAATTCAGTTGAGAGGGTGATAAATAAATGATTTTTACAGACATTTTGATTTTTTTTTAGGGACTCCCCAAAACAGTGGGAGGAAATCTCTTGGAGTTATTGAAACTTCTTCATATGTATGAGGTAAATTGATGTGATTTTTTAGAATTTGGGGGTTTATCAGCCCTTCTGTAGTTTTTCCTATTTTGCTTTCTGTTTAAAATTTTACTTTCTGTGGAATAGGTCAAGCCCTTGAGAAGTTAATCTTTTGTAGCCAGTTTGAGGCAGAAACTGATTCCTCTTTTGCTTTCCTTCTATGTTATAGTCTAATCCTTGCCAATCTTGAATTCTTTTCTGTGTTATGTCCTGCGTATCATTCACCTGTTCTTGTTCTTTACAATAACATATATTTGTAAATGCTGTAAGAACATTATATAACAGGAGAGAAATTTTACAGTTGGGAAGTTGTGAGGCTGGATTCAGTTAGTCAGCACATCATAAATTCATATTCTACTGAGCACCAGTTTATAACCTATAGACTACTCTCTAGGGCATTTACTGTCCCACTTTCACTGACTGTAAAATAGTGAAAATATGTAATCAATAAGCTGATAACATGAAACCAATCTGAAAGGTTTTAATTGTTAAACAAGTTTAAAGTGTATTTATTAGCATCATTATTAAGAGGCATCAGAGAGGGCTACAATAAGACCTGTTCTTATCCTCTGGGCACTTACAATCTAGTTGGGCATAAATAATGTAAATGTAAATTGATAGAAACCACTACTAAGCAATATTCAGTGTGTGGCATATTGAAAACACTCAGTAAACAATTGCCTCACAAATTAATTTGCAGTCAGGTCATTCTTTTAACAGAAATATGATACTGATAAGAAATACAGGGAGGATTAATTAGGGAAACTTTCATGGAGAAAATGTATTTGTCCTTTATGTGCAACAGAGGAAGATTAGAATATGCAAGCTGTTTGTGTTCGAGGGGGTGAAGGAGGCATAAAAGAAGAATGAGAAAGATGTTTGATGAGATGGAGTTTGGTGGTAATTTGTAGGAAGTTTTAAGACCATGCAGAGGAGTTTGTATTAGATAGTAGAGGTGATAGAGACTGTGGTGGCCCTGTAAGCAGAAGACAGCATGATTAAAATTGAGAGTGAGATTTATATTTAAAATGATTCTAGCCAGCAACTGAGCATAGTGAAAATTGAGGGAGAAAGAGTAGGAGAAAAGATTTTGGTGCAGTTTTGAAATGGGATATTACTACAGAGTGGCTAAAGACAGAGCCATCCTTAGGCTCTTTCTTCCCAGTTTTTATACAATGGGAATTACATTGAAATGATAAAATCAGTAATGAGCCTTGATTAGAGCAAGAGCCACAGTACTAATGGAGTAAGTACTACAATTTTATTCTTCATTGTTGGTAGTGCTGGGGGATGTTAGGTATAGAATGATGTTAGGTATAGAACGAGATATCTTCATCACCAGTTAAGCTCAAGATATCTTTTTCATTTAGCTTATTTACCTATTATTCAGTTGTAGTGGTTCTTGGGTAGGTGTGATTTTTGATACCCTCCCCTCTCCTCCACCAGGCACATTTGGCAATGTCTGGAGACATTTTTACTTGTAACAACTATGGGGCCACTACTGGCATCTAGTAAGTAGAGGGCAGGGATAGATATTACTAAGCATCTTACAATTCACAGGAGAGCACCCTGCCCCACCACCCAACCAACAATGAATTATCCTATTCAGTCCAAAATTGTCAATAGTGCTGAAGCTGAGAAACCTTCAGTTGTGGGAATGAAGCATGAGCTCTAAGTCTGGAGAGCTCCACAACAAGTCCCAGAACCTAACTTCTATTATAGTAACAATTTCAATTGAAGAAATGCTCTATTTGTTTAGTGAGTCTAATGTACCTCTGAAAATGGCAGTGTCTCTACTTGGCCCTGAGGCCTTAGGAATAGGAAAATCAGAAAGTACTTGCTTGGATTTGCTACTTTTTATAAAGTAGAGTTAGAAATCATCCTTAAGGATTTGTCATCTAAATGTTATTTATTAAATTAATAAAATGTGCCTTTGGAGTTGCTTAGCAACTTATGGAAAGCTTGCTTTTTAGAAGTTCATTTGTTTGTTTAAAAACTAGGGTAGGTTGCATATTATTAGCTACATTACATAAATCAACAAAGAAATGTACACTGAAAATGGAATAAGATGTTTCAACACATTTTCTGCTTTCTGTGTCTGGCAATTAAAACACTCTAATTGTCTGGTAGAATTGCATCAAGTATTCGACAAACATTATGTATGAAACTTGAACACAATATTGAGTATGTAAGAGAACCAAAGGGGAAAAATTCAGCAAGTTTGTCATAAAGCATGTGTTTATCTTAACCTTTCTTCTTCAAAAATCTTATCTACTAAGTACTTTTATCAGACACTAATTATACTCTTTCTGAAAAGAATTTCTCCAACACCCTTCAGTGCCCGCACCCTTTAATCATATCTCATTACATCTACCTAATCCATATCTTTTTTCACATTGCCATGGCTCATTAACAGTTTTAAAAGCTAATCTTAATCTTGGACATTATTATTCCTTGTAATTGAGATGAAAATAATGCCAATAATATTTTATTCCTAAAATGTAATGGATCATTTAAAATTTGTTCTGAAGCCATTTCTTCTTTAAATATTAATGAGAAATTAACTTTCAAACATGCATTAAGCTAGCAGGAACAGTGAGATGTGTCTGAAAACCCTGAAGCACCTTTTTGAAGAAGTTATTTTTATAAGCTGTTTTAACAGTGGATCATCAGTCACTTTGAAGGGAAGTGATCCTTGATTAACAGTTGGCTGATATTGTGCTTCCACAGATCTGTGTTAATACAGGTGCTACCTGTGAAGCAGGACAGGTAATTCACAAAACCTGAGGGCCTTTTTTTTACTGACTGAAAAATGTAAAAGCTTAAAAGGGCCTTCGTGTTTGTGTATTATCCCACTAAATTGTTGTAGACAAGACAAACCAAATGTCCCACTCAAATAATGAACAGTAGGCACCATGTTTCCCATAAATTTAAAGAAAAGATTAAATATGGCTATTATTTTATTCCTTTTGATTTTCCATTTTTAGAAAAGGAAATGGATCAAATATGCAGTTACATGACTCAAGTAGAGCTTCATGATGATGACTTTTTAGGACTTGAAAGTCAAATCCTGCCTCTCAGAATACAACTACATAGAGCTAATGTTACTCTCAGTGTAAACTTCCTCCACTATTACAATTGTGATGGTTTCTTGAAAGTAATCTTTAAGAGTCTTAGGAAAAGTTTAATGGCCCATTGTTTTTTAATGCACATACTGTTTAGCGGTAGTGTTTAAAAAAAAACAAAACAACAACACAGAAGTCATTGTCCAAAAAAACAGCTTTTGGACAAGCACCTCAAGCTTATGATTCAGTGGTAGTAAAGATGTAGTAAAACTTTAATTCTGCTCTGATTTTTTTCCCCCTTTCATTAGTTCTGCCAGACAGTACAGTAATTCGCTCATATTTCAGGTGTTTAATTGGATATTTCTTTAAGTTTTTTCTTTAGAATATATTTTTTTCCTTTTAGAATTTTGTGTTTCTTCTGATTTCTATTCATTAATATGGTTCAGCTTGTTGTTAACTGTAGGAAACTGTTATTAAGCAGAATTAAATGAAACTTTATGATAGTTGATAAGTTTAGTCCGCTGTGTCTCATCTTTTGCTGCGGCTAAAAATTGAGTTGAGGGAGGAGGGTATAGCTCAGGGGTAGAGTACATGTCTCACATTCAGGAGGTCCTGGGTTCAATCCCCAGTCCCTCCAGTAAAAATAAATAAATAAATCTAATTACTACCCCACCCAACCCCACCCCAAAAAAAGAATTGAGTAAGATAATTTGACTTTTAGGGTCTGTAACATAATTTTTTAAAAGTCACTCAACATTTTTTCTTTTAAATTCTTTTAATTTACTTACTCGTCCTTTTTGGGGAGGGTAACTTTGCATAAGCTCAATGAAATGCAACAAGTTTTCACATGTGTTCTTTTTTGCTTTACCGAAATAGCTTGAATATTCAGATCTTATCAATGTTTTACAATGACACCACAGACAATGCTTACTTTAATGGAATTTCCCTCCTTTCATTATGAATTAAATTAGTTCTAATAATAAAAATAAAATTTAGCATACAATATACTATAATACCACAATTTTAAAAATTGCAAATATAGTATTAATAGTTTAAAATTGTTTTTGCTTTTGTAAGTTAATTTTTATTTTTGACTATTTCTCTCTTATTAAGAAGTTTTGCCTCTTCTGTACTAATCATCTATTTTCTTGTCCTTTCCATGTTTCTATTTTCAGAGGCTTCTCATTGGCTGGTGCAATGCAAGTTGATGGCACAATTGTTCACTTAGAATCAAAGGATATCTACTTATTGGTGTGCTGTTATCAGTCAGAAGTTTCCAAATACAAGTTCTCCAATTCAAAGGAAAGTATCTGGATCCAGGCAGAAAGGCGTCTGCGAATTGCCAAAGTGTGCATGATGCTTCAGCATTCTTTTTTAATTTTTGTTTCTGGAACACTCCTCTCCTCAGTATACTCCAACTACTAGATAGGTTCCTAGGTTCATCCAGATCTGTCCCACATCTGAATTTTTGGTCATTTTCCCACACTCTGGCTCCACAAATAAAGAAAAAATTATAATAAAGGAATAAAAATTGTTTGTTTCTGTCTGACTGAATCATTCCAGTTTGAAGCACCCTGGTGGGTTAATTAGCCTTGTTATTGCATTTACTATCTCCCACAGACTTGTTTGTGGAGAAGTCCTCCTCTTGGCACTTGCCTAGTTGGATGAGAGAACATTAGGACGGTGGCACTGGACTTCGCTCTTGAAATGCACGGGACTGTGGCAGCATAAAGCTTGAACAAGCTTAGTTTTCATTCACAGGGTGCATCTGGCATAGCATCATCTGCCAGCATTGATTTATTCGGGGCCACACCTTCCAGAGCAAAAGTTCTAGCTTAGTATGGGGATTGGTACTATCATGAAGAAAAACATGGTGCCTGTTGTAGGAAGAGTTTGGAGAGTTCTACCCCAGCAATCAAGATGGTTAAGATGATTAACTGAATTTTGTGGATATACTGTTTCTACCGTAAGTGAAAGAAAAAGAGAAGAGCTGCTGTTATTCATCCTCACTCATTTCTCACAAATAGGCATGATTTTTCATAGAACATTATCTTTTAATTCTTGTCGCTGTTTTTTGTTCTTATAAATTATAATGAGAGAGGTATTAGCAAGAAATTTGAAATAAAGGACACAGGTGAGATTGCCTTTTGATTGTTAAATTTCCAGAGCAACACAACCAGCACAAGGATGTGTACACAGTTTCCTTAAAAGAACAGATAAATTCCTGTGCAGCAGGGTTTGACATAAACTAATTGAAGGTATTGACATATCCATGGAAAGAATTTTAGCCATGAAAGCAGATGAAAGTTAGAAGCAATGTAGGCAGAGTCTATCCAAATATGGTTCAGAGATGAGGGAATGGACTCAATTCCATTAGACTTCAGTCCAATGAAAGGCAATTCTTATTGTGAATGGATATCAGGATATTTAAACTCGATGCTGTTAAACATTCTATCCACAAAAATACCTTCATTTTGAATCTATTTTTTCCAAGCAATATTCAGATCATTATTTGGCTTCCAAAGTATCTGTTCCCAGAATACACACTAATCACATGAATTTCAAATATTTTACTTATGACAGTAGTTACCTTTAGGTGAGTAATTATGTCCCAGGCCTTCAGGGAAGTTACTTTCATTTAAGTTATTCATCATAAATGAATAATTTGATTTCTGGGTCAAAACATTACAGTTTTGATTTGGTGATTACTGTACATCTGCCTTTGATAGATGAATACATTTTGGCATGTTGATAAAATCAAGGTGTAAGGTTTCTACCATGATGAGCAGGCCCAGGATTATAATGTATTTACTAAGGTCCACCCTTCCTGTCAGCCTTTCCTATGACCTACACAATGAACATACAACCATATGATTCTGTTTGTGGGTAGGATAGTTATTGAAGTAAATTAGAATTGCTCAAGTAATAATTGGTTAGGATGAAATATTACCCTCAATGCAATATTATATATTAACAGGATGGCCATGGAGTTAAAAAGACTCTGAGTACTGGATTCACAACTTATTAGCTGTGAGATTATCTTAACTTTTACAGACAGCAGTTTCCTTCATAAAATTAGTATATTGTCAAAACTCCCTCATAGGGTCACTTTGAAATTAAATGAGATAATTCATATAAAGTGCTTAGCACTCAGCCCAAAGTATGGTGACAAATGAATATTAGCTAATGCTTTAAGCATATATCACTAAGAGTAATAACAATATTCTTATAATAAGATGACACAGGTTCAGCACATGACTGGGGAAGCAAGACTTTGACACAGACCAATTGTAAAATACTTAAGATCATACAGTTTTTAAGAACAATTCCTACTCCAGTATTTAGACCCTGTACAGTTACCACTTTTGCTTTCCACTGAAGTACAAAATTTTATTTTTATCCTCTATAACTCCTATTATTCATAATATTCTGAGGACTAGATAAAAATGAATAATATTCTAGACTTTCTCAAGTCTCAGTGGCTTAATACTATCAAGATTTATCACTCATTTATGTCACACTTCAGTGTGGGTCAGGTAGAGAGTGGGTGGTTTTTTGTTTCATACAGTTTCATTCAGTCATTCAGGGACCCAAGAATGGCTCTGCCATCTTCCAGAGCCCTGGAGTCCTCCACTGGATACTCTGCATTGGGTAGGGACAGAAGAAATCTTGTTGAGGATTATGAAAGATAATACCTATTTTACTGGCCTGAAGTCAGTCACATTAGGCCCAACCTAATTGCAGGGAAGGTTTGCGAATATAATTTACTTGTGTGTTTAGGAGTAAAAATAATGGGTTTGCTGAACACATAGTGTTATATTTACCTCACTAACCAAACACTTCCACCAACAAAACTGTCTTATGACTATTCTCTAATATTTCATCAATTAGTTAAAGATGGTGAGGAACTTTTGCCTACAAAATGTATTTGCACATAATTGTATAAAGCTCTCTATCTCATATTAGAAAGCCTTTATCAACAGAGATTGGAGTCTAGGAAGGCTTTCTACCACTTTTTGGTAAATTTTTGTTCTGTAGGAATTCTCTGGGTAACTTTTTGTGGAGCATTTATCTTACTTTATTTCTACTTGAAGCTTGTATATATGAAAGAGATTATATCCTCAAATGAGCATTTTCCTAGCTTTTATCATCTTCTGTCATTATCCCAACATTCTTTTATTATAGTTGTTATTGAGAGCATACTTTCAGATTTTGCATGGAGATTAACTGTAAAATAAGTAAATAGTGAATTGTTTTGTTAGAATAAAGTATAAAAGTCAATGCTCTTAAGAGGTTTTTTCATTGCTAACTGCTATTTCTAAGTGACTACAGTACTCAGAAAACAGCAGATTGACAACCTTAGATTTAAGAATTTTTTTATGAAGAGTTGCTGTGACAGTAAACTACACACAATGCAAGCTTTGCTATGACTCCAAAATACGACTTTTCCTAAGGTTCCACTTTACTTATGAAAGAGTTCCTTATATTAAAATCTGTTTTGCACATGGATTCCTAGGCACTCTCCAAAAGACAGATTTTTAATGTTTTCATGATGGTATTTATTCATCATGGTTAAAGGAATCGATTCAAACTGCTTATTTTACACTTTACCCAACAAGTCACAAATGATAGCAACCAGCACTCAACACTCACATTTTCATAATACCAATAATGTGTTACACTGGCTGTGTAGATTAATGGGTTCATTTACACTAAGGGTATTTTTAATTATATTGATAATATTTTGGTATGCATAAATATTTTAATTATTTTCTTATAATTAATATGCATATATGAAATTGGTCTTACATTTTGCTATTTTATTAGAAATTAAATTGCCCCTTATTATTAATGTTTAATCAAAGGATATGTTTGTGATACTCATTAAGATTTCTTAAATGACCATTTTAGTAATTAAGTGACGTTAAAGACCGACATTCTTTAGATGGTTATATATTCATGTGCAAGCTTCTGTTTTTAGTGGTTATAGCACTAATTAATAATTCTTTTGTGAAATGTTTGTTTTTCAATTGCTTTTTTAGTGCATTCTACAAGTTTTCATATAATTACCTGTTTGCAAATTAAAAGAGGTTATAGAGTTCAAAATGACATAATTTTTGTTTCTATTCTAGCCTAACCAACTTTAGCCTTTATTAAATAAATAAGTGTAGAAAAATGAATATTCATAAATACACTCATTCTTTAATTGGAAATGCGTGCTATTTAAATGAACAATTCTGTGAGAGAAAATGTTTGCAAACATACATTTTAGAAAGTAAAATCACACTTTCATTATTTTATTAAGTAGAAATAAATTAGTGTGTGTAGTCATATAAAACCATGACTAAATATTTTAGGTGTTATGCACCTAAAGCTCAGTTGTTTTGCATTATTTATATTTGCATAAAACAGTTCATTGATTATATTGTTTGCATTATATAAATAATTTTCTTTATATTTTAAAATAATGATTGATGAAGAGGAGGAAGTGTTTACAGAGCAAATGATTAGAGTTATTTTGACCTTTACACAGGCATCCTAAAACATTCATTTTATTTAGTCTAGTAAATGTGAACCTCTAGGAGAATTTCTAAGTTTTCAGTCTACTTGGACATACAAGTTATTGGACATTCATATCAGAAATTACATTGAATGCTACATGTTCTTTATGAGCTTCATATAATATATTAAGTATTTAAAAGGTTTAAACTAATGTGTTCCTTTTGTTTCATAACTTAAATTGACATTATAAATTCTGTGTTTGTAACACTAAACTTTTATATTACACAACAGACATTTAAGCTTAAGTTTTTGTGAATATTTGACAAAAATAATTTCAGCCCTATAGTAGTCAAGCAGAAATTATTTAGCACTTGCAGTTGTAATGTAAATGCTAATTATAATTCATTGGCAAACCTTTAAAGATTTTATGTAAGTTGACTTCAAGACATTTTCTCCCAAAACAGTTGTTACATTTCTCCATGTTTCCTGCATGGTAGATTTTGAATTTAGCATCTGACATGTTTTCTCAACTACTGGTTTATAATGAAAACATGTAGGTACTCAAGGGAATGTGTTAAAAGCAAAAATTCTATGATCCTTGAAAGGTAAATGACAGTGCTGAGATTGTTACATCTGGATTAGAAACGTTTCATCTGTTTATCTATCTAAACAAACACAAATAAGATAATTAGGATCCTAACAATGCATGTTTTAAAAATAACAACTTATGGTTTTGATTAGGTCAGAACCCAAATGATTTTTTAAAGTTTTCTTTGTTCCCACAAATGAGTAAAAAGGGATTGACCTTCAGCATCAAATGCCTTTAAGTGATTACAGCAAATATGGTATTTAATATTTTAAAATTTGAAGGTAAAATTAATCCTTAACTTTAAAAAATCATATTTATACTAAATATGTATATTTATATACATATATACATAAACATTTATGCATATATGTAATCATGTATGATAAAGTTTGCCTAATTATTCAGCTAAGTTTACATCACCATATTTTCATTCTTGTTAGAACAGAGCTAGTATCTTCTGGAACTGCTAACTTGTAACTGTGAAAAATCAATCCTATAGGAAAGTAAAGTGAATCTCTTGGAAAATCACAATTTTATATTTATATTTATATTTATATTTATATTTATATTTATATTTATATATTTATATTTAAAACAAATTTTTAGCATTAGAGTAAGCTGTAAGTTGACTTTAAAATTCAGCTTTGTACATAGATTAGTAAGTTACAGAAGAAATTTCCATGTAAACTAATATTTTCTAAATCATATTAGTTTTAATTCTTAAAAGAAAACTCTTTTGATATCCTGAACAGGAACTTAAAATATTTTGTTTATATGCCAGCTACATGTCTTGATTTTAAATTAGTATAATCATACATTCTTGCTGAATTAATGGTTTCTTTAAATTCTGGTCACATGACTTGCTGTTAAATTAATACAATCATATTCTCTTATTCAGTTAGTAGTTGAGTAGTTGTTTAATTAAACATGCCATTTGTTTACAATGTAGTGTTTCAGAAATACTAGTTCAAAAGGTAGGATAAGAATTTATATCAAACATTTCAATCTGACAAGTGAATTACATTTCTCCCACCATAAAGAGGTAAGCAGAAAACTGTAGCAGTGATGAAAAGACATATTCTTATTACTCAGAGATATGATATGCACTAGTCTACAAAATATGACCTTTTCCACTTCCATGATTAAGACAAAAGCTCTATAACTACTAAAATAAGGACTTGTCTTGATTTTTTGGTATTTTAAATATTTTATTAAAATTGTCATTCCTTTTGTTAGTCAACCTAGAGGGTAAAAAAAGCAGGGTGGATTTTGATACAAAAATCTGGATAAAATGAAACCTATAAATTATTGTACATGTATGAAAAATTATGTCTCAGTAAATACTGTATTGAAAAGTAAAACATACGAACGTCTCCCACTTCCCAAAGCAGAATTAGGAGGATTGTGTCCATTTTTTATAGTTTAGATTTTGTTAAGTAATCTTTGTTATAATTTCTTCTTTACACAGAGCTTTTGTTATTATAGCAAGTACCATTGCTTTTACTATAGTAAAGGCAATCTCCTTTCTGGTTAAATTTATGAAGCGAAAAAAATAACACCATAAAAATTATACATGTAAAGTAAAAAATTTTATGTGATGCTCAATTTGCAAGGAAGTTTGAATAATTTTTTTAAAGCCCTGTGGAAGTAGGAGACAGGTTTTGTATTTTGGTTATTTTTGACATAACCAAAGTATAATACTTATTTTTGAGAAAACATTTCTGATTTTGATTTTCCCACCAGAATTAAAACTTTATATAGGAAAACTAAGATAACTAATGGTTATGCCTGAACTTGTAGTTTGTCAGAAGAAAGCAAATTGATGGTACTACGTCACAAAACATAATCTAATTTTCTATCATTTACTCAAAGTTCAGCTATCATGAACTTGTTAAATGTCTTAAAAATTACTGAAATATTACCTCTAGCCTATGAATTATAATTGTAAACATCTATTCTCTCATTTTTCAGTTGATTCTTTATGAATCCCTCTGTTGTGTTTTAAAAATTATGGTAGGAATATTAATATTAACTAATATTTACTGAGTGATTATTATGTGCAAGATACTTTACATGTGTTTATTTACTGTTTGGATAAATTTGGCCACCTCTGCATACACACACATGTACACACATGTATACACATTATTATGCTCACAATATACTTACATTTCATTGAATAAATTAAAAATATGTATGAAAGAGAAATTAGGAGCCAGTCTTGCATAATTATAGTTCATGAAAAGGGATGTTAAAATGTGGTAAAACCAATCTGGTAATCATTTTATTTTGGCAGTTATATTTTTTTCTCTCCTCAGTGAACCACAAAGAAAGAAGATGGGTATGATTTTTACAGGGGTGAAATAGGTTGTCTGTCAGCTGGGTTTAGGCGACAGTCTGTCTGCAAGCCGTAAGATGATCCGCAGAGCGCCAGAGGAAAGCAGGCAGGATTCCTGGCTTGGAAGAATAGATATTGATCTACCTTAGCCACCTAAACAATGCCTCACCTGTTTGCCTTGTCCATACCTTATTTTACGCAGTCTAATGCTTGTTTTGTTTGACTTTTCTTTTATTTCTCTGGATCTGAGCTTTGATACACTTTGGGGAGTACATAAACACAGTGTTGTACTTGAACATCACCATACTTCTGAGTTCTTTGGTGGTTTAGGACCACCCCTCCCTCTTGAATAGCTCTGTTATTGAAAATTATGAACCAGAGCTAAATTACTAGGCCTCATACAGAAGTGGTTGATCCAACAGCCTAGTGTCCAATAACACTGAATGTGAGATGCTGCTAATTACTGCCCTATGGACTGCGTTTAAAATTTCTTAAATTTCAACTTGTAAAAGGCTTTATTATTATTAATTCTTTCTCTTCTCTGCAGATAGTTGAAAGATAAGTTACTATAGTATTTAGAATTCTATCCACTTATTTTGAAGCAGAGCTATGTTACTATGTATTGCCTCAAGCACTAATGAAATACAAAACTACATTCAGCTTCCCAGTAAACTATAATATAAATATTTTACCAGCACTTATTATTAGTTTGCCATTTCCTGCTGACAGCTATTCCAACTTTGCCAGCAGGCACTGGGTCTCACAATTGTATTATGTTTTAAACAAATAGCGACAAACAAAAATTCTTGCAAAATAAATGAACAAGATTTCCTTTGGAAAGAAAAAAAACCCTCTTCCAATGTTAAATGAATATTTCTTTCAAACTCTGACATGTAATATTATTTAATTTGCATATTGCACATTCCACTTTCACTGGAAAACAATTAAGTTAACGAGGAACTAAATAATGTGCGCTCAGGGATAATTTAACATTACTAGTTCTTTGATTTTTTTTAAAAAAACTTTTTGCTATTCTAGAAAAACCTTTATCCTAATACTTGTACTGATAATGAAGGGTTCTGGTTTTCAAATGATGCAATTTAAAGACTAGCAGAGAATAAAAGCATCTTTTCTAGAACCATAAAATGAAAAGTTTCATATAAAACTTTGTGTTTGTTCTGTCCTGCCAAGGAGTACCATAACATTTAGAATGATGAAATCTAAAAATGCTAAGAATATGTCTTGACTTTAAACTGGTATGACTTTCTAAAGACCTTCTATCAGTGATAATCACTCACCAGCAAACACCATCCACTCCTTGCCCTACTCTTGCTTCATCATGCTTAGTGGGATAAAGCACCACTTCTGTTAAATCAAACCCTTAACCTAGTCAACATTTGCCCACCGGCAACTGAATGCAGTTAGAGAAAAAAAAACCCAAAACAACACTGACTGATCTCACCTTAAATTTAGGATCACTTTTCACAAGCGGCTCCTTCATGCTGTCTAGAGATCATACTGCACTTTCCTGGCTCATTAATATTCTATATCTCACTTCAAATCTCTGACACTTCTTTCCTCATCATCATCTAAGCTGTTGACTGCGATTTCTACTCCACTAAGAAAATTGAAGCAAGCAGAAGAGACATTTCATGAGCTCTTACCTCTACATCTATTGATGTAACTCTACATGTGCAAATTTACTTGACTTTTTATTACCATACTCCTAGAAAAGGAGGCCAGCCCTCAACTAGTGTGCTAGATTCTGTCCCGTTGCCACCGACTCTCTGAGGTGGGTCTAGCAATTCTCCTCTTTCCTGCACCATATACGTTTCCTCTGACACTGGATGGTTTACATCAACACATATACATGCTGTTATTTCTTGCATGCCTAAGAAACTCACTTTTGACTTTACTTCCCCTTCTGGCTCATTCCCTTTACAACCTTTCCTTTTCTCTCATTCTTTTTAAAATAAAACTTGAAAAAGAAGTTTCTAAGCATGGTTTCCAATTTCTCCCTCCTATTCTTTCTTTAATCCATTCCAAACAGATTTTTTTTAGCACCAGCATTCTACTGAAATGACTTTTATCAAGGTCAACCATGAACTCCTTGTTGCTAACTCCAGTGGTCTGTTCTCAGGCCTCATCTTACTTGAACTCTTGTTAACATATAACCAAATTGATCACCATCTCCTTAAAGCATTTTTTTCCCCCTTTTCTTTACTTGGCTTCCAGAACAACAAACTTGCAGTGTGGTTGTGTTTTATGTTTGTTTTGTTTTCCTCCCTCTGAATGTTCCATCTCAGATTTTTTTTCCTCCCAATTTTCCTGACTTCCAAATGCTGCAGTGTCCTTAGGTTCAGTAAATACATCAATTCTCTTTTCTATCCTTAATAACTACTTTGTTGGACTTAATTCACTATCAAGGCTTCAATTTCCATTGATATAATATATAAGCATATGTTTAATATAGTAATAATATAAAAATATAAATTATGTAAAATATACTTACATATAAAATATAATATATAAGCTGATACACATATATAAAAATATAAATATAAATGATCAGTTCAGATTTCTTTTGTGAATTCCATTATTTACAGCCACCCACAAGACATCTCCACTCAGACAGCAAATTTACATCTTAAGTTCAATGTGTCCAGAAGCAACCTTCTGGGATTCTCCCTCAAGCTGCTCTTCACCCAGTCTCTTCCTTTTCAGGGAAAAGCAACTCCATTCTTCCATTTGCACAAACCAAAATTCCTTAGAATTGTCTTTGGCTGTTACCTCTCTTTCACATACAACATCCAGTTTGTCAGTAATTTCTGTTGGTGCTCTTTTCAAAATGTATACAAAATTCACTCATTTCTTGCCATCCTCATTGCCATAACTCAGGTCCAAGCCACTCCCCATGTCTCACTTGGGTTATTACAACAGACTCTGCTTCTGCCCGTGTCTCTCTTTAGCTTTTTTTTTTTTTTTTAATTCTGCCAGTAGCAAGGATATTTTCAAATCGAACTCACATAATCTCATTTCTCTGCTCAGCCTCCTACTGTTTTCTTATTTCATTCAGGCTAAAAGCCAAAATCCTTACAAAGATATACAAGGCCCTGTGTGACCTGTGTGCTCTTCCTTACCCTTCTGATTTCATCATAACCATTTACCCTCTTCCTCCATTGTTCTCTCTAGCCATTCTAGCTTCCCAACTGTCTCAGTTATACACAGACTGCTCCTGTCACAGGGCCTTTGCATTTCCTCTTCCCTCTGTGGTGAAAGTTTCCCCTCCCTCAGTCACGCAGGCAGCTACACAGGACTCACTCCCTTCCTTTACCTAGAGGCCAATGAGTCCTTATAGACCATATGATCAAAATTCAACCCTTCCGCCATGCTTCCTGTGACTCTTCCCTGCTTTATTTTTCTCCTAATCTTTTAACAAATGTATTATTTATGTCACTTGCTGTTTGTCTTTCCTACTAGAAACTCCATGGTATCAGAGCTTTGTCTTTTATCTTAGTTTGTGATAATCTCAGGGCTTATAACAAGGCGCTGGTTGATATAAGTTGTTTAATGAATAGATGGATGAATAAGTAAAGATTTGGGGAGGGCTGCCTAAAGACAACATTTTACTAAGTTTTAATTTTTAAAAATTGTTTACAGATTGTATGGTGTCTGATGGATTGGGGAAGTAATAATTAATGATGTCTTTTTCCTCTCTGATGCTTCTGGTCTGTCCTATCAACAATGCCATGTACTAGTTAATTTCAAAGATTCTGATATCAGGCACGTAATAATCTAATCTTCTTACAGATTCTAGATTTCTCAATTGAAAAAGGATGCTAGTCAGTGGCTATTTATAAACTTCATTTGTATGAATAAGAGTAATTTAAATTTACCTATTCTGAAATGTTTGAAATTACAATCAGAAGGAATGTGTTGATGATCTCTTTCCCCTCTGGACCTTTGTACCTACTTCTCCCTTGGTCCAGAATACTTCGACTCCTTTTTCAACTTTTCAACCTCTCTCCTTGAAGTTTCAGCTTAGCTGTCACTTTCTTGATAAAAATCTTATTTTAACCACCTCCTGCTTTGCAGACTGGGTGAAGTGCTGTATTTGCCTCTATCATGATATGTATCACACTTTGGTGATACTATCTGTTTTTCAGGCTGTCATAATAAATAGACTTTAAACTTATTGAAGGCAGAGCTTTTGTCTTACTTTATTTTGTGTATGTATTATATAATTCAGTGGCCACGAATGAACACACATCTAATAAGGGTCTATTATGCTAGGCACTTCTGCTCTCCAGAGATAGGACTTAATCAGTTAAACTGAGTCTCTTGAGAGAATGAAACAGGGGCTGTGTCTGCTTTGTTCCTTGTTGCATTTTGTGTCTGTGCATAACAAGTATTTAACACAGGGTTGTTAAATGCATTAAGTTCTGTGCGGTGACATTAAGGATAAATACGGGCACGTATATAAATATCATTGCTCCCTACAGTCTATAATGGTAAGATTCAAGACTTTGAGATCCATCACCTGAAAAATGCATTCTGTTAACATAGAGCAAACATATCGTGCTGACCTAGGTTTTTGGTAGTTTTCTTCACAAAAATCTTTACCTTTATTATTTGTTTTAGATTCTTGTTCTCTTCTAAAAGCCTGGGAATAACTTGTGATAAAGCTGCATTCTTCTAGGATGTTTTGAGGAAGATCTTATTCCCAAACTCAATTTGAAAAAGCTGATTTGTTAAGTTTGTTTCTTTTAACACTTACGTCAGTACACATGTTTTTATTTTGTCATTATAACAGCATTTTAAGAAATGCCCAATTTCTCTCTATTTCAGCTCCCTATTTGCATCCATAGACTAAGGGGCAGAGAGTGGAAAAGAAAAAATAGAGAATGTGGAGAAACTTAAGGGCACTCAAAATTCCTTCCACCTACTTTGTTTAATTTGCATAATATGAAAACAAGCATATTACTCAAATGTAGGAACTGGGTTTGTCTTGTTCTATTCTCAAGTGCAAGGTAATTGTCAGGTGAATTAACATCCCTTCCCAAACCCACAAACACACACACATTCATACACACACACAAAATCATTTCACATAGCTGTATCTTAAAATATAATTAATTTAAGGTTAAAAGAATATTCTGACCCATAGATTGGGAGAAAATATCTGTCAATCACATATTTAACAAAGGGCATGTATTTGGAGCATATAAAGAACTCTTACAACTCAACAAGAAAAAGGAGCCCAATCTTAAAATGGGCAAAAGATATGAATAGATGTTTTTCTAAAGAAAACTTTAAGCTGGCCACTTATCATGTGAAAAAATTCCCAACATAATTAGTCATCAGGGAAATGCAAATCAAAACCACAATGAGATACTACTTTTTGCCCATGAGGATGGCTAAAGTAGAAAAGATGGACAATAACTAGTGTTGACAAGGATGTGGAGAAACTGAAACTGATACATTTGCTGGTGGGATTGTAAAATGGCTAAACCACCTTGTATAACAGTTTGTCAGTTCCTCAAAATGTTAAACACAGAGTTACCAGATGACCCAGCAATTCTATTCCTATGAACCCCAAAGAAACAAAAACATATGTTCACTCAAAAACTTGTATACAAATATTCATGGCAACCTTATTTATAATAGCTTCATGTTGAATGAGTAGACTTGCTTTTGAGAATTTAGGAACATTAATTACATTTTACAGTTTAAACAAGTCTCTCAATCGCCTCTTACCTACCCAGCATTGCTACTCCTCCCTCCTCTCCATTTTCAGAAGAGTAACTAATTGTGATAAAGTGAGACACTTTGTAGTGAAAAGGATACAGTTTTAATACCTTTAAAATATTTCAAAAAGCAATACAATTAGCTAAGCACTTATGTTTTATTAGTAATAGCAAGCAAAATTAATAAGTAAATTCAACTAAAAATGATTATGTGTCAGAGTGTATAGTTTTTACATTGACATTTCACATAATCTGACTTTGCTTAGAAGAGAAATCACTCGGCTGTTAAAATTACTTTTAAAGAGCTGTCAAAATTGGAAAACCTGCTGTCAAGAATATGATGAGAAAAGTTTAAAAATGGTAAAGTATGTTGACTTAGACAAAAAATATTACATTCATAGAGGAAAACTTGAATATTTATCATTATCTTCAAAAGTGGTGATTTTTTCCCCCTGAAATCGGACATCATTGTTTTAAAATTTGTATTCTGACACATGAAATTTATATTTGTACCACAATTAGAACAATTCTAGGGGCTAGAAAATGCTAAAATATTGATGTCATCTATATGCCTTCTTACTACTATATGTTACTTTTTTAATTGAAGAGGAATTTTAACCCTTATCCTTATTTTTGGCATCTCCGACTTTTTTTTTCTTGATTTTTTTTGGGAGGGGGGTGATAATTAGATTTATTTATTTATTTAGAATTTCTTTTAGAGGACAAACTGGGGATTGAACCCAGGACCTTGTGCATGCTAAGCAAGTACTCTACCACTTAAGCCATATCCTCCCCTGTATCTCTGACGTCTTATACCCTTATTTATCAAATAAATATATTTTAACTAATGGAGGAATACAAACCTATGTTTTCTGGAAAGTTTGGTAAGACTTTATATGTTTATTCTACCTATTAAAAGTGTAAAAAATTATCTCCCATATGTCAGATGCTCTGTTATGTGCCTCATTGTGTGCCACTGAGATTTCTAATTTCAAAATGATTTAACTTGAGACTTCATGCTAATCTTCACTTAAAGATGAATCCTTCCAACTCTTTCATAATGTAATTCAAAAGACATAAATATTTGAAGGCATTCAAATTGAGGGTGGATAGACTGGTAAAATTAAAGCATCTTTTAAACTCTTTCCATCTTAAAATGAACAAACGCTTTCAGTAAGTTAAACCTTGAAAGGTTCAATTTCTCTTTGAAATAAAGAGCCACTAGGACTCTCCAGAATATTCTAAGCATTTGATTATGGCCTCCTAATAAAAATGAATAAGGATTTATGTCTAGATGAATAAAATATGTAAGTATAAAATAAAATACAAGATTTTCCCCCAGTTGTTTCCACTTTCCATTTATTTATCTATAAATAATATATAAATTGAAGTTGATTATGTTAAGTAACAATTGTATTGCAAATCTGTTCTACTTGTGTGACCTTGGGTATTTGCCTCTTTTTCCATATGTAAAATACAAGTAATTGTAGTACCACTTGTCTGGCACATTCACAAAAATTTTATGAGAATTAGTATGCAAATAATTGTGAAAACTTTGTAAATGTAAGTTTAAACAGCCCTATTTTATTTTATAAAGAAGATAAACAAAGTAAAGATATAGCTATAATGGAGTGGATTATTTGAGCTAGAATTGTAGAAAAAAAATTTCCCTGCAGAAAGAGTAACAATATAATTGTCCATGATGAGCAAAGACTATTTTATGATATCTACTATTTTATTGCTTATGTGAAATAATTTAGGACTATTAGATTTCCTAATATTTATATAACTTTATATTTTAACACTACTAAATTTAATCATCAAAGTTTTAAAAACTGAACTTCACACACCACATAATATATGCATCCTAAAACATACAAGCTTAAATAATAAAGGTACTTACAAACATTGCCACAAGTGAGATAAATGTAATTCCATGGCATTAACTTGAAATGCCAGTATAATTTTAGGGGATGTCAACTATATAGGAAACTAAGTGTGAAGCTTGCAAATTTAAACACACTGAACCTGAATATATAAGCCTTATTGTTCTCAGAACCATGCTGACATACCCTTACTACTCACATGTATAAGAAACTACAAATTTAGAACTCTAACTGGTAATCCAAAATACAGTATGTGTACATTGGAGAAAAGTTTGTGCTGCTATGGGAACTTTGGCTTTTGTTTACATTATATTGTAAACTATATTATGTGCCTTGGTTCACTTTAATGACTACCTTCATATATTGCTAATTATACTATTTTCCCTCATTCACTCTGATGGTTAACTCCTCAAGGTTAATATTGCTTATCTTTATTGAGTTAGTTCATATTTTTCTTGAATACAGAAATATGAACTTACATTTACCTTCATTTGTGAAAATTGCATTATGCATGTAACCATCACCTGTTCATTACTTTCAGTAAAAAGAGTTTTAGCTTTTATAAAATTTGCAAAATCACATTTATGAAAATTATAAGCTTGACCTTGTTTATCTGTAGAAACAACATATTCCAAATGTAGGAAATAAAGTTTGTGAATATTTTTATTTGCAGCATAAAAATATATAATTTCTTTATTCAAAATTTCTTGCAGCATTGCGAAAGTGGAAATCTAAAATATTGAAAATTATTTACATTTTTCAATGTATATGCAAAGATATGATGAAATATTCACTATGTGTATACAGAATCCCCTCTGAGTTAGTAAGACTCTATAGAGCTAAGTAATGTGTTATATTATAAATATGCCTATAGAAAATAAATTGAATCTCAAGCTTTTAGTTACCTTTCCATATTTTATATTAAAAAACTTGAAAATCAGAAAAAAAATTCAAAATGAAAACTCTGTATTGGTTATTTTAATTAAGATAAACTGAGCCTAGTATGTTTATTCTGAAATGATCACTGCACTCCTACTATGTGCTAGACATGTGCTGGGCATTCATGATAAGATAGGTAAGCTCTCACGAAATTATAAGCATGTAAAGAAGCAATTACACGATAGTTTTTTAAATTCTGTATTTTATAAAGCTGTTGCAAAAACCCTTAATTTTTTTCCCCTTCTGGATCTTATTTATTGTATTTGAGATGATACAACAGGTGCTTTCTGAGCTACAAAGGATAAGAGAAAATCCTCTAATTACTAAATGACAAAAGTAAAGGGTGTAACATTTTTCACAACGGTGTGAACCACATACTCAGAAACAGATGTGAGTTTACTACAAATGATCTAATTCCTAGTCATCTATGGCTACTTTTATAACTTCATGCAGATAATGAGTTAAGCCACAATGCACTATAATATTTGGCAGACTTTAAGACAAGTATCTTATGTAATTACAAAACAGATTTTAATATCCAAAGAAGCAAGACTTGCAAGTAGGTGTTTTAACCATACTCTACAGCTACAAAGTTCTATTCTTGATAGCACTTGCCCTTTTAGGGGAGTCTCCCAGTTTCCAAAGGATAAAAGCAGAGAGTAGAATCAGCAGCATAACACATACACAGAAGTCCATATTGTAAAGGCTATAAAGATATATAAAGTGAGAAGATGCCTCTGATCCTTCACACTGCATACAAATTATGTGAATTGTGTTGCCTATCTCTTGTCATGTTCTTTTCTGTTGGTCAAATACTAAGCAACTACGCTTCCAACCGGAGGGTCTACAGAGTTGCAGTCTGTTGAAAGGGAACAAATGGACGGGAAAATCTTTGAAATAGTCAAAGCAGGACTCTAGTTGTCTTTAAGGATGCCCAGAGAGATGACTTCTTGACTGCTGATGTTGCTGTGATATATATTCTGGGGTGAAAAGTAACATTTGGTGGCTTAAATGGATAATCAGGTGAACATGTGCTATCCAGAAAAAACACACCACCTTCATACACAGAACCTGATGGACCAAATAGGTATGGTCAGTCTCCATTCGTAGATGCTAACTCTTTTAGATCTAGCACTTCCTTTAGGAGAAGGATCAAAGTTGATTTCAGCTAGGTCCTTCTGAATTCTTTTTGCGCTAGTGGAACATTTGGGGTGGTTTTGCTGTGGAGCTTAATGTTTTTATTTTGCTGGATGGTAGAAGGTTTTCTTTTTTCCTTGTTCCTTAAGCTCTGCAGCTGCGTCTCTCTGGTCTGCATCTGAACTAACACTCCTGGTGCTGGTGCTGTCATGATGGGATCTTTGCTTATTATTGGACATCTTGTGACATTACTTTTTGAAAAAATCGACCGTGTACCTGGCCTGCTAATGCACTCTTACAGTGTGAGGGCAGGAGAGAGGGGGAAAAAAAGCCTTTCTTAGGATAGTGGAGGCAGCTAAAGGTGGGAGAGTGAGGGAATAGGGGGTAAAAAGCCAAGGAAGCTTGGGCGGGGGATTGTGGAACATTGAAAGTAGAAGGGGATTGTGCTCCTTAAGATTTTTTTCCAGAGGAGTTATTATTTTTTAAGGGCAAGGTCACTGACTGTGTTTGGGGGCAGGTAGGTTTGGGCTGAGGCAGGGATACTGGAGTTATGGATGGTTGACACTCTGCCATTGTCAAAACCCGTGGCACAAAAACGAACTATAATGTATGCAAATAAAAAATCATTTAGAAGGTTGACAGATCCCAGAATGTAATGCATACTGTGACAAAACAATCTAATCATAAAACAAGTACAAAACAATCTCACTAAAGGAATGGGGAGAAAAGTTGTTGGCTTAATTAAATTTGGAAATGAGTGGAGATACAAGACTAAAGGCAAAGGAAGAAACTCACATAAACTGTGTGCTTTAGTTAATTTTGTTTCCCATGGGGGTATGGAATAAAAATGCTGAAGCCACCATGCCTATATACTAGAATTGAGCAGAGAGGTAGATGGAAGGCAGATGGTGAGAGCCAAGTCTCTTATTGCTAGAGCTGGAGGATACAAATAAATAAGGCAAGAATGATCCATTTGGAAATATCAGTTGGAGATATCAGCATAAACTCATTTTTAGCTTACTATAGATTCAGAAGGACACAGGTAGAATACTTATAGACAAAGGAACACCTTGTTTTATTGTGCTTCACTTACATTGCTTTTTTACAAGTTGAATGTTTGTGGTAACCCTGTGCTGAGCAAGTTTATCGGTGCCATTTTCCCAACAGAACTTGCTCACTTCATGTCTCTGTGTCATATTTTGATAATTCTCACAGTCCTTCAAACTTGTTCATTGTTGGTGTCTTTGTTATGGTGATCTGTGATCAGCAACTCTTGATGCTACTACCACAACCTTCTGAAGGCTCAGATGATGGTTAACGTATTTTAGCAATGAAGTATTTTTTCATTAAGGTATATATACTGTTTTCTTTAGACATAATGTTATTACACATTTACTAGATCATAGCATAGTATAAACATAACTTTTATGTGCATTGGGAAGCCCCCAAGTTTGTGTGATTTTCTGTATTGTGATATTTGCTTTATTGCAGTGCTCTGGAACTGAATTTGCAATGTCTTCAAAGTATGTCTGCATATTTATATACAAAGGTTAACGTACATCCACGTATTTTCGTATTCAGTTAGCTATGAGAGCCCAGAAGCAAGGACACCTAGTAGCAACAAATACACTTAGCATCCAGATCTTGGTTTCTAGAACCATTCTCCAATGAAAGGAACTAAGGCTCCTTGGAGAAATGGCTGATTCTAGGCCTGGGGCAGGAAGTATACAAGATGAGCTGGGAGAACCTTGTAGCGTCAGAAAGTAAGGAAGTGCTCAAAACACACACATACACATAATGATGAGAATATGTCAAAGGGATACAGAAGCCCACTAAAAGAACTTTCAATAGCCAGAGCTGGAATGGTTTAAGTAACCAAATAATAGAGTATTGAACTATAACCCAAAGTACAAGATATATACATATCCATGAGTCCATACTGATAAATAAATGAGCAAATAAATAAATGAGAGAGAACAGACACATTTCCTGTGCAGTAGAATTTTAAATAATTTATGTCGATACTATATCCTCAAGAAGATGGAGCATAACTTCTCACTTCTTAAGTATGGGCTATACACAGGTATTTCCTTTGAAAGGGTATAGTATGGAAAGGAAGAAAGAAGAGTAACTTTCAGTGGAGAAATCTGAAACACTACCTCAACCAGGTAACCAAGATTAATATCAACAGTGAAGAATCATGTTGATAATAGTATTTTTGGTAAGAAGTGATGAGAATAGCACTTTTCCTCTGTGATATTTCTCTCCAAAACACCTAACACCAGTGTAATCATGAGAAAACAGACAAATCTCAATAGAAGGACATTAAAAAAGTACCTGGCCAGTTCTACTATAGTCTATCAGGGTCATCAAAAACAAGGACAGTCTGAGTAACTGTCACAGCCAAGAGGAGCTTAAGGAAAACTGACAACTAAATTAATGTGATATCTTGAATGGAACTCTGGAACAGAAAACAGCTTTTGGTAAGCACTAAGGAAATCTGAATAAAATGTGGATGCTAGTTAGTAATAATGTATCACTATTTGTTCATTAATTGTGATAATGTATCATACAAATATAAGCTATTTATAATGGAAGAAATGGTATGTGATATATGGAAATTCTCAGTACTATCTCTGAAATTTTTGAGTAAATCTAAAACTATTCCAAAATAAAAAGTTTATTTAGACAAACTCTTACTAAACACTCTACTGGATCCCATTCTTGCATTCTACCAAGCCAGGCTGAGTTTTCCAATTTTTATTTCTATTGAACCTTCTCTGTCTGCTGGTCTGGCTTAGTCAGAATCAACTCTCACCCAGGGTAAGAGGAATGTGAAAGCACCTTAAGCTGACAGAGTCAATTGCTTCAGGTTTTCTTTTTAGAAATTTCTGGTGCTGTGTATCAGTCCTGTCTCTTCTGTTCTTTTCCCTTGGTTGCTTTATAACTTTTCATTGCTTGTTACTGTCTTGTCATTGATCATGTATTATTATCTGAATCAAAGTTCTGATAGTGACTACTAATAGACCTTGAGTGAACCATATGATTAAACCCTTTCTATTTAAGTAACATTGCTTGTGTGTGTGTATTGCCAATGCCTTATTTAAAGTAAGTCTCCTTCAAAAGAGAACCCTCATACACTGTTGGTGGGAATATAAGTTGGGTATTCACTATAGAAAACAGTATGGAGGTTTCTCAAAAAAATAAAAATAGAACTATCATTTTATCCAGCTGTTCCACTTCTGGGCATTTATCCAGAGAACACAAAAATACTAATTTGAAAAGATACATGTACCCCTGTGTTTAGCAAAGCACTTTTTTTTTTTTACAACTGCCAAGATAAGGGAACAATGTTGATGCCCACAACAAATGGGTGGATAAAGGATATATATGCACAATGGAGTCCTACTTAGCCATAAAAAGACAAAATCTTACCATTTGCGGCAACGTGAATGGTAACTTTGAGGATATCATGCTGATATAAGTCAGATGGAGAAAGACAAATACTGTATGATTTCACTCATACGTGGAAAATAAAAACCAAATAAACAATTGAAAAGCCAAAATAAATGTACAAATCAAACCAAACAACAACAAACACAAAGATACAGAGAATACAGTAGTGGTAACCAGAGGTAAAGGGGTAGGGGAGAGTAAAGGGTGACGAATGCAAACTAAATTTTTGGTGGTGAGCACTACGTAGTATATACAGAAGTAGAGATTTAATGTACACATGAAACTTACATAATGTTATAAACTGATGCTATCACAAGTATATAAATAAATAAATTTCCTTTCTTCCACCAGTAATACCTCCTTCTACCAATTTTGAATATTTTGTTCTGATAGTTCTCATCTCAACCTCACCAAAGTTTTTATCATTTTATGTCTTGATATAAAAGTTTATACAATAATTTGTTAAATTTTATTGTATTGTTGTCACCATAGTATTATTTGCTACGTTAATTGTTATATTATTTGCTACATACTTGTACATGCCATATTGAACTAATATTGTTTTCACTTTTTGCTTTGAAATAACTTCAAACTTACAGAAATGTTGCAAGAATAGCACAGAAAAGTCCTAGATTCCAAGATTTACTGATTTTTAAATTTATAACACTTTACCACATTTTCTTTATTACCTCTCTCTCTACCTCTCTGTTTCTGTCTCTGTCTGTCTCTCTCTAGTTTATATGTGTGTATGTAAGTGTGTAGTTTATTTTTCTAACCCATTTGAAAGTTGGTTGAGATATTAAGCCTTTTTCTCCTTAAAAATTTGAGTGAGATTTTTCAAACTACATAGGAGCAATATCTTAAGTAGGGTGAATGTCTGTAAGATCCTGGAAGATATGTGTCCATAATTTAGGAGAATAAGACACTTTTAAAAGTAGGAAATAAAACACTATAGCTTAAGGTTTAGAAGCTTCAGGAGGAAAGTCTGTAATTGCAGTGTGATTCCCTAATAATAGTATTTTAGAGGACAAGTTTACAGCTACCTTTAGACAGTGTGAAAGAAGCTCACAAGTAATCTTCTCCCAAGAGATGACATTGAATGGAGTGGGGCACCCAGAAAGACACTATAAGTCTAATTAAAGTATTATATCTATTTATATATAAGGTGTTCATCTTTTTAAAATAACATGATAAAAATATAACATAATAGGAAAATATGTCCTATTTTAGAAGTATGGCATAGCAAGCTGTCCAATGCAAACTTGTGAGTGAGATAATTTGAAGCAGAGAAAACATAAATACAGTATGAGCCCACATACCACGAAAAGTTAACAAACAGGGAAGGGAAGCAGCGGGGGAAACCCCAGAGCTTTTAATCTTATTTTATGGTGGCATTCATGTACTGAAGAGAGTGAAAGAACAGCCCCCACACTTCCAGAAATGAGTCAGTTTCATGTCTCAAGCTGATTATAAACCATTCAAGGGTGGCAGCCTCCCACAGCTGACTTTAACTGTGATTAGAATAGAGGACGGCCATGAGTTTGGGCTTACCATATGTACCCTGACGCCTCAAAACCTGATTATCAGGTAAACCTGGAATTTCTTTAAGAACAAAAAATTGGCTTACAAATAACGTTTCATTTATGTATTCTGAAAAACCCAGCTCATCAATAGGCCAGTCATAAATGCTTAAGCCCTGCTCCACATTATTCAGCATACATTCAGCATACTGGACTGATTTTACAAGTTTAGGAAACCCATCTTAGTTTTAAGCCCTTTCAATTCTCCGTTCCTATTCCCATCACAAAGGAAAGCAATCCATCTGATGAATGTAGGTCACACTATTCCCAGTCTCTTGTGAAAATCAAGCAGTGTGGATCCAGGACTATTGGTGGTCTACAAGGCAAAATACTTTCTAGTTCATGTTATGGTCTTGATGACAAAACACTGGGTAGAGGTGCTTTTAAAAACTTTTTTTTTGGTGTTGTTTTCTTTTCCAATCACATGGAGGATTTCATAGTTAGAGATTTCTTTCCTCTGAATAGAAGCTTAGAATACACACAAGAAGGGATAAAAAAAAATCTGCTTTGCAGAATGGAAAGAATTTCTACATTTTCCTTCACTAAAAACAGAAGTCCTGAAACTTACTTAAGGTACTCACATTTCTGCTACATGTTTTCAAGTGTATGAAACCACCTTTGTAGTTGTTACATGATCAGCTTTGGCTAAATTAATAGTAATAGCATCAGAACTATAATAAGTGTGTTTTCTATCATCTGGTAGATGGTGAAAACAGCATATATTGGATACTTCATACTTGTTATATTCCAGTATGTAGAACAGGTTAATAAATCACAGGGTAAATTTAAAACATCGTAGGCTGTAATTTAAGAAAAAAATGTTTCTTTCTTCTTCACAAAACTACCATTTCTTGAAAACAAAATGTGGAACTATTTCCCAGTATAACTTGTGGACACTTTACATCAAATATTAAATATTCTTATTTATTTGTGTGAAAATTCATTGAAAGCATGGTATGTTAAATTTAAGAGAAATAGAAGTTAGCTTTTTAATTATCATCTTTTTCTCTAGCTCAATTTAACCAGTTAAATCTGGTTTTAAAATGATGAGTCTGAAACAGTTGTAGTGGAATATTTGGAACGAAAAATCCTTTTTCCCCCCACGCTACAGAAACGCAAGCCAAATTAAAAGAGCATACAACCCAAAGTTGCATAGTGATATTCAAAAGGAAATTTCACAATTTGAATATGTGTAACATAATATGGGTGTTATGTGTGCTGATTTTTCACAGTAGCTCCTTATTTCTCTTCTCAGATGAACATATCTAAAAAGTACATTGAATTATTAAGGCTCCAGGAGTTTTAAAATCCCAACTATTCCACTCACACCAAACTAACTTGACAATGATGTGTATAACAGAGTCTACTCAAACACAAATACATATTTCATTTTCCCCAGGAAGAGGTTTAGAGCAAAATTAAATTTTAACTTACTTTCCACGTAAAGTAAAAAATAAGAATGGTTACTATACCACTTGATATTTCTCCCAAATAAAAATAAATAAAGCACATAATTAATCCAGGACAAGTAATCCAGGATTTACATAAGTGGCACTACACATTTCTGAAATGTCCTCCAAACTAAAGGTTTATAATGAGTGAGACAAGAAATTATAATTCACTCTATCAAAAATCTGAAGAGGGAGGGAATATTTTTGCTATGCACAAGCTGAATCAAGTTAATGAGGCATCTAACATTGCAAAAAGAACGTTGTCTATAAATAAATTCAGTCTGATTGGGATGTATTAGTTGTCTGATAATATTCTGTAGCCTACAGATGCTTGGGGTGGAATGTAGATTTCTTAAAAAAGAAAGGCCAATGGAATTACTTCTGTAAAGCTCCAGGTCATTTCTTTTGAGTGGCATTAAAAGAAAATTTCCCTTTAAAACATGGCTCGGCATTCAGTATAATATTTCCAATGAAATAAATTTAGCATAAGACAAATATGTTCTTCAGCTGAAATCAACCTGAACCTTGGAATTTGGGAAAAATATCTCCCCACTCACTTATATTTTTCTTTTCCGTTGAAATATGCCTGTTAACAGGAACTACTCACAGGCTACATACAGAAATTCTAGTGTCTAAGAAGATGTAATTCGATTCTCAGCTCTTGCTTAGCCTCTACCTACAACTGGGTACATGGACTTAATGCTTACTATTGATGGGAAGGCTGGACTTTCATTAATGAGGGCATGTTATTTTCGATTAGCTTCCAGGTATTTCCACAGTGTGGTGTGAATCTAACGCTCCAATCAAATTGAAAGCTCAGGTTTTATGGAGCGGGTTCTTTTGTAGGACTGTAGGGTCTAGAAGTATAATACATCGTATAATGGCTATCCCTTGCTTTGCTCTTAGAGAACTATTTTAAATTGTCATATACTCAGATTTATAACTCTGAAGATACATATCTCCTTGAAAGCATCTTCCACATATTCAGTACAAATTTACTTCCACCACTTTCATCCTTCGGAAATTGTTTCAAAAATGCAAAAAGGGTGCATCTTTACCCAAAATATTTCAAAGAGCAGGGAAAGGTACAAAGTGAAAAACAGAAGCCCTCACTCCCCCATCTTTCCACAAACCCAATCCTTACTCACCTTCTTAGTCTGCTTTCTTTTCTTTAAAAACATTGAGAAATATGATTATTTTATTTACTTGGTTTCCTTTATATCATAATCTGAGAATATATCATTTGATTTGTTTGTTGGTTTATCATCCCCTTTAATAGAATGAGATGAGGGCAGAGGCTTTGTCTTGTCTAGTGTGTTATTTCCAGAACTGGAAAGAGTACCTGAGACATGATAATTGCTCCATAATATTGGTCCAATGAAAGACTGAATAAATTGATTGGAAAGAGAAGACAGTGGATAGGAGGAGGATAGGCGATGTACCTGATATCAATTTATGCTTCTCAGCTCCAAATATTCACCCTTCAACACCTGCTCTACAACTGTACCCTCTCCAGTGAAGTCTGTGGAAAGGGCCTCCATTCCAAGTATTTTTTTCCTTTGGGTGCTCTCTCAGTCCTTGGGAGATTTACAGAAATTTCTTACATTTTATAGTTACTCTTTTCTCATAGCTTAATAATTATTTATATTAAACTACGCCTATTGAAATCTCTATATTGTTTCTAGCTCCTGACTGGACCCAGAATGACTCAGACTTGGTACAAGAAGGGGGATGGACTTCAGGAGGTAGACTCTTAGAGATGGAATTCTGAGATCGTTTGGTCATGCCCTTGAGCTTCAACAGTGTTGAGTTTCTTGTCTTTGGGAAATAGATGCTAGTAACCCATGGCTTGTAGTGGCATCACAGTTAATTAAGCTACCAACTGTGTTAATTGTAATGAAGTGCCAACTAAAGCACATTTTTTGGGAAGTCAAGTGGTTGTTTCACTTAACCAGATGGAAGTAATGAATTCTATAATGACTGGAATGTGGGATGAAATACTTTTGCGTGCACCTGAGCATTTATAAAGAGAAAATTATAATCTTAACTCCATTATTTCTAAACTTAACTTATAACTTTATAATCAGAGAGTTTCTATGATATTCCTCAAAATAAACTAATTCTTTGTTTTAAAAGCTAACATATATATATACACATACATATATAAATTCTTGTAGTCACAGGACTGATACTGCTGAAAGTCAAGTGGAAAACGTACTTGTGTGAGTTGCTGAATTACAATGACAGGTAAATCCACACTCTTCCTAAGTTTCTCATGTGAAAGTGGAAAAGAAAGGAATTCTGAAACTTACAATGGGGATATCTGGTTGGACCTAAACGAAACTGACAATCTTGAATCCGCATGCCATTCTAAGCCTCCCTCATCAGGGAAAGTAGCTTCCTCCTCAGTATTGTAAGAGGATAGACTTTCCTGCTTGAAAAACTGGTGATAACCACACTTGAAAAGATGTTTTGGAAAAGGATGCTTATTGTCCTAAAGATATACCACAACCTCCCTGTTGCCAATAACTGTGGTTCCCCAAACCAGTGTCAAGTCTCAGCATTCTCCAGGGTGGATTTTCTCACTCCCAGCACTACTGACATTTTGAACTGGATAATTCTCTCCTGTGAGGGGCCATCCTGTGTACTGCAGGATGGTTAGCAGCACCCTGGTCTCTATACGCTCAATACTCTCCTTCAGTTATATAACCAAAAATGTCTCTAGCAGTTGCTGAATGTCTCTGAGGGTGGAAATCCCCATCAGCTGAGAATCACTGCTCCAGGGCAAACAGTTACACACTACAGCTAGGATGAAATAGCTTACCAAAGGAATTGGAAGACTTTGTTAATATATATTAGCAAAAACCTAGGGAACATGTATGAGAATGGATTCTAAGGTGTTAGACCAAAGAAGGCAGAATATAACACCAAATTTATCGATATTATTTTCAAGATATTCAAATTTTAATATGTTAGCTCATGTAGCTGGAGCTAACAGCTTACCTGGGTTGATTGAAACTTGGTTTTAACAGTGGCCTATATTTGATAATATTGAGATTCCAGGGTCTCTCTGACATGTGTAGAAGGGAATCCAAAGGTTTACAGAGACAGGAAAGTTGGACTGAATTTATCATGTGCAATGTATATACCCACCTGCTAAAAGGTTCCATGAGAAATCCCAGAGAATACTTCCTTCACTATTAGTGAAAGGAATATCTGTATCCCTGAAAAACTCTATGCTTGGTCTCCTTTTAGGACAGATATGACAGTAGACAATGCCAAATTTGAGATGGGCTCCTTAATTTCAATGGGGATAATGTGACCCCAAAATAGCAGAGGCTAAGGGCCACACTTAATTGTCAAAGACAAGGTGATCAAGCCAACTAGTGAAGGTCAGCAAATATCAGAAATAAGAACGCAGACATAGAAAACAAACTAGGAGGGGAAGAGGTGGGAAGAGATAAACTGGGAGTTCGAGGCATGCAGACACTAACAAATAAATATAAAATAGATAAACAGTAAGCTCATAGTGTATAGCACAAGGAACTACATTCAATATCTTATAGTAACTTACAGTGAAAAAGAATATGAAAACAAATATACGTGTGTTCATGTATGACTGAAGCATTATGTTGTACACCAGAAATTGACACATTGTAAACTCATTATACTTCAATAAAATATATATATATTATATATATATTATATATACATTATATATATAATATATACATTATATATAATATATACATTATACACACACACACACACACACACACACACACACACACACACCAAAAAGGCAGAAATAAGAATGCATTTTCTCAGAGAGAGCTTTGTAGGTTGTTAATTGATCAGAGTCTCTAGGAATGAAGTAGATTATTGATCTTAAATAATGCGAATACTCTAAGTCTGGTACCCAAAAACCTAAATTGAGTCGCCAGTCTCTTACCTGGTTTGAAGTCAGTTCATAGACCCAAGGCCTTTGATTGAAAGGGAAGCCAGATGCCCTTGAGGAAAGACTTTGCACTATTGCTGGACGCAAAAACTCTAATTCTTCCTGCAAGCCTTTTCCAACTAGACCAGCAGCATTCCTTTAGAAGACATTCTTTAGGAAAACTCATGTGTGTCAATGTTTGAAGAACTGGAGGACAGAGTTCAGGGCAACCACAGCCACTTATTTCCAGGAAATAAGGAGAATATCCTGGAAAGAAGACAACCAGAGAAAGGTTATCTCTAATATTTGTGTTTAAAATTTACCTAAATCTTTGGCTGATCCATGCACAGGGCAGACTCCAAGCAAAAGCTGACAGAATTAAAAAGAGAAAGAGACAATTCCATAATTATAGTTAGAGATACTAACAACCCTCTCTCAGCAATGGATGGAACAATCAGAAAAAAATATCTGAACAATATTATCAACTGCCTTGACCTAGCTGATATTCAACAAGAGTACAACGCACATTCTTACCACTGCATAGAATATGTTCACCAAGTTAGGGCAACTGCTGGGATATAAAAGAAGTTTCAGTAAACTGAAAAGGATCAAAATCTTACAGAGTATCAAAATAACTATGTCAGTAAGCATAGTACCTAGGACATTTTGGTACTTAAAAATCTGTTAACTGAGTTAATTTATGCATGAATAGATCACGGATCTCAGTTAAGTTAATAACCACTTAACCACAAGACACAGTATGTTCGTTGTGTTTCAACATAAACTGCAGGTGATTTGGTAGTTGTGAGCATGTAGTGGGTGCTGTGATGTGATGCCAAGATCCCTCTTGTGGAATGAAGGCCTTACTCCTGCTGCTATGAGTGCTGCTAGCATCAGGCTCTCAGCTGTCAGCTACCGAAATGGAGGTTTTATTTCATACGCAGTGAGTATTCTTGTTCAAGGTCAAAACCTGTACTAGAGCTGCCTCACCCAGTGACTATGTGAAGTATGGGTATAAAGACCGGAACCATTCATCCTTCTCGGAATAATTCTGAAGGGCCATGCAGCTTCGGAATCCCCTGCAGGCTTGCCTGAGGCCTTCGCTTAGACTGCATCGGAGCTCAGTTTCTCCCAAGGCTCAATCCTTCCTTCTCTTCCTTCTGCAGTGTGGATACCAAGAGCTCTCTTAATAAATCTTCTGAAAACTCATCTCCATTTCTTTCCAGGGAAACAACTTGCAACAAGCCTTTAGACAGAAGAGTTAGCATATCTCCCTGTGAACTGTTTTCCATTTTCCTGGCTTTTGTATCCTCTTTTTTAGTTGTAAATACTTTGTTGCTACTCTAGATTCTTGAAGTTTCCAAACAATTAGTTTTAGATTGCTGCCATAAACACCACATTACCATTAGTGTGTTAACAATAAGATACATTTATTATGTCACAGTTGTATAGGTCAGAAGTCTGTTCGAGCTCAACAATTTTCTTTGCTTTAGATCACACAAGGTCAAAATCAAGGTTTTAGCATGTCTTGGCTTTTATCTGGTGGCTCTGGAGAATACTCCACTTCCAAGCTCATTTAGGTTGTTGACAGAATGCAGTTCTTTGTGGTTGTACGGTTGAGGTTTTGCTCCCCTGCTTGCTGTGAACTGGGAGCCTCTCCTTAACTCCACCTACATTTTTCATCACATTGCCTTCTCTATCCTCAAAGCAACAAGGACACAATTAGTCTTTATGGTTTGACTTCTGCCATATCTCCTCTGATGTCAGCCAGAGAAATTCACTACCTTTAAGGACTCATGTGATTAAACTGCGTTCATTTGAGTAATCTAGGATAATATCCTTATTTCGAGATCTGTAACCTTAATGACACCTAAAAAATCCTTTTGCATGTAATTTAACATATTCATAGATTGTAGAGATTAAGGCATCAATATCTTTGGGGTGCCATTATTTGGCCTGTCACGTGGGTTTAGTTGCTTACAAGTTTACCTCTAAGACAATGCTTATTTTGTAACTGTTTATTGGTTTCCAGAACTTCCATATTTTTCCTCTTTGCTAAGAATATGACAAAGAAGTAAAGCCAAACTACTAATGAAATGTCAAAATAAAGATATTTTCCAACAGGTGATGAATGAGAAAACTCAATGTTATATAGGCTTTGGGTTGAGGGGATTTCTTGAGGATTTACTACAGAAAAACAAACAAACAAAAAAGAATGCAAGAAAAAGAAAGATAAAAATTAAAGAAATAGTTGGCTTATCCAAGAAATGCAGTGAAAAAAAATAATAGTTTGACAACTATGCATTAAGCCTATAAAACAATCAGTCCAAACTATGATGGAAGTCAGATTGAT
This sequence comes from Camelus bactrianus, assembly GCF_048773025.1. Lineage (NCBI taxonomy): Eukaryota > Metazoa > Chordata > Mammalia > Artiodactyla > Camelidae > Camelus > Camelus bactrianus. The sequence goes on along the minus strand of NC_133544.1, from coordinate 58,919,425 downwards.
ATATAAGGAATATCTTCAAAAAATGCACTATACCAAATATGACTACAAAGCTATGGATGATTTTAGTAATAAATGTAAAGACATATGTTTCTTTTGAAAATAAAAAATAAAGAAAATGAACTGGCACCTCCAGGAAATTCCAGGAAAGAAAAACATTCTGCAAGAAGTAATTTTCTAAATATGCAGCAAAATAAAATATATTATGATTTTGAGCAATGGATGGAAATGTAGGGAAAAATAACTGACCCTGATATTTGGAATATTCTACTTTGAGCAACAGAACTTTAGTAATCTAAATAAATTTCCATAGATATAATCACACTTCATGGTAGAGTGAATAATGTGTGTTATAATATCACAGCATATAATATATATAAAAAGTTTTGAATACTTAGATTCATATAAGACGGTATACATATATGTATGATTTCATTTTAAAACTTTAAAAAAGTTCAATATGTTACTGTTAAGTGTATTTATTGGAAGATTGGGAGAATTTGAATAGGGTACTGAAATTAATAAACTTTAATAGAATTAATAAACTGGAAATTAATTATCTGGTATGTTTTTAGTGTCAGAGTCAGGAATGCAGAGGAAAAAACTTATAGCATAAGTAAAATAATTATTTAATAATATTTGGTATTATAAGTATTTATTATTTAATAATAATTCTGATAGGGGCTGTTGCTGTGAAAGCTTCAGATTTCTAGTTTGGAACTCGAATTAGGGGAATAAATATTTTTTGGCTTAATATAGAAAGCATTGATAAAATTAATGTAATATTATTTTATGGGTCAAAAGTCTACAGCCTTATCAGTATTAGATTCAGGAACGAGTGGAAACTGTTATGTATGAATTTTCATTGGGTAATAATATATAGCACTCAGAATATGAGTGTATGGGATGAACAAAGTCAAGAAAAATACAATGTCATTCACTTCAGCAGAAGTTGAAATTTGAACACTGATCATGCTGGTGAATGAATTAAACAACAGTATATGAAAAAAGAAAAGGAAATTCAATTCACTGAGCATGTGTCCACCTGATGAGTACTCAGAATTAAACTATTCACTTAATTATTTTGTAGGTATTCATCACATTAACCACTTTGCCTTTTGCTCACAACTTCTTCAAAATGAGAAGGAATAACTCCATATCGTACCTTTTTTTTGCAGTAAAAAAAAAACTGATGCCGCAGTCTGTTGGTACAATGATATGTTCACAAAAGTCAGGACAATGTTATCTTTTAACACAAAAAAAACCTTAATTGTACATACCATGTGCAATTCTAAAATCTCAACACTACTCCTTCTCTTTTTTTTGTCTTTTTAAAGCGATAAACATTTTTACAACTTTTCCAAAGGAAGCTTGTATAAGTTCTTGACTAGCTGAAGACAATTCAGAACAGTTGTTGCCTGCTTGGATCATCACCTTCTCAAGGCTGGCAATTGATGTCCTACTTCCCCAACTCAATTTTATTTAAAAATGCTCTAACCATCAGCTTTCCAAAATCTCTAAAAGAAGCACGAGAGGAAAGTGCTGAGCTGAACAAAAACAACTGAGGTAATTTTTCTTTTTCTTTCTCTCTTTCTCTCTTCTTTGGTGTGCTTTTATTTAGCGCTCTTAGAAAATATGGTCATATAACTTTCTGTTCCCTTCAATTTTTTTCCAAAGAAAGAAGTCATTTTAGTAGATATCGATAGTTGATATATAAAAATGTAATTAGGCAAAATCTATTCTAAGAATATCCCTTCTTTCCTTCCCTCTCACCTCATGAATTTTTTGTTTTCTTCTTCCAAAACTCTAGGGCAAGTACTATAAATTATTTTGTCCTTTTGGTTAACCAAGTTACGTTGAAGCCATTTTTTGTGTTGCCATTTACGTGATGAGGTACTGCTTTTCCTAGGGCATATGCAGGCAATGTTCGTATCTTCGACTTCTTATCTCCTCTTCTGTCCATTCTTCTTTTACGTTTTCACTTTTCTTGTTCCTTGTTGTTGCTCTCCTCCTCCTCTTCCTATTTGCTTTTTCTTCCTGCTCTTTCCCCTCCTCCTTCACTTTTTCCTCTTCCATCTTCTCTGCTGCCCACCTCCCATCCTGACCTTCTGCCAGCCCCATCATCCCCCTCCTCCAACTCCCTTCAGCCTAGTTCTCTGCAGAGAAGCAGACCGAACCTGTTTCTACATTTTACATTATGAGGATAATAGATGCTCAAATCTATTGGAAAAGGGGAAATTCTAAATACCATACTTCCCTGATGCAGGCACTGCTAACATCACTCTAAGCAAATAGGGTCATTCTCTATACAAAGTTCTGCAATGAGCTTTACTTGCTTCACTTTATCTAGCACACTTTATCATCACTGTATATAGAGCTACCTCATTTTTAAATGGCTCATTTTTTTAAAAGCTGCATAGTGTTCCAGCAATATTCTATAAAATAATCTGTAGCATTAAACAGTGCTGCTACTAACATCTTAGACATGTGTCTTTGTATGCATGTTTCTACTATATCCAATAGAACCCATTGTTGCATTGAAGTATAAGTTTAATTTTTTTTTTGCTAAATGAAGCAGAATTTCTGTCAAAAATGTTGTACAAATTTATACTCCAGCAACAGTGTTTGAGAAATACCTACAAAATTTTATCATTTCAAAAAATAAAAATATTGAACTACATGTGGGTACACCATAATAATTTTAGTTAATATAAAATATTTTGAGCACTAGAATATGTTTCAAAAATTTAAAAGCAAGCTAGCCAGCAATTTGGCTTTAATAAGGATTTCATTTTTGAAAAGGCATAAGACCTGGGCAAATGTTTCTACTCTCAGACTTTGAAATGTACCTAATAGTGCTGGGATTTATTGGAGTATTTTGATAAAACTTTTTTTGCTTTTGCTTTTGCTTTTATAGAAAAGAGACACTGTGGTGTAGGTGAGTTTTATTTAAAAAAACTAGCGGAAAGGGTTTGTGCTTTTAGAAAAGAGGTTTTAGTTGGTAGCAATAAGTGAGTCAAAAAGTCAATCACGAAGAGTGAGATGTCCGTGCCCTGGAAGTTAATTAGCAGTTACTTAATAGAATAGAAACTTTAATTGTGAATTATCAGGCAAAGAAAACAACAGTCTTGGTGGGTTTGAATCTTCCCAAATCTTATAGCAGATATTTAGAAGTTCATATTGGAACAAAAAGAAGTTGAAAGTCACTGTAGCTTTCTAAGAGAGGGAATGATGTTATCCAAACAACATTTATGGAAGATTATTCCAGCAGCTGTGTTGGACTTCTTTAGTTGCCTTTCAGTTTATTGCCTGATTGCAAGTAGCATTTCAAAATATGGCAGAAGAAACATTTGAGAAGTTGATCTAAAATGTTTCATCTGTAAAAAACCATAACATTCTGGTAAACTATATTGTATACATATTTTTTTTTTAATTTTAAGACAAATCAATATTAAATATTCAGATAATGTGGGAATTTTGCACGTCCCTCAGAATGGAGAAGTAATCCAGGTGGTGTTTCTGCAAGAGCTCTTACTAAATTACAAGTATAATAAGTAAATTCTGTCCTCAAATATGCTCCAGACATTGAGAAGGTACCTAATATAGGCCTTCTCCATTTTCAAATGGGATTACTTTCCATGTATTCATTTAGAGGCCAGTACCATAGGAGTGACTTTGCTTTATTTGACTCCTCCACAAACTTTTGGAAATGACTGCCCTGAGTTTGGACAGAATGCAGTTTATGGAGGCCTATTTGATTACCTGTATTCACACCTTTAAAAATGTTCAGCGGCGTGGAGTGAATTGTGTACTCTCAAAAATTCACAGGTTGGAGCCCTAACTCCTAGTACCTCAGAATGTGACTGCATTTGGAGATAGGATCTTTTAAGAGGGTTTAAGTTACAATGAGGTCATTAAGGTGGGCCTTAACCAAATACAACTGATGTCCTTATAAGAAGAAATTTGGACATAGACATTTACAGAGGGAAGACAATGGGAAGACACAGGGAGAAGATAGCCATCTATCTACAATCGAAGGAGAGAGACCTAGAACACATCCTTGCCTTGTGGCCCTCAGAAGGATCAACTCTGTTGACACTTTGATCTCAGACTTCTAGCCTCTCAAACTATGAGACAATACATATCTGTTGTTTAAAACACCCAGTCTCTGTTAGTTATAGTAGCTGTAGCAAACTACTAAAGTTATGCAACTAATCCCAATTCTCAGTTTTCTAAATAAATAGGAAGGAATTCAGACAGATTTATGTGCAACAAAATTTACTACAGTGGTATTTGGAATGCTGAAAAATGAAATTAACCCATTTGTTCAACAATAGAGGAATGGCTATGTAATTTCTTATATAGATATATAAAGCCATTAAAATTATATTTTAAAAGAATGCTTAATGACACAGGAAATGATCATAAAAATGTTAAATGAAAAATTAGTTGATAACATTATTTACACAAAGATCCTACTCTAGTAAAAATAATTATATTTGTTTAGTCAAAAGAGTAGAAATATATCTATCAAAATATAACATGCTAATAATTGACACTGTCTTTTGGTGGTAATATTTATTTTCTTCTCTTTATTTTTCTGCATTTTTTGTGTATCTACATTAAAATATTTTTGACATTTAAAATGTTCTTATTTATTGTAAACTGACTATAACTCAATAAAATAAAATTTTAAGAAATACCCAAAGAATGGCAAAAAAAAAAATTGTTCTTATTTGGGCAAAATAAACAGAAATGGAATAAAAGCAATAGATTCAAGTAAGTTTTAATTTTAATAATAATAACACATATCTTCACCCTTTGATTGTATGTTTATATAAGCATGTGTAAAAATAACTGCCTTTACTTGTATTTTCAATAGGTAACCTCTATTGGATTTAAAGTTTATATGATAGAGGAAAATATATTTTAGCACCATTTAATATTGAAGTAATTACTATTGCTCTGTCAAGTTTAGTTAAACTCTCTTGCCATCTACAATTTTCAACCCTATAAAGGGGATTTCTATTTTCAGATACTGTACTGTTCAGCTTTAGAATTTCCAATTCTTATAGTTTCTATCTTTTAGCTGAGATTCTCTATCTATTCACTCATGACCAAAATTTCTTTAAATTCTTGTATCTATGAATAATAGCTGTTTCAAAAATCATTGTTTACTAATTGCAGTGTTTGACTCATCTTGTAGTCTGTTTCTATGGACTAGTTTTATTTTTCTTCTATTGGACTAGTTTTGCCATTCATTTTTGGTAATTTAAAAAAAATCCACTTTTTAAAAAAATAACATGTTCCACATTGTGGATGATACATCATAGAAACTGGATTCTGTTGTCTTCCACTGAAGAGGGAACTTTAGCAATTTACATGAATGACTGTGCAGAGGAGAAAAGGGAGTATGTAGACCCTTTGTTCCTGATTTTAAGAAATGTTAGACCCAGGGTATGTGTTGACACAAATAAGTGGAAAATTTAAATTTCATCAAATTTCCCTTTAGCATGGAAACTTAAGGGCATATGTAATAAATAGAATCCTGGCTTAGAGTCCAATTCATAGTGGTTGGATCCATCCAATACTCATTTTCTGAGTCTCTGAATGTATAATTTGAATTGATATACTTGGCAGTTGGAGTAATCACCACATTTGTTCTTTGGCCTGTAGCACAACTGCTGTTAACAGTGGAAAAGGCCAAGTGAAAACCTCTGAAATATTCCATTCCTTCTACTCTCCCCAGCATGACAGTAAACTAAAAACAATATCATACTTTACAGGATATGATAGAGATTAATGCAACGTTTAAAAACTTAAAGGATATAAGTATGGTTGTCCCTATCAGTATCTATTTAACTAGTCAAATTGGCCCTTAAAAAACCAGATGGGTGCTGGAGAATGACTATAGATCTCAATTGCAGATACTTTGCTGGGGTTGGTTATCATTGTTAGAACAGGTGAATAATGTCTCAAGTATATGGTGTGGTTAAAAATTTAGCAAACGCATCTTTTGCTATTCTAATTTGCAAAGACAATCATACATAATTTGCATTCACATGTGATGAGCAGCAATATTGATTTACAGAGTCGCCTCAGTGCTATGTTAATTCTCCCACCCACTGGTATAATATAGTCCAAAAATACCTAGACTGCAATGACATGTCACAGAACATCTTGCTGATAAGTTACATCAACGACATCATGCTGATTTGTCTAGATAAACAAAAGATGGCTAATAACCAGAGACTTTGGTAAGACACTTACATTCCAGAGGGTAAGATATAAAACCCATGAACATTGAGCGACCATATCAGTGAAGATTTCAGGTGTACAATGGTCAGAGGCATGCCACAATTCCCCTCAAAGAAGAAAAACAAATTCCTTAATCTTGCACCCCACTACAGTAAAGCAGGTAGCACATCAACTAGTAGGGCTCTTTGGTTCTGTAGGCAAAAAGATTCCAATCTAGGTATACTTATTTGGACCATATACTGGATGACAAAGAAGGTTACCAACTTTGAGTGGAGTCTGGAGCATTAAGGACCTAAATGTAAGACCTGAAACCATAAAACGCCTATAAGAGAACATAGGCAGAACACTCCTTGATGTAAATTACAGCAACTTTTTTTTTGGATCCATTTCCTAAAATGAAGGGGAAAAAAACCAAAAATAAACAAATGGGACCTAAAAACTTAAAAGCTTTTGTACAACAAAGGAAATCATCAACAAGATGAAAGGACGATCTACTGAACAGGGGAAAATATTTGCAAACGATATGACCAATAAGGGGTTAATATCCAAAATATGTAAACAGCTCATACAACTCAACATCAGAAAGTACAAACAACTCAATTAAAAAACAGGCAGAAGAAATGTATAGACATTTTTCCAAAAAAAGATATACAGATGGCCAACAGGCATGGGAAAAGATGCTCAACATCATTAATCATTAAAAAATGCAAATTAAAACTAAAATGACTTATCACCTGATACCTGTCATAAAGGCTATCATCAAAAAGACCACATATAACAAATGTTAGTGAGGAGGTGGAAAAACGGGAATCCTTGTACACTGTTAGTGGGAATGTAAATTGGTGTAGCCACTGTGGAAAATAGTATGGAGGTTCCTCAAAAGACTAAAACCAGAACTACCATATGATCCAGTAATTCCACTCCTGGGTATATTTCCAGAAAAGATAAAAATTCTAGTTTGAAAAGATACATACTCATCAATGTTCATAGCAGCACTATTTATAATAGCCAAGACGTGGAAGAAACCTAAGTGCCCATCAACAGAAGACTGGATTAAGATGATGTGATATATAATATGTAAAATATATACATATACATATATATTATACATATGTATAATGAAATATAACTCAGCTATAAAAAAGAATAAAATACGCCCATTTTCCCCAGTATGGAGACAATATTATCCTTAGTGACATAGAGAAAGACAAATATTGTATGGTATCACTTAGATTTGTAATCTAAAAAATAAAAGAAACTTGTGAACAAAAAAGAAACAGATTCACAGATACAGTGACTAAACTAGTGGTTACCAGTTGGGAGAGGGAAGAGAGGGTAGCAAGCTAGTGGTAGGGAATTAAGAGGTACATACTACTATGTGTAAAATAAATACACTGTGAGGGTATATTGTACAACACAGGGAATATAGCCAATATTTTATAACTCTAAATGTAATCTTTAAAAACTGTGAACTATTATGTTGTACACTTGCAATTTATACATATTGTACATCAACTGTACCTCAATGAAAAAATGAAATAATTATGTGCATCATCTTCTGCTCCTTTAAAAAAATTGACATTAAGTTACTCGGTCTTATTTATGGTGATTTGTGTAATTTTTCATTTGTTTTCACTGCTGTGCAATTTCTGTCATGTGAACTTAACACTGTTTATCCATACTCCTGTTGGACATTGGTGGATTCACAACATTCATCAATTCTGGAAAAGTCTCAGATACTATCTCTGCAAAACTGCCCCATTCTCTCTTTCTAGTATTTCAATGAAATACATGATGGAGTCTAATTCTATCTCTCTATTTGGAACCTCTCATTCGTATTTTTTATCTTGTTCTTCGTACTGCATTCTGGATAATTTCTTAAAATCTGTCTTCCCACTCATTAATTTTTACTTCTTCTTAGTCTGATCTGCTATTAAACATGCCCCTTTGATCCCTTTGGTTTTAAGCTTCAAAATTATCCTCTAATTCCTAAAATTTCAATTTTGGCCCCCTTTCAAATCTCTTCCCATGTTTTTGTTACTCTTCTGTATTTTTGTGTTTGCATGTTCTATTTTATTAAACATTTCATTAGTAGAAATTTTATATTTTGATCCTCAGAATGTCAATATCTGAAATCCTTGGGAATAAATCTGTTTGATGTTTGTACTGATTCATCTATAACGGCTTGTTTTTCACATGCTTGGGGATATTTAAAAGGTCGTGTTTGTTTGATCCTAATTTGTGAGAATCTTGGACACCTCTATGCAACCATAACATGTTATGAGCATTCAGCTTCTCCTATTAGGGCAGATTATATTTCTTTCTTTCCACTATTAAAGCCTAAGTTTCTTCAAAGTACTAAAATTTTGGTTTGGTACTTTGGTACTTCTGGTCTTTTTTCCCTTCATTAAATAAGCATTTAATTATTTAGGAGGGGATTAACAGCCTGAGAACACTTCAACTTTTTTCTAGACTTCCTTTCTAATATAAGGGTCTAAGTTTCAGGTTCCTTTTCTTGGAGTTAGTTCCTGAAGGTAAGAAGCCTATCAACCTGAAACTACGTAAGCTTCTTTCTAGAGCCTCTGGCTAATGCAAGAGCCTGGGATTCAGCTCTGCTTCCTTGAAGCTTGCTCTAGACTCTCCTGATGACCATGCTAATACTGACAGTTACCTTCAGGGACGCTCACGGTGCTGATTTACCAGGTGCTTGCTAACTCCACTGCACATTCAGCAAACAGGTATTTTCCCCCTGTAGGGGTGCCCTTAGTATTTCCCATACTTCCTGTGACCTCAAAAATGCATTGAGAACATTTAGCAAGTATTGGGTTGTTCTGCAGCAGGAAGGTCCTTTGGACTATTTTGGGTCATAATGCAGTACATGGACTTGGAATTTGCGTTTTTATTCTTTGTTATTTATTTTTTCCAAAAGAACACTAATACTTTATTAAACCAGGATAAGAAATCAGATGTCCCAACTTGTACTGCAGTTTTATATTATTTCTTCAAATTTTTGCCATTTGTTATACTTGACATATGATATTATATTAGTTTCAGGTGTATAACATAGTGATTCTGTATTTTTAGACATTATGAAATAATCACAGTAAGTCCGGTTACCATTTATCACCATACAAAGTTGCCACAATATTATTGATTATATTCCCTATGCTGTACATTTCATCCCTGTGACTCATTTATATTATGACTGGAAATTTGTACTTCTTAATATCCTTCACCTATTTCCTCCATCCCTTGACCTCCCTACCCTTTGGCAACCACCTGTTTGTTCTATCTATGAGTCTGTTTCTGTTTTGTTGTAACGTGCATTTTAAACAAGCTTTCCCCCACATTCTATTTATGCACAACTAATTATAAGAATCAGTTGTATAGACTAGCCATGAAAATGAATGGCATGTTTCAGCAATGGTGAGAGTTTCAGTCTGACCAAGCCCAAGTCTGTGAAAGACAACATATTAAACTAAAGATGTTGATTAGATTCAGAGGCTTGAAGGACTTCAAATGCAATTCTAAACAGTTAGGAATTTTTCTATGGAAAGTAATAGAAGTGTTTTAAGCAGAAAAAAATATATTTAAAAATCTGTCTACTAGAAAGATAAACAAGCGTTGCAAAAGAAGGTTTAAGAAGAGAGAGACCAGAGGTAGAGAAGTCAATTAAAATGATGCTTCTCAACTCTGGCTGCATGTTAGAATCACCTAGCACTGACAGGACTTTGTGACTAATTATACATGAGAGGTACAGGAGAAGTTAAAGATGATTCCAAGGTCATATGCAGAAGGTAGTATCAAGGTTCTCTTGTGCTCAGCCTATGTTCAACATTTCATTTCCTATGATTTAATTATCTTGGGGAGAGTTTTATAAGTCTCTCCTTCTCTCTGTCTGTCTCTCTCTACATATATTTATCTATATCTATATCATATACAGTGAATTATTCAAGTTCAAGTCATCTGAGACCTTCATCATATTTTCTGAAAATTCTGCAGTAAGATCACATTCACTATCTCAGCCACCATAAAGTTTTCTATGAACATACATAGTCGGGTGCATATTTACGTTTTTTTAAAGAGCATTTTTTGGCTTACAGAAAAGCCACTAACAAAGTACAGAGAGCCTCTGATATTCCATCATCTCAGCACAAGCCCCACCCCCAGTTTCCTCTTAGCATCTTGCACTGTGTTGTTAAAACTGATGAACCAGGAGACAGGATCAAGACCGAGTAGGAAGACCCTGAGCTCACCTCCTTACATGAGCACACTAAAATTACAACTACTTACAGAACAAATATCACTGAAAGCAACCTGTAGACAAGCAGAAAAGCTTTCCTACAGCTAAAGATATAAGGGTGTCACAACAAATGGATAAAGAGTGGAGTTGAGGTCTGGTCCGGACCCACACCCATGGCGTAGTGACATACAAGCAGAAGGAAATCAAAACCACGAAGGTCTTCCCCGAGGAGCGAGGAGTCCAAACCCCACCTTGGGCTCCTCTGTCTAGGGGTCCTACATTATGACAAGCCCCAAAACATCTAGCCCTGAAAACCAGCAGGGCTTATGTTTGGGAGAGCCAGAGGACTACAGGAAACAAGGGCATATTCAAACACTCATTCACTTTGAGTCCTAGCTCAGATGCAGCTGTTTGAAAGATACTGGGGTCAGGTCCACTTATTGATCTTGGAAAGCCTCCTGAAGGGGCAAGAGGAGTTGGGACTCCCCCTAGGGATGGAGATGCTGCTGGAAATTTTTGTGAACTCATTCTATAGTGCCAACATGACACTGGCTATTAGCATTAGGGGCCTGCCGTAACCACCAGTGTAATCATAGGAGTCACAGTCTGCTGGACATCACACCCAGCCACTCTGAGAACCTGCCCTGCCCAGCAACTTACCTGCAGCATTTGTGTGCTACCAGGGCGTACAACCATCTGTTCCAGGGACCTGTCCCACCTATCAGTGCACACACAGCAAATGTGCTGGACGCCAGCTCCATATTTTAGCATGCTTGCAGCAGTCGACTCCATCAAAATAAAAAGGAACATGCAGCTCTTATAGGAAACAAGCTTGGAGCATCTGGCTCTGGAGGCCAGAGGGGAGCATACTGCTCGCCTCCATAAACATCTCCTACATAAGACCACTTCTCCAAGATAGGGAGATAGAAGAGACCTACCAAATACCAAAGAAATAAACACAGAGAATTAGGCAAAATGAGGTGATAGAGTTACATGTTCCAAATGAAAGACTAAGACAAAAGTACAGACAAAGAACTAAATGAAATGGAGATAAACAATCAACCCAATAAAGAGTTCAAAGCAGTGTTCACAGATGTTCAAGGAAATTGGGAGAATGAATAAACACAGTGAGAACTTAAACAAAGAGGTATAAATTATAAAAAAGAACTTATCAGAGCTGAAGAATACAATAACTGAAATGAAAAATACACTAGAGGGAATCAAGGGTAGAATAGATGATACAGAAAATGAATCAGTGATCTGGAAGGCAAAGTAGTGGAAAGCATCCAAGCTAAATAGAAAAAATAAAAAATAAAAATTTAAAAAATGAGGATAGTTTAAGGGACCTCTGCAATAACATTTGCATTACAGAAGTCACAGACAGAGAGGAGAGTGAAGACAGACAGAGAAATTATTTGCATATATGATGGCTGAAAATTTCCCTAACCTGGGGAAGGAAACAGACAACTAGGTCCAGGAAGTACAGAGAGTCCAAAACAAGATGAACCCAAAAAGATCCACACCAAGACACAATATAATTAAAATGTCAAAAATTAAAGATAAAGAGATAAATGTAGAAAGAGAAAAACAGTGAGTTATGTGCAAGTTCTAAGAATGCTGAAAAAGGTGAGGAGGCTGCAAAGAAAAGTTTGAACCTAGCAGAAGCTGGTTCATGAGGTTTAAGGAGAGAAGCCATCTCCATAACATAAAAGTGCAAGGTGAAGCAGAAAATGCTGATGTAGAAACTGCATCTTGTTATTCGGAAGATCTAGCTATATCATTAAAAACTAAAGAGGAAGGAATACCTCCAAATTTATTCTATGAAGCCACCATCACACTGATACCAAAACCAGACAAAGACATTACAAAAAAAAAAAGGAATTATAGGCCAATATCTTTGATGAATATAGATGCAAAAATCCTCAACAAAATATTAGTAAACCAAATTCAGCAACACGTAAAAAAGATGGTTGGATTCTTTCAAGGATCACAGGGATAGTTCACATTCAGAAATCAATCAGTGTGATACACCACATCAACAAAAGAAAGGACAAAAACCACATGATCATCTCAACAGACATGTACACTGCACACGTACACTGTATAAGTTAAAGGTGTATAGCATGATTCGATTACATACATCATGAAATAATTATCACAATAAGTTTAGTGAATATCCATCATTCTGTACAGATACAAAATTAAAGAAATAGAGAAAATTTTTTGTGATGAGAACTCGTAGGATTTACTCTCTTAACATCTTTGGTATAAAACATACAATAGTATTAATTATATTTATTATGTTTACATTGCACCCTAGTACTTAATTTATAACTGGAAGTTTGTACCTTTTGCCTACCTTCATCCAGTTCCTCCTCCTCCCAATCCCCATCTCTGGTAACCACAAATTCGATCTCTTTTCCTATGAGTTTGTTTGTTTGCCTGTTTGTTTTTGAAGTTTAATTGACCTACAGCATTATGTTAATTCCTGTTATACAACATGGTGATTTGATATTTCCATACATTTCAAAATGATCACCACAATAAATCTAGTTAGGATATGTCACTAAAGAAAAATACTACAAAGTTATTGACTACATTCTCCACACTGTACATTTTGTACCTGTGACTTAGTTATTTTGCAACTGGAATTTATCCATGTTAATAATCTCCTTCACCTATTTCTTTCCTCTCCCCTCCACTCTGGAAACCATCTGTTCTCTGTATCTGTAACTTTACTTCTGTTTTCTTCTGTTTTGTTATGCTTGCTCATTTGTTTTTTTAGATTCCACAGTATCTGTCTTTCTTTGACTTATTTCACTTAGTATAATATCCTCTAGGTTCATCCATGATGTTGCAAATGGCAAGATTTCATTCTTTTTATGGCTGAGTAGTATTCTGTTGTGTGTGTGCATGTGTGTATATATATATTTACCACATCATTTTTATCCATTCATCTATTGGTAAGCACTTGGGTTGCTTTCAAAGCTTGGCTACTGTAAATAATACTGAAATGTACACAGGGGTGCATACATCTTTTCTAATCAGTGCTTTTCTTTTCTTTGCATAAATACCCAGGTGTGGAATTGCTGGATCATATGGTAATTCTATTATTAATTTTTGAGGAATTTCAATAATGTTTTCCATAGTGACTGCTACCAATAGTGCACAAGGGTTCTCTTTTTTTCAGGTCATCACCAACATTGTTATTTGCTGTCTTTTTGGTAATAGCCATTCTGACAGGTATGAGATGATATCTCACTGTGGTTTTGACTTGCATTTCCATAATAATTAGTGATGTTGAACATCTTTTCATGTGACTGTTGGCATGAAACAACAGATTTTTCAATATAGATGAAACATCTTTCTGTTGGAAGAAGATGCCATGTAAGATTTTCATAACTAGAGAGGAGAAGTCATTGCCTGGATTCAAAGCTTCAAAGGACACACTGACTCTCTTCTTAGGGGTTAGTGGAGCTGGTTACTTTAAGTTGAATCCAATGCTCATTTACCATTCCAAAAAACCTAGGGCATTTAAGAATTAGGCTAAGTCTACTATGCTGTGGTCTATAAAAGGAACAACAAAGCCTGGATTATAGCACATCTGTTTATAACATGGTTTACTGAATATTTTAAGCCTACAGTTGAGAACTGTCATTCAGAAAAAAAGATTCCGTTCAAAATATTACTGCATGTTGACAATGCACCTGGTCACTCAAAAGCTCTGATAGAGATATACAATGAAATTAATATTGTTTTCATGCCTGCTAACACAACATTCACTCTGCAGCTCACGGATCAAGGACTAATTTTGACTTTCAAGTTTTACTATTTGAGAAATACATTTTGTAAGGCTATAGCTGACACAGACAGTGGTTCCTCTCATTGATCTGGGCAAAGTAAATTGAAAACCTTCTGGAAAGGACTGACCATTTCGCCTATTTTGGAGAACACTTGTAATTCATGGGACCAGGTCAAAATATCAACAATAACAAGAGTTTGAAATAAGTTGATTCAAACAGTCATGGATGACTTTGAGGGGTCCAAGACTTCAGTGGAGGAAGTAACTGAAGGTGTGATGGAAATAGTAAGAGAAGTAGAATTAGAATTGTGGTCTGAAGATGTGACTGAATTGCTGCATACTCATAATAAAACTTGAGCAGATAAGGAGTTGCTTCTTATGGATGAGGAAAGAGAGTGATTTCTTGAGATAGAACCTAATTCTGGTGAAGATACTGTGAGATGGCTGAAATGACAACAAAAAATTTAGAATACTACATAAACTTAGCAGAGGCAGGGTTGGAGAGGACCGACTCCAATTTTGAAAGAAGTTCTATTGTGAATAAAATGCTATCAAACAGCACTGCATGCTACAGGGAAATTGTTCATGAGAGGAAGGGTCAATCAATGCAGCAAACTTCATTGTTTTATTATTTTAGGAAATTACCACAGCCACCCCAATCTTCAACAGCCATTACCCTGATCAATCAGCAGCCATGAACATTGAGGCAAGACCCTTCACCAGCAAAAAGATTACAACTCACGGAAGGCTCAAATTATGGGTAGCAATGTTTCAGCAATAAGGTAGTTTTTAATTGAGATATTTATATTGTTTTTTTTAGACATAATGCTATTGCACACTTAATAGACTCCAGTATAGTATGCATGTTAAGTCTCATATGCACTGGGAAACTAAAACATTTATGTGACCTACTTTTATTTTGATACTTTATTGCAGTGATCTGGAACTGAACTCATAATATCCCTGAGGCATGCCTATAGAGAGATTAACTGATATAAGATATGCAAACCTACAAGAAAGTACCTGTGTGTGTTAACTACTACATTAATTCTGCTAACGACAAAAATTATAATAGAGTTCATCAGAGAAAACCTGTTAAATCTGCATTTAAAAAATTCTCTCTAAACTCAGACCTGGAAGAAATCTACTGAAAGTTGAATGAAACATTTGTTAGACCTGTATCTGCAAATCCAGCAGAAGAGTTACCACACAGTTACACGGTTTGTTCACGTAATGTAGTCTTCAAGTGGCCCACTTTACCTGAATGCTAAATAAATGCCATTAGAGACCTGATCAGGTTTTTGTATTTAGCTTAGTAAGTGTGGACCTGGCCCAGCTGGCATGCTGGGCCTCCTTCCATCTTTGGTTTGACCTGATGCTTCCGTGCAGCACTTGCCATTCTTGCATCAGCAGTAGTAGTGCTAGTTCCTTCTCGCCAGACACTTTCACAGGAGCTCAGGCTGAGCTCCCTGGATGATTGCTTGCTACACAGTCACTGGAGCAGCTGGTGGAAAAGTCCATGTTGATCCCTCTGAGGCCTCTGCCTTTGGAAAACATTCTGAGTTGTTCTGCATCTCAGAGGAGCAAGTAACATGGTACAGAACTACCCAGGAATCTCCATTTATACTTCACTAGCTTGTAGGAACTCCATGGATAGTTCTACAGCACCAAAGAATTAGAATGACCATATAGTTTTTTGCCCAAGGAACACTCCCTTGAGAATGAAAGGGGCCATAGATAATAATTAAGTTGGGACAACAGACGTAAATTGGGGCTGTCCTGAATAAACTGGGTTGTACAGTCATTCTACTAGACTCTGGGTTCTCTGATCCTGTTATCCTGTTTTAGTTCAGTTCCAAACCTGAATAGCCCTGTTCCTCTCCCTGCTGTGTACTGTGGAAGAATATCCCAGAACATCCTATAACTAATTTTGTTTTCCTGATACAGAATTACTTTTGCTACTGCAATAGTGTTAGTATTTTTCCTTGGTTCTCATCAGCTAGTCCAAAACTTGCCTCATGTCAAAAACCATGTTGTGTACATATTCCAAAGCCATGTTCTAACCATTCATTCATCCCACAGTATTTATCAAGTATACTGTTTGAAGCAGGAGCTGTTCTACGTGCAGGGAAACAAAAACACACATGAGTGATAACATGCCTGCTTTATGGAGCTTATGTTCTCCCTAGTAAAAGTTACAATGAAAAATAAATAAATAAAACAGGGGTGGTGCCTGGTTGAAAGAAGACTACTTTAGATAGACTGGACTCTGAAGGCCTCTGAGATCTGAAAGATGAGGAGCCAGATAAGTGGATATAATCACCTAGAGTGAAGAATGTTGCAGGAAGGACAAATAGTAAGTATAAACACAGTCAAGTAAGAAAATGATCTTAATGTGCTACAGAAATAAGAAGTGTGTCAATGTGGGCAGAATGAGTGGAAGAGTGCTGAGGGGTTAGATCATTCGTGGTTGAGTAGGCAGGCCATAATACAGAATCTGAGGGTTTAATTCTTATTGCAATAGAAAGGTTGTCAACAGTTTTAAGTATGTGAGTGGAATAATCTGATTTATAATCTTTAAAATATAACTCTGCTTATCAGAAAGGGACTACATTCTGAGCGATAAGGGTTAAGGGTGATCAGGTAAAAGACTACTGTTAATAACCCCAGTAATTGGAGGTCTGAACTAGGGCAGTAGTAGGGAAGATGGTAACAAGTGGCTAAATGCAAGGAGTATTTTGGATGTAGTGCTTACAGGAATTGGTACAAGTGTGGAGGAAAGGAAAAGATGACTCTTACATTTGTAGTTTGGGTGAATGGGGTGCCAGTCAACTAAGACAGAGAAAGTGTGCGTGTGTGTGTGTGTGTGTGTGTGTGCGTGTGAACGTGCACGTGACTGCAAGCTAGAGGGAAGTTCAGGCCCATGATGTTTCCACTTCTTAGTTCCAGAGTTTCACATTATGAATCATAGAGCAGAAAGAAAGGAGGAACCTGGAACAGTGATGACATTTTGGAGTTTGATTCACAGCTCTCAGGACGGAAACTGTTTCCAGCTGAGTCATACGCTTTCAAGATCATCTGTCGACTGATGACCCACTCCAGCTCTTCCCATAAACTAATTAATTTTTATTCTTCTATATGGACTCTTTAGTGCAGACAAACAAGAGTTTTTCCTTTCTCTGGAAACTTTGTGTATTCTTCTGCTCCTGAGCCTTGGCACATGCTATTATTGTTTGTCTGTATGTCTCCATCACTAGATGGAGAGATCATGAGGGCAGACACACTCTTTGAGTCTTATGCATATCAACAAAGTGCATAGTGCCTTGAGCATAGAAGGCACTCAATATTTGTTAAATGACATTTAATTCTCCTCTGGTAAGCCTATTGTCTCTCACCTTCCTATTCAATAGCTCTTAAATACTTCAAAACCTGGCTTAAAAAAATTTTTTTTACTGGAAAGTTTTCCATGATGAATCCCACCTGATTATGACCACACCTTCACTTGGCATTTCTGTGGCACTTATGTAACTCTGGATAGTAAAAGTGTCCATCTGAGCCTTCCTAATGAATGTCCTAGTTTTCTCATATATACTAAAATGTTCTGTGGAGAGGAATCCTGCACTCTCCCCTCATTTTTTGACTATTTCTGTATAGAACCCGATAGTGTTCTCTTATACCATAGGAGCTTAATAAATATTGTTGACTAAAGCTTGGAAATTCACTTGGCCCAATCTCCTCCCTCGTGTTATAATTTGCCCCCAAAGGAATAGCTTCCTGTAAGAAGAATCAATTAGTCAGATAACCATATTTTCAATTCCCAAACAAATAGCTCAACAAAAATGACAATCTATGATTTGGGAATAAAGAAGTAGTTTTAGTCTAGGTGTCGTATCTATGGTATTATTTGTTATAATGAGATAAATGTATCTGTATACCCTATGTAAATATTTATTATTTTCTTGTTATTTTAGTTATAAAATTCCCTAGGATACATCACCTGCCCTGATGACACCTGTATTAATTGGGATGTTTATTCTTTGCATGAAGACTAAAATAAGTGAATAGAGTCATGTGTTTGGACTCATTCAGGAATAAAGGAATTTAAAAAAATTGTGGATGAATGAGAACAAGCTGATAAAGCACAAATCATTCACTTTGTTCACTGTGGGCACAAATACACTATGATCTGCAATATCCTATTCACATACACTTGATCATTAACTTATTTTAACTTTCTGAAGTTACTTGAACTAAGGGCAGCTACAGATTTCACTACATTATAGTATGCATCTAATTCACTGGTTTGTGCATATTTGAATGAAAAGGTGTGGTATAACGTAGGATAAAGGAAATTGAGGGAACAAAGCATAATTTCCACTCACCAAAATCCAAAGGTTAAATAGATGAGAATGAAAGATTTGAATTCACTTCCCAGAACAGTGCTTCATTACCAAAATAAACTTGAGCCCACCACGTTACTGCAAAGAAAAATCAACAGACATTAGATAGTCATTAATCATCCTAAATAAACAGCACTTTTCAAGTGTCTGATTGACACTGGGCACAAATTCTGCCCTTAGAAATATTCCCCAGATTTCTACCATAGACCTACATTACTTAATTCAATGTTTGTCTTCTCTAGGATTTAATATTAGAACAGAAATTGGTAGAAAAATTCTCAAAGTTTGTTTTAACAAATTATGTCTGTCTTAATCTCTTTCTTGGTACAGATTTTCATTGTAAATATGTTTACTTACTCAAACAGCCTCAAAACCAAAACTTCATGTTTTTTACATGCAATTTCTAATGAATGATATGGATGGATTAGTACTTCTCATAAACCTACAGCAGTCATGCTTTTTATGGCATTCTTCTTGTATTTATTCTCATGTTTACTAGTGTTTCTTAGGGTTCTATACTTTACAGGCTTACCAAAAAAAGAAAAAGACATTTCTTAGAATTGTACCTTTTCTCTCCTAAGATAGCTAATCTTTTTTATTTATAGGAGTGATGCAACACGCAAATGCAAGCATGCCAGACATTGTTTACTGTTTTTTAAAAAATTTCTTATTCATCTTATTTCCCATTAGAAGGTACAGTAAGTATTATTTGTGCAACAATTTTTAATTGCAATATATTGACCTGAAAAACTGATCATCATTACCATAAGTGACAACAATTGATATAATCTGTTAAGATAGCATATATTGGCAATTTATGTCTTGAAAGCCTCAGTTTATTCAATTTAAAGAATATTTACTGAATAATAAATACGTGTTTAGTGTCGGTTAAAAGTTAAATGAGACATTTATCCTGTCTTTAGGGTCCTATAATCTAGCCAATAAAACACAGATCTCCCCATATGTGTTTACCAGCCTTGGAAATCATAAGCCTTTGGCATGAAATATTAAGATGTGATCTAAAGTCTAAAGAGTACTGAGTTCTTACTTTGGCTCAGCCACCAATTTTTGGTCCATGGAGTAATCCTCGATTTTCTTCTATGTGATAAAAATAATATTTGTTCTCAACAAACTTAAGATGTGTGTGTCCTTTTTTAAATTTATTTTTATTGAGGTAACATTGGTTTATAACATTATATATTTCATGTGTACAACATTTTACTTTAACTTTTGTATATACTACAGTGTGCTCACCACCAAAAATTTAGTTTCCATCTATCACCATACAGTTGACCCCCTTTACCCATTTTGCACCCCTCTACTACTACTACTCTGTGCTCATGTATGATTTCTTTCGGTTCTCAATGTATGGAATTTTTAAGAATAGAGTTCAATGTCAAATAAGTATTGAGCTCACAGCAAAAAGATGCTATTGATACACAAATTATTCATATCATTATGTATATGTAAGTCATTATTATATGCCTTATGTTACTATTTTAATATATACAAGTAATATATGCAATAATATGCAAATCATTGTTATCCACAATAGAAGGGTAAAACACTGACTAACATTTAGCAGAAATTATTTTCATTGAATTAAGGCAGTAGGGAAAACCTCACTAAAATGTTGACAAATGCTTTAAGCTTCTAAAAAAATAGAAACAGAAATAATTGGGCTGCCATTATCTATGTAAATGAGGTATGATAGGGAAGTACAGGGGCTGAAAAACAACAGAAAATGCAACTTTATCAACCAAAATATCTATGATATATTCTTTTTAATGCATAATATGGGCTTATATTGTATGAACAAAACTGAGCGCAAATTTTGTAGCTATTCGGTAAAAATAAGTGGCTGCCATTGCAGCATATGCATTGCATGGCACACGTGTTACTCCTCAATTAGAAGTGCTGTGAAACCCTTACCAAACTTACAGTATTTTAAGGGGACACATGTTTGAAAGAAATGACCATTTTAACAATTACTTATTGTTGTCATGTCATGCAAATGTCTTCTTTCTTAACTTTATTTCAAATCCTATAGTCGAATTTGTTGATGGAAAACAAGAAGCAGGAGGTTCTGTTTGTAGAAATAGAAAGGAGTGTACATGAGGGGTAGAGTGTGTTTTGCTTGGCAGTTCTTGTGCTACCATTTTGTTTTTGTTTTTAGTGCTGGAGGGCAGCAAATTGGCAGGTATAAATAAGGCTCTTGCTGGTTTCATACTGTATTTACAATCAGTTATTATGGGTTAAAATGTTTGTGATGCATAGGGAATTAGCACTCAACTTCTGTTAAGAATCATGGAAGCTCAATGTCTAATTTCAAACATTGCCTGAATATAGTTCTTTCTAATCTTGCATTAATTTCCACCAACTTTTATAAAATGTACACAAACGGATTATTAGGGATCCTCTGTGTCTTATTTTGGACTTGCGTTAATGTTTGAAATTTTGAATATAAATTTTTGTATCTAAAATTTTAATATAACATGTAATTTGCCATAGTAACAAAAACTGGTAGGTAAGGAATAAATATTCCTTTCCACCAACTTGATAGAAAGTGAGGAAGAGAGAGAGAGAGATTGATTGATTGATTTATAGAGAAATCCAGAGAGATGTAGAGATTTAAAGAAATTAAGAGACAGAGAGATTCCTCAGTTTAAAAGATTACTTTTTATGGTAACCATATGGCATATTGTTATAACTTTTAATTTTTGGAAATATAAAATAGCTATTTCCCTATCTAATTTGATGTAAAACAGAATCATTTTATGATATAGTTCGCACTCTACTAGGATTTGCATGTACCACATGTTAAATCATGTCCCAGAAACTTAGCAACCATCAGCATATAGAGCCTAATGTCATATGATTATGAAGAACACAAAGGTTGTAATGTTTGTGCAGATATTGCTTAATAAGAAATTTCCATTTCAAAGGAAGGAGAGTAAGAATAATTTTACAAAAAAATTTAGAGTGGGCCATATTTCTGCAATATACTGATCTGTATCAATTTTTTTGAAAGCTCCTGGAAACATGACCTCCCCATGTCTCTACATTTGCTCTGTGCTGGCAGACAAAGAGCCAAGATCATCTTGACTTTGAGGAGGAACAGTGGGAAAAAAGATGAGAGGAGAAGGGTATGAAATAAATAATAAATAAATAAGTGACTGTTGAATAAAACAATTAGTTTTGCCCCAGGCTTCTGCAATAGCTTATGAATTCTTACCAGCATTAGTTTACAGCTGTAACTTCAGGATATAATAGGAGATTGAATCTTATACAGGCAATGAAACAGATGATCAAATTCACAAGAGATTGTGTCAGGCTTTTTCCAGTACTAAAGAAACATATTAATCCTTGTCACTGTTTTCAGAAACGCTGTGACAGAAATAAACCTGTACTGTAACTTGGCCCTTTTAATGAGCTTCTGGAGTGTGGGCTTTCCACTCAGCACCTGAAAAACACAACAAAACACCTTTTATATTAAAGATGTGAGGTTTGCTGCTGGCTAAATTTGTACACAGAAGTCTATAAACCAGTGCTCAGCCAGCTGGGAAGCAAGAAAGCAAATTCAGATTCTGCCATGAACTTCACAGACCAATTATCTACTTGGAATCATGGGAGTTTAACAAACAAATACCAGCCCCTGCTGAGCCTTTTCAGGCCAGCAGCTTATGGGTGATTCGGTTGCATCCGAGGCTTTTAGACTGATCAATTCTTAATCACAAAGCGCAAAAATTATTCTCAGACTCATGTCAGTTTCTTTGGACACGTTTGTTAACAATCTGCTTCAAATCATTTTTTTAAAAAGAAACTGCAGACACTGTTTTTATTGACTCCCCACTTGTAAAATGTTTATAGCTTGTTAATTTATATTTACCCCTTTACTTTTGCCTGCAAATCAACATCACTTAGCACAGTTTGGTTACACTTTGTCCAAAGGAAATTACAGAAGACTGCTATGGGGCTAAAATGAAGGAAAGCTGCGGAAAATCAATACACTGCTGATTAAACAGATCGTAGCAAATTCACGGCTGTATGCTACAGCATGGAGACATCAGTGTGATGCCCATCTAGCAGTTAATGTGCTTTCAGTCAGGTGAAGAAAATTTCAGAATAAGGCAAAATCACCCAGGAAAAACAAGAACTACCTTATATAAGAACGTATGTGCTTATATGAAACCTACATTTTGTGTAAGGTAGCAGTGCACTTGGGGAATAAACAGGATGTGTTTATTGTACAAAATAAAGCAGTTTAGTGTCTTTATTATGACATTTACCCTTTGTATTATGCAAGAAACTAATGGCACTGCAAGATGTAACCTATTTGCTATCTCAAGTTTTTTTAATTTTATGGATTTCTTTCTAGGTTTATCAGCATTTTCTTGTCTAATTTCAATTTTGTAATAATCAAAATGACTGAAAGGAAGATTACTTGTAGAGGATGTCCAAAAGTAATAATGATATCCAACGATACGTTGTAATTCAGAAAGCATCATATAATTTCCAATTTTAGAGTAGAAGAATGTACATGAAATAAACCAGGTATAAAAAATGCAGTTTATATGTATTTTTTCAAAGCAGCGGGAGTGAAGATATTAACACAGCACAGTTATGAAGATCAACATTTGTCTGTAAATCGTAGACAAAGGCAGCATTTGGGTTACAGGGAAGATTTGAGATATCTGGGCTAAAGCAAAAGTACTCTGAGTTAAAGCATAAACTCTCATTTCCATGCTACCCAGTTTGTGGAATTCTGAACACCAAATACTTTGAGGACTGCAAGAAGATACATATCCTAAAGACTTGTTAAGAGGTGGTGCCTCCTTTAATCCAACTTGAAGAACTGCACTGCTCTGTATTGCATGTGAATTAAGGGAATGAGAAACAAAAGTTTAAATACAACCTTTCTGGAAAAGAGTAATTAAAAGAAATTTTGTTTCAGCCTTTGGTCAAGCTTTTTATTTGACATACACATTTATCTATTTAGATACTGTAATTCTATACCAAGAATCTTTGTTTTTTTAACTTAATACATCAGGGTAAAGTTTGAGCCGCTACACACCATTGTTCATTGAGGGTAACTAAGCTTTGATATGTTATAAGATTCTGGCAGATAACTTTCCATAGTAAATCCTTATACTAAAAAAATATATTTGAGAAAATTATGTTCTATACGCAAAAGCCAACTTAAGTTTCAATTTCTGTTGTTTTTAATTCTTTTTCAAAATATCAGTCTTTCAAATGGTAACATGGTTAAGTTCTTTGCCAAATTTCATGTGTTAAAAGGAAGGTGTTTTTGAGTCATCAAAGCTTATAAAAAGACCTTTAACAAGTAAACAGCTTTCTTCTTTTTTTTTTTTTTAAACTGGAAGATGTGGTATAAGAAAACACATTCATGGACACCATATGTGAACCAAGTTTCATCCCAAGATTTTGAGATTTTAGAGAATTCCTAGAAAATGATGGATTTAAATTTATACTGAATTTTACTGAAGAGGCTCACTCAGTGACACTATTTTCATACTGATATATATACACTTGTATGTACATGTAAAACCAAGGTGCTATACTTTGATTATTCTATTTAAAAAATCTTTGATAATCTTATTTAGGAAAAAGAGGTTTTCAACAGTTCAGGAATATGAAAAATAACCATACTTCAGTATCTCTATTTTATTGTAAATATTAACTTTCCTTTCTTACATTGTAGTAAACTATTAACTTTTTTCATGTATAAGTTTCAAAAAAAATGAGATAATTTCTACTTAATTACATGTGATTTTTTGTTATTAGGAGAGCAAAGCAGTGGATATTAATAGAAAGAACAAGCATTTCAAAAAATATAGAAAATATCTTACTTTGAAAGAAAAAGAAAAATATTTGTTTGCTAGGTTAATTTGCTCTCAAGTACATATTTTAAGATATTGCTTTCCTTTGTGGCACTGAAAGAAAACTAAACTGAAGTGACATATTAGATTGGAGTTAGTGGAAGAAGAAAAGACTGAGTAACACAAATATACACTTCTGAACAAAATTATTTTCTAAGTCTCACAACTATTCAGACATTTTCACATTTTTATAGTTCCAGTAAGTTAACAACGGTTGTTTGTAAACATGCTTTACTTTATTTAAAACCCATACACTTTATAAATTTGAGAGTTGGCAGGGATTTGAATACCCTTCGGTAGAAACACACTTTTTCTTATTAATACATGGTAATTTATCACCATTAAGTATATGATCCCTCTGGAAAAAAACTGATGCACATTGCTCTCTAGACTATAATTTTAATGTTCATGATATTAATCTTTAATTAAATTACAGTTATTTTAGAAATGTATATCCTTAATTAAATTATACAAGGCACATAAAGAAAAAAAAAGACTATGGTATGATTAAAACATGTTTAAAATGTGCTACTGAATTTTGAATGCTGTCTGTCATCTCCCAAGTATGACTAGGCTTCAGAAATGACTAGAAAGTCAACTGAAAAATTGCCAAGTGAAAAACTGTTTGGCTCTTTTAAGAACCATACATTAAAATTTTGGACAGTTTCTCTATTAAATCTAAATATACTTCTTAGTATATACAGTATTACATTTCTAAATTAATTGCCATACTCCCATTTGTTAAAGAATTTCACTCCATGTGAAAAGCAAAGCCTCACTAGATGTGAATTTTACACTGCGCTAGATCAATCCCAATACCAGTAAATGGATATTATTAAACAGCATGGGGTAGTGCAAACTGGGAAAGAAAACTTGTAGTGTGCTGCCTTTGAGCAGACCTGGCTTGCATGCTGTGACAGGGCAATTGTCGACATGCTTTTTCATGCCAATCTGCAGCTTTTTCAACTCTAGATGCTATGGCAACCAGGGTTTAACAGACTAAGCAGCTAACAAGCTTCCCTGATGGAATTGTCTGGTTGTGTGATTGCCTTGTCTTAGGGAAAATATAAAATAGAATGAAGACGCTTGTGGACATTTGTCAAACTGATTATAATTTGGACAGTTGAATCATAATTGTCTGTTGTGTACTGTACAGTAGTGACATATGCTATTTTCCACGTTCCTTGCAGGGCACACTACTGCATTCCCGCATAGGCTGTGTTTCCCTTGGGAACAATGGTCCTGGTTGCTGAGGGCTTGGTGCAACATGGCAGGCCACATCTCACACCAGATCATCTGGGAAAGAAAAGAACAGTGAACAGTTCTAATTTTTTTTTTCTTTTTGAAAAGGCCTGTGCTTGATTTGAACTATATTTATGTGAAATATAATGAACATTAAGTTGATGTGAAGAGATATTTCTCTTTTATAAAATGTTCATGTTCATAGGGTAAGTTGTAGATCAAAATATGCAGGTGAATTAATTTGTTATTTATGATTGGGCATAATTTTAGTTCTTTGGGAATATTGATTTTTAAAATTTGCAACCACTTAAACATGTATTTGTGTCACCAATCATATGCATAATTTAAAACACTGAGAAAATAATCAAGCTTCTCTGATGGGATGGTCTTGTTTTAATACTGCCTTGTCCTATTGAAAATGAATAGAAGATACTCTATTGTTCTAAATGATCAAAAGCCTACTAATAAAATTTCAGTCTCTTTAAACAGTCAAAGGCATGGTATTTTCAAGATCATTTGATACCAATTTTTTTTCTTGACAGGGACACATTTTTTAAAAAATTAAAAGAATTAGAATGAACATTTCAAGTGAAAAGTGAAATTTATCATAAAACAAAATCTAGGTTTCAATAAAATGAACTATTTTCTAGCAACCTTACTAATTATTTTATAGAACATTGTGAAATAGATTATTTTGCACTTAAAAAAATCCCAATTTTATGTTTTCAGGATAAATATTTAACGAAATTTTCGGTAGGCACCAAACTAGTTGAGGTTTGTTATGTATAAGTTGATGATAAGAAGATTTTGGTGAGTCCACAGAAAGGTGCAAATGACTATAACACACTCATTTTGGCCACATGTTACCAACCACAGAGTTCTGCTATTGCTATGTTTTCTTATTTCAATTTTGAAATATTTCAAATAGATGATCCTGGTTTCAGACACCGAGGACTTCAGAAAACGTAGGGTTCCTTTCTCTTTTTTTCAGTAGCATGGGCAGCAATCCAAGTTGCCTTTTAAAAAAAACCTTCAAAGTCACATACAATGACTTATGTCTAGATGGTGCATTTCCTAGAACATGTCTATTTCTAGTTTGAGAAACTGATTATTTTTCTTAAACAGAAAGATCTCAGAATGAGAACACCTTCTTCTATGATGAGCGGTGCACACAAGAAGGGTGAGAAATGAAATTGGGAACATTTTGCTCTCTTTATAAAGAACCTACTCCAGACTAAAATGTAAGAAATATTTTTGCAGAGTTAAAGTGTACCAAAATTTATAAGCTAAGAATTACTGCCATGAAAGCTTTACTTTATATGATCACTAATCATTTTTCACAAAATAGCTTTTATTCACTGGGCCACCAGGTCTTCCCCTCCAATTCTATCTTAGCTTTGAAATTAGCCTCCGTCATTAGTCACCTCGGTGCCTGTCACTTTTCTGTTGTCAGCTAGAGTTGCACTAGAGAGACCTCTGTTTCACTTATTTCCCTGAAGAATATAACTTCTTTCCTGTCCAACATGAAGTTTACTTGAGTCATGTGCTAAATTAATATCATTTGAAATTAAGGAAAATCATATATTTTAGTAGAACGAATGAGAATTTTGACTCTACTTTTTCTTTTGAATAAGAAAGATTCCTATTTGATAGATTTTACTTTTGAATTCACTGAAACTTCTTTTTATTTAATAGATTCAAACTTATAATGTGATAGTATCTACTCTGGAGTTTGAAGAATTATGTCTGAAAGCAAAGTAATTCTTTTGGTCATTCAGAACAGAGGTGAAAGTTTGAGTGCTTTGTATTAGTTCAATGACAACTTCCCAGAGGATAAGAAAATTATGGTTTAAGGTATAAGTGTTTTCCTTTCTGTTTAGGAATAAAGGCATATGAAGAAATGGTATATAAATTTCAGCAAAGACAAGAGGTCAACCTTCTTTTGTGAAATGTTTTCTATCTATAAGATGTACTTTACACCCATTACATTATTATCTATCATCTAAAATAGGCAAAGACTGATAAGCCTATTTTAAAGTTTAGAATAAAATAAAAATCTTGAGTTTATAGACTCACTCAAGAGGCTAATTACCAAAAGAGGCAAACATGAGTCTTCACCTTTCCTTTAAAAAAATTGCCTCTTTTATTCCTTTATAAGAATTATAAAATGCTTCACAGGTTCTGTCATATTAGGGTCAATTCTCCATTTTGAAAGGCACCATAAGGCTATTCCATCCACATAGTCCCCTGTAGCAGCTTTTCACTGAAAACCTTTTTTCCTATTAAAAATTACTTTTCTATTAAACTAAGGCACTAAGTTTCTTCATTTATAATAAAAACATTATATGGAAGTCATTAACATTTTAGTACAAATTAATTTCAAGCATATCATCTTTAGTAACACTACCAACTTCCATCTGGAGTCGGGCAGAGGGCTATCTCTGACTCTTCCCCGGCCACATACTTCAGTGCAAAATTCACATCTTGAGGGAGTTAGGGCGGGGATGGCTGAGGAAGGCAGCAATAATTGTGGTGTGACACTTCCCTCATGTAGTTTATGAGTACCTGACTTCTGTGAAGCAAGCAGAAATTAAAAACAGAAATAAAACTTCATCCTGGAAACAAATGAATCTTCTCCTTGAAGATGTTAGAAGAGGAATTTTGAGGAAAAGATGAAATGTGCACTAAAGTGTATATGCACTAAGACCTAGCAGCAATCTGAGGATTTTTGTAAGTGTGATCCCTCTCATAGTCACAGGCTAGTGGTGTTGGATTTTGAGTAATTTTTCCCATAAGGCATAGAGGAACTGGGATGCTATTTACTTAGATTCCTAGGCTTCTGTCAAACAGGAGAGGCTACCACTATATGGTGGAAAGTTGTGACTTTTAAAATTTCTCTGCTTGAGTTCCATATTTTTCCAGTAATAAATGAGTACATATTTTAAGCTGACATTTGTTTCTGTGTAAAAGTCTCAGTTGAACCAAGCTCTCTAAATATATGCTATGGAGAAAAGTTAGTGTTTTTTTCCTAGAGTTTAGAGTAAGCTTTCTTGGCTACGCGGTGCCACTTAGCCTCTTGGCAATTTCTCTCAAATTCAAGAACGTCAGCCCTTCCTTGTTGATGGGTTTAGGGTGGGACTGGAACTAAGTAAAGGAACAAAGAATCTGATGGGAACTGTGGTCAGTGAAGGGCACATTTGGAGTGTTACTGGAAGAGACTGCAGGGGAGTGGGGAACATGGAGGACACGGAGCTGCGGAGGCGGGGGCATGACCATACTGGGACACCACCACAAATGTAGCTACAAGCCTTTCTTTTTCCCTTGAGGCATTCTGTTCAGGTTGGCCTCAAAATGATTAACAGTTATACATCTTTACCCAGATTCAGAAATATTGAAACAGCTTTTCTCTAGCTCTGAAATTTACCTGCATATATCATTTGGGTTCCTTCTCTCTGTCAAGTGATGAAGGGTTAAAGTCTTTCTTTATTATTCTTAAAATAATGCACAAAATCCAAACAGGAAATTATTTTAAAGTATCACCTGGAATTAATAGTGGTATTTTCTTTTGTTGTTGTTGTTGTTTTTAACTTTCAAAACTCTTCCCCCCGCAAGGAAAAAAGCAGATGAATATAATAATTATAATAGTAATAATCATAATCATGGTAATGAAAATAGCTAACATTTATTTAGTACTTACTATATTCCAGTTTTTTCATTTAATTACTTTAATGCGTTAAGCAATCTTCTCAGGAGGATACTGGTATTTCTGTTTTATAGATGATAAAACTGAGGCACAGAGAAGTTACTGATTTGCCCAATGACACACACCTAGGAAGCATGGAAGCAATATTTTAATGCAGGCTATCTGACTCCACTGTCAGAGCGCTTAACTCTCAGAAACTTTCCTTTGTTAATTCAAAAGCTGTATTCTAAACCTAGGTACTGATGAATAGATTTTATCAGTTTCATTTATTATGAATATTACACCTGATGAAGATGGCAAAGTTTCTCTCCTAGAACCATCTAATTACATGTCCTTGATACTTACACTTACGTATAAAGCTTCTCAGAGTCCTAAAGAGAATGAGGGTTAAGAAATTCAATCCCCAAACCACATCAATAGAATGACATTTGTGTGGCATGGAGTGAGTACATACCATGCTCTTGGTCTTGTACTAGATGCATCGGTGATACATAAATATTATGAAGGAGGTATTGGGATCCCTATTGCACATAAGAAAACTGAGGCATAAAGAAACTTTCACACAAAGCTAGTATGTAAATAGAAATGAGTTTCTAACCAAGGTTTATCTGGACACACATCTTTCTCCCAAGGCTTATTATTATTAAACCTAAGGTATTTTATACTGTAGAATTCAAGCGTTGTGCAAATGAGAATTTAAATTCTTCTCCAGTCTTACTGGTGGTAAAGACAAAGGAAGAGGTTATGCATTAGTGACTTCACAGAGGTAGTATAGATTCAATCTTTAAAAAAAAGTTATTTGAGATTATGTATGGTCTTTTTCAGCACTTCAGCTCATGATGATCTATTTTTATCCTGTAGCAGGGGTGAGAGTTTACATATAATGCATAAAAAAAGTAGTTTACTTTATTATGTCCTGATCTGATTCTGGAGCCTAGGAGCTACTACATAAAAGAAATAAATTTTAGTTTATTAAAAATAAGTAGTGCATCTCTTCCACATTAAAATAGCTGTTATGGGTTGTACAGTAAGTCTACATATTCTTTGATACTTCTCCCTTCAAAAGGTGGAGTTTGATTTGCCTTCCCAGAATGTGGGCTTACCTAGTGACTTGTGTGTGTGTGTGTGTGTGTCACTTACTTTTAAAGGAAAGATATGGTAGAACTGATAATGTGTACCTTCTGAGATTAGAACATTAATTTATTGTAGTTTCCTCTTTGCTCCTTCTATGGTGCCACTCAGTCTAGGGGAAGCCAAGGGCCATGGCAGGAGGACATTCAAAACGCTCACAGAGAGACCCCTGTGGCAAGGAACTGAGGCCTGTAGCCAATAGCTAGTGAGGCAGTGAGGCCTCCTGCCAACAGCCATGTGAGTGAGCTTGGAAGCAGACTCTGAAGCCCCCAAGACTTCAGATGACAGAAAATCTGGCTGACATTTTGTTTGCAATCTTGTGCGAGACCCAGAGCCAGCACCACCCAGCTAAGCAGTTCCTGAATTACCAAGCCACAGACATTTTGAGATAATAAATGTTTGTTGTTTTAAGCCACTAAGTTTTTGGGTAATTGGTTATACAGCAATACACCATTAATATAATAGTTTCTGTAAGGTAACATTCAGTGAAATTTAAATTCAGACTCCCTGGTAAGATTAGCTTCTCCCCAAATTCCAAATTTCTTAAAGAGTCTCTTCTTTCCCACCTCCCTTCCAAGATAGGAGCTTTCCGGAGGAAATGTATGAGGAATGTATTTTGTACCATTCTCCAGGCCCTGCTCCCTCTGCTGAGGGGACCCTCATTTCACCTGTACACTCTCTGATTTCAATAGAATCACTGAGCACTGGTCCTATTTGAACATTATTCTGGAATCCACTCCTTCTGACTGTGAACTTGGTCACTGCTTCTGGCTATGAAACACTTGCACCTCACAGCCTTTGCCATGACCCTGTTCCTCCTCTGATCTACTTGCTCGCTTGTATTCTCAAGTTGAGGGTGTGGGTGCCCCACACATCAGGTATGGGCCCCAGGAATCTGATGCTCCACCCCTACAGATTGTTCCTAACCTGTTAACTCTTGAGGTACTACACTGTCAGTCCCCTGTTGGATGTGGAGTTTGCTTAAGACTATTGAAGTTTTCCTAGTCTATATCCTGAGGGTATAGAAACAAATTTCCTTCAATGGGAATCTCTTAAAATTGTCTTTATTACACTTGTGAAATATCAGAAACAGCCTAAATACCCATACATAAGAAAGCAGTTGAATAAACTATTGTACCGCTACACAATGGAGTGCCATGCATCTGCAAATAAGAATGAGAAAAGTCTTCTCAGGATATATTGTGCTGTGAAAAAAGCAAAGTGCAAAAAGTATTTATAGTATGTGACCATTTAAGCAAGAAGGAGGAATAGGGGAATATACACAGATTTGCTCATGTGTGGAAAAGACATACAGGAGGATCAAACAGAAGCTAAAGAGACTGGTTACATACAGGAGTGAGTGGAGAAGGGCTGGAAATAAGGAGGCAATGGGAACATGGCACAGGATTGAGGGAGAAGCAATACCTTTGTGAATATATGTTTTTATAGTTCTTACTCTTAGAATCATGATACTGCTTTACAAACCTCTCAAATAAATAAATGATTAAATAAACCAGGAAGTGAGGAGAACCCAAAGTGGAAACAAACAGTAACAAGTGAACCTAATTATATTATTTATGAATAAAACAACACTGACAAGGATGGAGATAAAAAGTAACTTTAGAAAGCAATATTTTGACTAAATACAGTTAATCTAAAGACAAAACAAACAAACAAAAAACAACTTTTCCACAAATGTTACCCTCTGGTTAGTAAATTTGTTTCTGACATGAGTATAAGTTAGCAATTCTGAAATTATTTTATGTTCATACTAGGTTTGAATAAATAAGCAAATACATTGTTAATGAGAGCCATTTTTCTCATTGTCAGAGGAACAGGTTACAAACGAAAATGAGGAAATAGTAAAGTGAACCCTGCCATGTTAAATTGGAATAAAAGGTATCAGTCTGAACTAATAGTTTTTTTAAAAAAAAGTATATACAGACAGATAGATACAGAAATAAATAGTTATGTGCATTCATGTGCTATTATTGTATGTACATCGATTTCCTTGTCTTGTTCTTTGAGAGACCCTACAAACAATGACTTCCCTGTAGAAATGAGCACAACTTAACATTTAGATCTTGGAATTTACAGGTCATTTTCCAGTAAAAGGAACCAGGAGAAATAGCTGGTGCCAGGAAGGACCAGGGCAGGAAAAATACAAGATGAGACTGGAATGTCTTAGGTAATAGAAAGTATAGAAGTACTCACAAAATGATGGAGGTAGCTCAAAAAATCACTATCAAAACCAAGTTTAAAGAGCTCTCAGTGGCCAAAGTTGGGCCAATTAGAGAATAACCCAAATAATGCTAGTTTAAATTACAACCCTTAGATTAAAATAATTATCAATGACACAGTGCAGATACAAACATGTAAATAGAAAAGTTAATAAACAGAAGAGGGTGCTCTTCTTTACAGAAGCCTATAGATTAATAAATCTACAAGGAATAAAGGAAATAGAAAATCACCATTGAACAAACATCACAGTAATATATTTGTTATATCTATCCACTTGTATACATACTGTTCAAACCATCAGTGGATGCTAAAATTGATGAGTGATGAGAAATAGGATATTCACATTATCTTAAAATATTTTCCCACAAAATACTTAATAATTACAAAGGGAAAATATTAACATGGTAATGGAGAAGAACCATTCAGCCATGTAATCAGAGTTAACACTACCAGTAATAAGATATAATGCCACCATATATTCCATTACATGATGTACTGAGGATGTAACATCACTTCTGTTTTATTTCTTCCAAAAAAGAGTGACAACAATCTAATTATGAGAAAGCACTAGACAAACATAAATTGAGGGTTGTTCTAAAAACTAACTGGCATGTACTCTTCAAAAGTGTCAAAAACATGAAATACTGAGGAACTATCACAAATTGAAGAACCTCCAAAAGCAACTAAATGCAATATGGGAACTTGTATTGAATCTTGGACCAGAAAAAAGGGATATTAGTGGAAAAGCTGGCAAAATTCTTATAAGGTTTGTATATTAGTTAATGATATAGCATCACTGTTAATTTCTTTTTTTTACTGAAGTATAGTGGACTTACAATATTTATTAGTTTCAGGTGTACAACACAGTAATTTGATATTTTATTGATTATACTCCATATAAAGCAACTATAAAGTATTGGCTATATTCTCTGTGCTGTGCAGTATATCCTTGTAACTTACTTATTTTATATCTAGTAGTTTGTACCTCTTAATTCCCTTCACCTATTTTGACCCTCCCTCAACTCTTCTCCCCTCTGGTAACCATTCGTTTTTAATCTGTCTGTCTGTTTCTGGTTTGTTATATTTGTTCATTTGTTTTATTTTTTGGATTCCACATATAAAATTTCTTGAATTTAATTACTGAACTATGGCTATATAACATGTGAAATTGTGAGAAATTGGGTGAAAGGTATAAAACAATGCTTTGTATGATTTGTGGAGCTCTTCTCAAAGACTAAATTAATTAAAAAATCTTTTAAAATCTTTGCAAAAGTTAAACTTAGTGAATTTTTCTCATTTAAGATAATCCAAGATTTCTGAGAGACTCAATGTGCATCAAGGTTAGCTAGTTTCATTGGTCTGAAAAACAGTATCTTATCAATCAGAGTCCACAATGATTTCCAGCTACCATAAGTAAAACTAATGATCTGGCCAAAATGAAATAAACACCCCCCCCCACCATTATGAACCACTCCTGGCTCCTCCATTCTCTGGGGGATGGGGGAGTGATAAGAAAGTATTCTCATGACTGACTTAATGTCTTTTCCTTCTTTCTTTCTTGGCTTCTTCTCCTAGTGATGGAGGGCCTTTTAATTTCCTCATCTGATAGAAACTGTCTCAGTTCCTACCCTCCTCCTTCCTTACGTGACATTCACTTCATCCTTTATTGGATGAAGTAGCAACAGTGCTGCAGAAGCTCTTAAATGCCTACCACTCAAGATGCATGAGTGGTACTTAAAAATAGTACCTGTGGCACATGGGCAGACTGCTCTATACATTTTAATACCTAATTATCCTCCCAAGTTAGTTCCCTGAAGTTTAATTTGATCTTCCTAGTTACACTGTTAGGTCCTTGGGGGCCACGTTGATCTCTTAACACCATTTGTATCCCTGTAGCATGTAACAAACACCAACTAGTCAGGGCACATTTCGTAGACTGTTTGAAGTATATTAACCACGAATCACTCTGAGTACAGTACTAAAGCAGTGGGGGGTCGTGATCTGTAAAGACTAAAGCTCACAATTCTCCTTCCCATTTGCTTTTTCAATGTTAGTCAACCCTATGAAAAAGTTTGTCCATAGCCAACCATAAGTTTGCCACTTTGCCTTTCTGTACTGTAAGTGTTCTCAGCTATGGAAAATCATCATACATATCCTCTATTTAAAGACTGTACATATAAATCATTTCAGAATTTTCTATGAGAAGATGATAAATAAACTATGTTACAATTTGAGGGCATATGATTGAAAAAGCTATTCATGCTTCAAGAAATTCTTGGAGAAAACATTATTTTTGTTGTAAAAATCCTAGTTCCATCCTTTGAAATGTGAGTAATTTAAAGAAATTTTTATTTAAAACTAAGATGGTATCAAAAGATGGGTGTGGACAAGCAGAGTAATGTATGTGAAGAATTAATAGTTGAATATAACTCATACAATATTAGAGTTTGTTGAGAAAGCAAAGCCTTAAGGTCAAATGCACAGACATTTAGTACAGGTACAGAAAAAAGTGAATTCTAAAAATGTTCTTTACTTTAAAATTGACACAATTTAATTTTCTAATTTTTACGTGCATGTAACCATAACTTTTAAACTATGATTCTTTTGTGTGTGCTGAGATGCTAAGAACAGACTTGGATTTTTTTTACAGGATTATTTTTCTCAATCTTATTGAAAATTTTATATTTTTACAGAACAAAAATGGTAAGCTGATTTAATTCATTGGAAAAAAAGAACATCTTGTCTTGAAGATATTTGTTGTTTTCACAACAGTGTTAGGTATATTTGCTATTTTAAATAAAAGCTTTTTGGTCTTTTTTCAATATTACATTATGTATGGGCTATAGTGATTTTTTTCAACTTTTCTTATTTTGGAGTTGCATATTTCTATAAAAATACAACTTTTAGATAGTTTAGTTTAGGATGAGTAGCTGCAAATTGGGTATTTTTTAAATCCTAAAAGACAAAACAATTAGCAATCTCTTATGAAATTCTCTTGCCCAATTATGGGTGGTTAAATGCTTGAGAAAAAGAACAATAACAATAGTAACAGTAACATATTTTGGCATTACTGGCTATTGTCCACATATGAGAATAACAAAGTCAGTCCCAGAACCATTATTAGGTGCCCCTCAACTGAGAGACACAGTCCCTCTACCTTATATCTCTTGTAGCCAACTGAATAATTTTTTCTACTGTCAAATGACACAATAGAAACATTTAACATTATAAACATTATTACTAATAAAATGATAAACATCATTACTTACAATAATAATATTGCTATTATTATGTTTATAGCCTTAAACTTAGGAAGAGATGGATTGTTACTTACCATGTTGAAGAAACAATACATAGCAGAGCTATGATTAAATAAAAGGGGGTGTGTTTGGGTGGGGGCAGAGCCTAAAAAACAATACATTATTCATCATATTTTATAGCATGAATGACAAGTATACCTTTGGTCACTTTGCCAAGGAGTTGATGCTCAAGATGGAAACAAATAATGAAAAGACAAAATTATTTATATAACATGATGATGATGAATGATGATAGCTAACATGTACTAAGGGCTTACTGTGTGCCAGACACTATATTAAGCCCTTTCTGTATACTATCTTATCTAATAGTTTGTATACTACTAATAGAATGCGAAAGCTGCTTTCAAAGAGTACTCCGAGATACTCATTTGTTTCATGATTTTTTATTTTTTCCTGTTAATGTAAGAGGCCACAAGTATATTTTTTCTGTAATTCTTTTATATAGTGCTTTTTTATCAATTCTATATTTAAAAATTAGATTTTGATCTCCAATAAATCTGCTCAAGATTGCATATAACCTTATATTCTTAAAAACTGATTTTTCTAAAATGATAAAATCAGCATAAACATTTATGATTAGAATGTCTTTTAATATTCAAGAAATAAATAAAACAGTAACTTGGATTTACTATTACATCAAAATGTGAAAGAAAAAAGTACATGAAGTTACATGTTCAAAGTAATCCCCAAAATAAGCTCTATCCAGCTTATAAAAAATTGAATTAAAGTTGAATGGCCTTAAACTTTAATTCCATAACAGCAACAATATCTTCATTTTCATTAATAGCAAGAAAAGTAGAAATATGCTTTATACTCCTGAAACTTTTTATTTCTTATCTCAAATTTTAAGAATTTGTATGCTTCCTTCAATTATGATTTTTATGTAAGTTTTTAATTGATTGCTATTATACCGTATATTTTATATTATATACTATGTATATGTGTATATATATATAAAACTGTAAGCAACAGTGATTGGTTTTAATTTTCAGTCTCTTCTGAGGTAAAAGATGCAACTGAGCAATTTATAATTTGAAGAAAGTTTTATGATATTACAGATATCAGGATTCTCCTTTCAAATAAGGTAATTTCCCTGCACTACCTACTCAACTCAGTATATTATTTCCTAGTTAGTGTGTGTTAACAAAAATATTGTGCTGACTTTAGTGAATTTCTGCTTTATTTTGGTAAAGAATATACTTAATAGGTAGAAGATGATAAGGATAAACATGCTAAAAGTGATAACTAGTTTGCATTTGAGTGCTTTATATGTGTCAGGCACTGTTCAGAACACTTTATATAAATTTTGTCAGCTAAATCTAATATTTGGTAGTTAATATCATCTTCATCATCATCATCATTGTCATCATTCCCATCTCATAAGTAAGGAAAGGTGTTTAGAGAGGCCAAGCAATTTTTCCGAAGATCACACATGGTAAAAATGCTAGAGCAGGATATAAATCTAAGCATTCTAGCTCTAGAGTGCATGCTGAAAGGCTAATGCCTTATTGAAAATATGCTGGATAAAGTCATTGTAGGACTCAGATGAGATGCACTCTTTATTACCTACAGGAAATCTCAGCTTGTGCTATTGTGGTGTGAGGGGCAACTTAAAGCTGTAGGTGGATTCTAATATTGTTGATAATTTATTTCTAACAAGTTGCATTCACATCATATAGAGACACTTCCCTATCAGTGGGTAATAGATTTAGGGCAGCTGTTCAAAATGGCAGTTTCAGTGCAATGGGTCTGAGATGGGCTGGGCAGAGTGACTCTTAGGAAACTCTGGAGGTGCAGGGTCATGTTGACTTTGGTGCATTGGTCATCCCAGAAATCAGAATAATCTGCATTCTTCCTCAGATTTGGGTCTACCTGTTTTAAACTAGACCAATCAAAACAATGGGAAATCTTAGGAAGACATTTCAGGTATGCTGATTCTGGACCAATTTCTTGGAAATAGTATGGTATCTGGAGTCATATTCAAAATGTAGAACATCATGCTATTACCTCCTCTAAGTAACTTCCCTGTTTAAATAGTCATATTTTGTTCTTCAGGGTTTCTTCCTGAAAGCAGTTGATGTGTATCTGAATAATACAAACAACTTCAAAA
The DNA here is from genome assembly GCF_048773025.1 of Camelus bactrianus. Lineage (NCBI taxonomy): Eukaryota > Metazoa > Chordata > Mammalia > Artiodactyla > Camelidae > Camelus > Camelus bactrianus. Next base: position 58,881,078 of record NC_133544.1, on the reverse strand, counting down.
AATAATTTGTTTACATTAATAATTCATGCAATGCAGGTGTGTGTGAGAAGTGAGCAAAAAAAACTGTTAGCAACAAGTTTTTAGGTTTAGGGATTCAACAACATGATAAATATCTATTGAAAGTTCTTAGTCTTATGCTTAAAAAGCTACTGTAGAATCCTCCTGTGGGGTAATCTAACCTCTCGGTACTGTGTCCAGGTTTAATTTAGGATTGAACTCAGGTTTATTGCTCTGCAGGCCAAATGTCTGCTGTCTTTTGGGAGCAGCATTAGAAACAGTCTTCACATTTGGTTAAACGTAGATGTACTAATGGAACATGGCCATGCAGTGGTGTGAGGGGTAAGTAGGAAACCTACTCAAGATCTATACAAGAGATTTTACAAAAACACTTCAAAGATTGCATGCTGGAGTGTCTGAAATATCTTAAAAGACCAGTAATAAAAGATGATGGAAAGTCTTAGCCTGCTTCTTTGTGAAAACTGAGGCTTGCCAAATCCCCACCCTCACCCCTGTGATACTCTCCCCAAATAAATACATTTTTCTTTGTTTCTATATTCATTCATTCACTCAGTGGTAACTCATTACCACTGTCACTAAATATATTCTTGCTAAAAATTAGGGAGATGGACATGTATTTTGAGATTAAGTTTCAAAAATCATTGAATTTAACAGTACTTTAAAAGTCGAACTTTAAATGACATGTTATTTTCCCAGGATCAAGAATTATGTTTTTTATTCAGTTATGTTTTGTAAAACATGGTATACTCAATACCAGTTAATAATAAACATGTTAGGAAAGGCACACTAAATAAATATTTGATCATTTAAATAGGTCTGTTATTAGCTTGATGATATATGAAGGCAAAGGAAAGAAACATCCAGTATTATCTTCATTTTCTATATTTTCATTGTAGATACGAGTTAGTTTCATATTATTAATATGAATAATTGTATTGAAGATAACATAAGGTTCATAAGTGACATGTAAGTATATAACAGAATAATTTTTTAATAGAAAGATTTATAGTTCTCAATGTTTGATAAGAAATGGCTGTTTGATTTCTAGATCAGAGTCAAGTAGATTCTTTTCTAGAACTATTCTCTGTATGCACACTGAGAAAAGAGCCTGAAATTTAACACATGAATTTAAAAATAGTTCATGTAGGACTGAAATGGTTAATTTCAATTGAATCAGATCAGTTCAATCAGTCAGTCAGTCAACAAACACCTGTGGTGCACATACTATGTTCTAGGCATGATGTGAGATATGAGAAATGGAGCAATCTGTGAGAGACATGGTCCCTACCTCTGTGGAGTTGCTAATATAGACTTTCTGGCTATTTAATCTGTTTTACCACAAGTATTCCTTCTAGTAGGAGTAAGATAAGGATTTGCACGTCTTACAATACACACCTGTTTAATAAATAGCATACACTGCATACCAAAAAAGTACTTGAGGATTTTTGAATTATATTTTTCTTTAGGTATATTGGTGTCATGAAAAAGGTTGAAATGATGTAAACTTTTCATTTTACAATTTTGAGACAATGATAGTATTAAAATATACATGTAACATTCTACAGAAAATTAAATGTGTGAATATAGTTTACATCATTTGAAAATTCAGCTTGTACTTGGTTTTCTAAGGTAGCTGGTGTACAATGAGCCCATGCAGTATCAGTGTGCTCACTGATAGAGAAGGAGATGGTAATTGTGTACCAGGGGAATGTAGGTTGTATTTTGATGACGCGGTCAATTACTTGGCCTTGCGAACATTCACAGAATAATTGGTTTTATTTAATAAGTCCATTTATGAAAATAACCACTGTTGCACATTGGTACTTATCAAAAGCATTTTTTTCCCCTTGAAGAGACTGCACATGTATAGCATCAAACTACCAATTAATGTAAATTGTTTAGAGCTATTTTTCTTTCTGTCCCATCAAGGCATTAGCTATCAAAGGTGAATAATGGTAAAATATCCAGCCAAAAATGGGTTGTATGGCTACCCCAACAACTTGAACAAAGGGGCTAAGGGAGAACACATGTGTTACATCTACCCAGATTTTTCCTTTAACTGAAGCTTTTAAAGTAAGATTGATAGAAAACAGTGTTTAGGAAGAAATAATGCGTACTGATTTATATAAAATGCTATTCGCAGTACTTTTCGTTTTGTATTAGCTTTAATGAATAGATATGCCTTTTTATTTTGTGGTACCCTACTATTAAATGATACCATCATTTTTTTTTCTGCCTAAATAAATTCAAATTTTTGTCACCTACTATCTGTACAGGAAGATTTGAGACATTATTCCTAATTGAGATTTTTACTGAATATCTTTTAAGACAAATTTGTTTTATTCTTTTGCTCACTATTTAAAAGGATTTTCACATTTTTATCTTCTAAAGGAATTGTCAATGAGAAACTAAAACTGCATAGAATATACATTAAAATCACTTTAGTTTTTAAGCTGTCATGAACTGTTTCAAAAAACGCTAAGTTGCTATTGTTTAATGTCTGTCATTTTATAATGCTTTAGAAGTTATCTATCCTGTAAAATTATTAACTGATGCTAAAATTGCCTTGTAAGTATTAGGACAATAGCAATTTTGTAACAGCTGGGACACTGCCAATGTAAGATAAGTACATTTTGCTCTGTAGATTCATAAAGTGCTTTGAAATGGTTTGTAACTGATGGATGGATGCATTTTCTAAGTGTAGAAAGCAATATTTTGTAGAAGGAAATGGCTTGAAAGCTGACACACATGCATGCAAATGCCATTCTCTTCAGTAAGTAATTTGCTTTTTCTTTCAAAGGCATAAATGGCATAGTTAGACACATTATTTTGTATATTGCACATAACAATACAAGATGCACAAAAACAGCAAGTACAAAACATTTCATATTGATAGAAGAACCCAAGGCTGTGGTATATGATTAGCATAAATGTATACACACTGAAGTAATGCCTTCAGGATTAAAAAGTGAAACTGAAAAAAATAGTAAAGTTCTACTAAACTTCAGGAAATGAAAATATTTACTACGATTTTCCTCTTTTAGCTAAATTTTGCTACTTGATTGGAATGCTGTATTATTTTTAAAAGGATATGTTTTCCTTGAACCACTGAACATAGTTAAAGAACTTGAGCTTTGGAGCCAAGTTGGTTGGGTTTGAGTCCTGGTATTCACATTAACAGCTTTGTGAACTTAGGCCAGCCTTTTAACTTTGCTAAGCTTCCGTTTCTTACTACACAGAACGAAGGAAGTAACATCAACATCTCAGGGTTGCTATCAGGGGCTCATCTGTAGAGAGTGCTCTGGCCCAGCAACAGTGCTTCAGGCACTTAGCCCTTGATATATCATAGCTTTTAACTATTGTCACACCTCCACCATTATCTACATTATTATTTTGTTTACTGTGTCCATATAGAATTATCTCAGTTCTTTAAAATGTTCTCAGTTTCCTCCTAGATTTCGACGATTTCTATGAAAATCACTTACATTAACTACTCATTAGTGAGAGATGTAGACAGTTAAAGAGGAAATCATATCCTCGAACTTTAACATGGTTTTACTTTAATTTTGCAGAGATAATTCTTTTTCCTCTTTGATACATATTTCATTCAACATGTTCAAAGGAAATGTAGAAATGAATAAAACCTACTGGCTTGGGTAGTATTTTGGATGACTGTAAGGCAAAAGTTCCCATTTGTACTTTAGAACACGCCCCTTGTTGGGTATTTTTCTTAGAGATTATAGATATTAGAGCATCTGGTCATCTGTGGATCAGTCAGTAGAAGACATCATACAGCACGAACTAACTGATTAATAGGCCTGCAACTTAGTGAAACTCTCTACCTCCTCAAAAGGTGCATTCATTACTGACCTGGAAGATTTGGTCACGAAGATATACCAGGGGGATGCTTTTAGATCACAAGTGTTTACACCTGAGTTATCCCCACTCTTGAGGAGATGTCTGATGGGACTTCTTAATTGGAAAGACTCCTGTGATAAGAATGGAAAAAATATTGGCTATTATTTGAAAATCTTGGACAAACTTTGAAGATTTTTCTAATTATGGATTTTATGAAACAGGTAGCTTGTCAAATAGCTACACTACTTCAATGTATGAAAATTTTGTATTTTATTTTGTTCACACAGCTTCTTACTTACTGTGTTATGGCTTTAGCTCTTGGTGGGAATTCTGTGTTTTTACGTGTAGTTTTAGTTAGAGCTGTGCCACTTGGTGTTTATGGTATCACACATGTTCATTACAACAGTTCTCCCCCAAATCCTGTCTGCATGGAAATGATATGAACATATTTTCCTAACTAACCTTATACCAGATGGGGGGTCATACAAATTTCACTACCATAAGCCCAAAGCTCCTCAGGAAATACCAAGTCATTAGTGACATCCCTGATTATGGTCCTAGAGAAGGGGCCTCATCCTGCTTTTTGTCTCTTTGGTATGGACCCACCAAGGAATACCATGCTCTTCTGCTGGTCATCTTCCTCTCTCTTTAGCAAATTCACCCAACAGAGAAATATTACATTCCCCTCATAGTAGCTCTCTAGATTTTTTCATCTCAAGAGTCTATCACTCAACAGCCTGGGTTTCTCAGGTATTTAACCATTATAAGCCACAGGTAGGCATGGTTGTCGTATTACTGATACTTTTTAAACTTTGTGATCTTGCAGATAAAACTACTAGAATAACCTAACTTTGTTCACACCTTTTCTTTACTTTGAGTCCATGAACTGGAAGTGTCTTTGGGATAACTTCTAAGAATGCAACATAAACCTTTAGCCGATTTTTTTTTAATTAAAAACTTTTTTTTATTGAAGTCTAGTCAGTTTACAATATTGTGTCAATTTTTGGTGTACAGCACAATGCTTCAGTCATACATGAATATACACATATTAGTTTTCATGTTCTTTTTCACCATAAGCTGTAAGATATTGATACTGAATATAGATAAGCTTTTTGTAAGATATTGAATATAGATAAACTATTAACTGTTAATGCTTACATAAAACCTTTAACTGCCACGTAAGTGTTGGAAAGAAGCTTAGTGGCAGATATACTAGCAGGATAAAACAATTTAACGTTCTGCGAATCCTTGTCTTTAATTTACCTTGTATGACTTTTGTATGAGTTGGATAAGTGACTATCTGTGAGGAAGGACAGAAAGGTAAATGTTTTACATGCTACCCACGAGATCTTAACTGTTACAGATTTGCAGAGCTCTTACAAACTGACTCTGCTCTGTATTTATTTCTAGAAAAAATAACTCTAAGAAATATGCCACCAGCCTGCTATTTTTACTCAAAAATGTATCTTGAAAACTTTTATTAGTTCACAGAGTTCTGTATCATTCATTTTGACTGCTGTGCAGTGTTTCATAGTGTAGATGGCTGATAATTTATTTGCCACACTGCTATTGATAGACATTTGGATTATTTACAATTTTGTGCTACAATCTTTGTCATGAATATCCTTTTACATGCCAATTTGCGTATATGCATGGCTTTTATTTAGGATGAATTTAAAGAAAGTTTATAGGTTCATATAGATTCTGTCAAACTGACCTTCCAAATTATACTCTCACATTTGGTATAACATAGCGCTAATTTCCCCATAAATTAGACATACTGGATGTCCTCAACTTTTTAATTCTTGCTAATCTGATGATGGATTAAGCTACCTTCCTCTTTATGGTTATAACTTTAATTGTTAATTTGATCATCTTTTATATGTTTATTTGATATTAGTTCTTACTCTTTTGTAAATTTTCTGTTGGCATTATTTGTTTATTTTTCTGTGTTGATTATCTTTTTCCTGTTCATTTAAAGGGTGGCCTATTATTCAGTTGTATATCTTTATTATTTGATTATATGTCTTTTCAACTTTGATAAAGATTGATTTTCTGTTAAGTCATATGGACTGCCTTCAACTTGTAAGATAGAATTGAATTTTCCGCATTTTGAAACCTATCTAAAGTTTGGTATTGTGATAAAATGTTTGGGGACTTAAGGTCAAATATTTAACCCATTCCATCACTTACAGACACTATACATTTATCTTTGGAGTATGCCAGTCCTTCAGAGAGATTTGTATGTATGTTTCAGTCTTTTGGCTTCTGTGACTTGAATTGAAGGCAATTATTTTAAAAAAAGAGTTCTATAAAAGTTATTTCTTTACTGTTATAATTGTAACACCTGTAGAAAAATTATGGCTGTTACTCATTCGGTCATACTCTTTCAAGTTTATGATCATCAACAGAAGAACTATTTCTCAAATATTGTTATCAGAAATAAATATACATTTCCTGAATAACTGCTTTTTAAAAAGTTCCTACTGTATAGTTTGCTTTCTTCTTTACACTGGTTGCCAGAAAGCTAAGAGCAAAATTCATAACCCATCAAAAGATGGGTTCAAAGCAATTATTAACAAATCAAATATATTGTATAAAGTTTTGAATACTATTACTTTTCCCACACTTATTTCTTCCATGCCTAATTTCCTTCCTTGCTTTTAAAAGAAGTATGTGCATACATAATTGTAAGGTTTTTCCTTTGCAAATGAAATTCATATAGGTAGATAGTTGCAACCTATTTTTAAGCAGATATTATTGTCAAATCCATATTCTATTGTGTCAAAGCTTTAAAGCTTTGGCTCATGTTGATATTTTACATGATACAAAAGAAAGAAATAGCCTCAATTATTAAAGAGAAAAAATTATAAAATAAAAGTTATCTTGTTCATATACCTAGTGTATTTACCTTTTAATGAGATATTAGTAAGGAATTTAAAAAGTTTTCAAGGTTTGTGTTCATTGATATTATAAAGCTTAACTAAAAAATAATTTTGTCTTAGAACTGTTTCCTTTTATAAACACATTGGCCTAATTAGTATTTTAAAGAAAAAATCAGTATTTTATGACTAAGAGTATGAAAATCAACTTATTAATAAATAATGATCAAATTAATGATTTACAGTGAAAGGAAGAATTCTCCTAAAAGAAATATTTAAGTCTGGAACCCCAGTACTTGTGAATGTGATCTTATTTGGAAACAGGAAAACTGCGTATATAAACAAGTTAGAATAAGGTCATAATGGATTAGAGTGGGGCCCTTCTAATGACTGGAGTCCTCCCAAGAAGAGGGAATTTGGACAGACACAGGGAGAATGCCATGTGACTAGAGAGGTAGAGACTGGAGTGATACGTCTTCAAGCCAAGGAATGCCAAGGACTGTAACCACCAGAAGCCAGGAAGAGGCAAGGAAACATTCTCCTCTAGAGCCGTTGGAGAGAGCATGGCCTGACAACACTTTGATTTTGGACTTCCAGTCTCTAGAATTGTGAGACAATAAATATCTGTTGCTTTGAGCCGTTCTAGTTGGTGGTAATTTGTTATGGCAGTCTCAGGAAACTAATACAATGGTCATAATTTCTGGATAGAATTATATTGCAGTCCAATGCCCAAGAGAAAACATAATTAGAGATTAGCAATATTTTCTGTTCTCCATTTAGCTTCTATGTAAGTGAGATCATAAAAGATGTGTGTTTGCGAATAATGAGACTAAAATGTTGAGTTCTGACATACACAAATGTCAATTAGACCAGAAATTTGGAAGTAAGGAAGTTAGAAGAAGAAAATTCATTCCACAAGTAAAAGTCAAAAGAGCTTCAATATTCAAACTATAAAAAACATATTAGGAAAAATCCATTAACTTAGGTCAGGAAATTATCTGATCCCTAGACATAAAGGTTAATTGTCATATCTAATGCTAATAAGGATTTTTTCCACAACGTGATAAAAATAATATACCTTGTTTGTCTATTATTTGTAGTTCTGTATTGACATTTTAAAAATCACTGAAGCTGTGCTTTACTTTCAATTGACTGTTTTAAAAGTTTATTATATTTTTCATTGAATCATTAAGGTCTAAAAAGCTACCATGGGCCATTCTTTAATTACATGTCATAAATGCAATTCTACTGCTACTTAAGTAAAGAACTGCATTGTCTTATGACTGACAATGTCAATATTTGAATGACCCTAATTATTTCTGACAGATTGATGCTATTGGGTTTATAAAGAAACCAATTTAAAGAAGCATCACTCTCTCACTGGTTACTAGAGTGTGTTGGCAGCTATCAACAAGAAAATAAATTATAGAGAATTTACTAGTTATTTATTTTCAGAGTATAGAGAATATCGCAATTTTTTTGTGATCACACATAGCTGTCTTGGATAATCTTGGCCCTTTCTAACTATGGAATTTTCATGTTTAGGATTGCTTCTATTTCCCTAAAAATTCATGTGAGGTTTACCACAATTGTGCTTTGCTTCAGGTACTTTTAACTTTTCTTCACAATTCATCTCAGCCATAAAACTCATTAATCAAATTAGATGGGAGAAGACAAGTTTCCCATGGCTTGATCTTAACTTGTATTCATGATGATTAATCATTGCACAACAGGGGTGAGGTCACTGGAAACATGTCATTCTCATAGGCCACCATTTACGTTCAAAGAAAGGAGTAATAGCAGAGTATTAGTCTAGCAAGAAGAGCTTTAAAAATGATTCAACAGTAAGAAGCCCCTACATTTTCTTTAGAATGTATCAGTGAATTAGTTTTCTTTCTTCCTCAAGATTTTTTAGCTTTTTTTTTCTACCAAGGTATTTATCACTCTCAGATGTTTTCATAAAAGTTTTGAAATGTATCCAGTTTATTAACACGTAGCCAGTTTATTAACACAGTTTTTGTAAAATTTCATAGGAGGAAGTTTTACTATAAAAGTGATTCTGGTCCATGTTATCTTACACTAATATTTTACATTTGTGTAGCACTTGCAAATTTCAAAGTGCTAATTGCTTTATTTCCAAATCTATTTTTTTTCTTTTTGTGGAGAGGTCCAGGAGTAAAATTCATAGTTGAGAAAAAATTTTGAATAGACATTAGATTGACCACAATCTGAATTACTTAAGATTTCTTACACAAGATAAGTAATACATCAAAAGCTATGAATGATGTATTTAAGATTCGTGCATTTCACTATATATAAATTTAACTACAATTTTTAAAAACCTACACATGATGATTTAGCAATTATCTATTCCTAACAAAAACTGGATATGTAAAAGTGAGAGATTAAAATGTCTAAATATTATCATTTATTACATATTCCCATCAAATACTTTAAAAAGTGATGGTCTGATTTCCTTGCAGTATATCTCATTCTGAAATAATAAACTGAGACATTTGCTTACAAAATAGCAATTACTACAATTATTTTCATGGCTAGATTCAGGAATGTAGGGACCTTTGTGATGTGGTACTTAACACCTCTCTAACTTCATTTTTCATGCTCTCTCTGTGTGCTCCCATATTACCAAACTACATTCTTACATTCATTTATTCTTTTCTTCTTCATCATCACATGCCTTAACATCACAAAGGAACTTTCTATGCAATAACCTTGTCTTCAAACACCCACCTTCTAGGCACTCTCCATTCCCATGACTCCACTGAGACGGCAGCCCAACGTTCTTCTTATTGTCAGATTCAAGGGGACCCCTCTTAGTCTGGACTTATTTTATCCCTCAGCAGAATTCAGTGGGGATGGTTCCTCCCTCTTTGAAAAAGATTCATCCCTATTGTGATACCACTTTGTCTTGATTTTCTTTTTGTCCACTTCTTCTCACTCTTTTTTTTTACTAGCTCCTTTACCTCTTCTTTCAGTTTCAGGTGACTATTTTTCAAGAATCTGAGAGTTTCATCTTGAGACTCCTCCAACTTTTCATAGACTTTGGAGACAGACACCCTGTGTTCAAATCTCAGATTTACAACTTAGTAGCTGTATAACTTTGGGAAAGTCTTTTATCCTTTTTTGTGTTTCAATTTTATCATCTCTAAAATGGAGGTAAAACATTCTCTGACATAAATCACAGCAATGTTTTCCTAGGTCAGTTTCCCAAGGCAATAGAAACAAAAGCAAAAATAAACAAATGGGACCTAATTAAACTTATAAGCTTTTTCATAGCAAAAAACCAAACCAAACCAAAACAAAACATAAACAAAACAAAAAAGCTACAGACTGGGAGAAAATATTTGTAAATTATACGACTGACAAGGGCTTAATTTCTAGAATATGTAAACAGCTCATACAACTCAATAAAAAACAAAGAACAAAAAACAAAAACAATAAAAAAAAATGGACAGAATACCTAAATAGAGATTTCTCCAAAGAAGACATATAGATGACCAACAGACACATGAAAAGATGTTCAACAGTGCTAATTATCAGAAAATGCAAATCAAAACCACTGGTGTTATCACCTCACACCAGTCAAAATGGCCACCATTAAAAAGCCCACAAATAATAAATGCTGGAAAGGGTGTGAGGAAAAGGGTACTAAGGGTACCCTCCTGCACTTTCAGTGAAAATGTAAATTGCTGCAGCTATGACGGAAAACAGTTTGGAGATTTCTTAAAAAACTAAAAATAGAATAATGATATGATCCAGCAATCCCACTCCTGGGCATATACCTGGAAAAGATGAAAACTCTAATTGAAAAGATACATGTACCCTCATGTTCATAGCAGCACTATTTACAATAGCTAAGACATGAAAACAACCTAAATATCCATCGACAGATAATTGGATAAAGAAGTTGTGGTGTATGTGTATGTATGTATGTGTGTGTGTATGTATGTATGTGTATATATATATACACACACATATATTAAAAAACATATAATGGAATATTAGCCATAGAAAAGAATGAAGTAATGCCATTTGCAGCAACATGGATGGACTTAGAGATTATCATACTAAATGAAGTATGTCAGAAAGAGAAAGACAAATTATCATATGATATCACTTATATGTGAAATCCAAAAAAATAATACAAATGAATGTATTTACAAAACAGAAACAGACTCACAGACAGAAAATAAACTTATGGTTACCAAAGGGAAAAGAGGGAGGTGGGATAAATTAGGAGTTTGGGATTAACAGATACAAACTACTATATACAAAATAGGCAAACAATAAGATCCTACTGTATAGCATAGGGAACTATATCCAATATCTTACAATAACCTAGAATGAAAAGGAATATGAAAAAGAATATATATATGTACAACTGAATGACTATGCCATGTATCAGAAACACAACACTGAAAATAAACTATATTTCAATTAAAAAAATAAAAAATAAAATGGGATAATAATAGTACCTACTTCATAGAGTTATTGTAACAAATGAGATAATATAAAAAAAATGCTTACAATGGGGCCTGGCACTTGTTAAATGCTTATTATCACACTTTCACCTCAGAATATTTTCTTTAATGTCATGGCTTTAATTTTATCTCCATGATGATAACAACAAAATTTCTATCTATTCTAAACATTGCACATGGGTTTCTAAGAAATATTTTTAATTACCAATTTGATGTTTCCACTTGTATGTCTAAGAGGCATGTCAAATTTGCATGGTCAAAATGGAAATCTTGATAACTTTCTTTCATATCAATTTCACTCCCTGCACTGACACTACCATCATCAATTTAATTGTTCAAGTTAAAAAACCTTGGAGTAATTCTTCATTCTTTACTTTCTTTTATTTCCACATTCATTTCATCAACAATTCCTATTTGTTTTACTCTAGTAAATAGTTTAAACTCATCCCTTTTTCTGAATCTCAGTTGAAATTATCAGCCTACTCAAAGAGATCATCACTTATCATCTGGCACTATGTACCAGCAAGTACTCCTTTTCCTCTCTTGCTCTTTTGCAATTCATCTCTGTTTCTCTGCTCAAATAATCCCCCTGAAACATAAATGATATTGTGTAACTTCATGCTGAGTGTTTGGTGGCTTTTCAACAAATATTTGTTGAATGAATGAATTGGTGTGTTATTAGTTGAGTGGCATAGCATCTTAGCAGTTTAAGAAAATCAGATAGTGTCTTTAGTTTAAGAGCTTACTGTGAATTAAGGAACAGGTACAGAGAGTAACTAGCAAGTGGTAGATACACTACACGTGAAACCAGATGGCTAAGGAAGTCCATACTGACTCTATGTATTAAATATTGACACTTGTAGACTGAGAAGGAGATACGATGGTAAACATTGTGAGCAAAGAATTCCAGGTAGAGGATCTCTTGGAGGAGAAATCTCCTGCCTATTTTACAAAACTCAGATGACCAATGTGTCTGGAGCTTTAAAGGGAGAGAAATGAGTTTGGAAATTAAGCAGAGAACAGATCTTACTGGACCTTAGTTTGATAATTGGTGGTGATATTTTGTTAGCTACAATGAGACACTGGATGGTTTTAAGCAGGGGCATTATACAACCCAATTTATATTTGCAAAGAAAAAGACTGGCTTCTTTGTGGAAGGACTGGAAGGAAATTGTGAGAACAAGGATGGTATTGAAGAAGGCCAAAGAGAAGATAGTTGCAGTGGAGATACATTTTGGAGATAAAATCAAGTACCAAGATGACTTACTGATGTATGGCCATGAAGAATGGGGGAAAGGAAGCGATTAACATGATTGCCAGGTTTGGCAATCTGGCTTGAGTTACTGGGTGGATATTGATGCCAGACAATGAACTGGATGGTGATAAGTTATATATTTGACCTTGGAATTCAAAAGGTAAGTTTGCATTAAAGATATAAATTTAAAAATAATCAACATTTTGATGGCATTTATGACCGAGGAAATAGTTGAGATGTCCTAGAAAAAAAGTATTGAGAAAGAAGAAAGGAGGAACTGCAGTTTTAAAACTTGACAGAAAGGGGCTATCAAGGGTGTCACACATTTGCCCTCTTATTTTTCTACATCTATTTTTTGTATAGTAACTCCTCCATAATCTGCCTGGCAAGCTCCTAATCATCGTCTGAACATAACACTACCTCTACTTTAAATAATGATCATTATTTAACCAACATTTATAGAGTGATTATTAAATACCAAATGTACTTTAATATATGTGTTGAATGCATTATTCCATTAACTACATTATAACAGCTTTGAGGTAGATATGATATTATTTTACAGATGAGAAATCTGAAGTAACTTACAACTATTTACCAATAGAACTGGGAGTTAAGCCCAGACTGTTAGCAGTTAAAAGTCTATACATGTAATTTCTGCACTGTATTGTTTCACACATATCTAGTATTCTGCTTTCATGGTGAACTATATTTTGCATATACACATAAGTATAAATATAACAAATAAAAGTAATCAGGAATCTAAACAGAAATTTAAATTACATATTTTTCATTGTCTTTTTCCCTTACTAAAATATGAGCAAGTTGAAGGTAGAATTCATGGATTACCAAATTTTGTAGCATATAGCAGATCTAAATGCTTGTATGATTAAATGAATATAGATCCTCAATTTTGAGAGCTAATTATTACCTTTTCAGTTCTTCTACTTAATTTCTTTTTTGTATATCTATATATTTACCTGCTCAGTGCTTAAGGTAGAATTCAGTTTTCATACATGGAATTTTGAATCCAAGCTCTCAGTGAGTTTATTAGACTAAGCTTTGCTGTGTGTATCTTCTCCATACCAAAATTACTTTTTCCAAGATTACATCACCAAAATATCATGCTGGTTGTTTATTAAATTATTTTATGTAATTTGTTCTAAGTTGTTATTTCATGCAATTTGTTCAAGCCTATCTTTTTTTTTTTTTTCTGGATTCCCCACCATTTTGAAGTAGTCTTCTATTACTAAGAATTTAATTTCATGCTGCTCTCAAGTATCTTGAATGGAGACCAAAATGTGTGTGACTTCTGGAATGGTAAAATACTAATTTTGTATAATTCACCAAAGATAACTCTGTTAAATGTTCTTTGCTGTAAAAATGCAAAAGAAAAAGGATAAAGAAATATTCTTTTTAAGTAATATTAACTCAGCAAACTACCTTTTATTGTTGGAATTATGAAAGAATACAGCTTAAAATTGACTAGAATTATTATTGAATTAAAAGATAAATTGTCTCTATTTTAACAATGACTCAGTTCTGCTTCAGAAAAGTTGATATCATTAAAATGTTTCACTTTGTCAGGCAATTTCCAGTTACTGTTATTAAGAAGCTTTCATTTGCTTTGACACACTTTCCAAAATGCATACTAACTGTTTTTGATATAATTGAAATCAAAACATTCTAAAACAAAATGTTTCCATGCAGTGCAATATCACACAACCACAAGGTTTTATGTATTATTTCAAATGTACAGAGCAACAACTATTTCTACTTTATTTGCAGGACAGTTTTGCTTCCCTCCCCTCCCCTAGGTATACTAAGGTCTAAACTGGGATTCATAGTTAGCAAGCTCTTTGGGTACAGGGAGAAATCATTAAAGGCAATTTTGTACCTTCAAATGGGATTTGATTTGGAAATAAATTTTAAGTTGAACAATCTCCTTATTTTTACCTAGTCTTCATTTTTGATACCTGAGAATCAAAATGATGCTTGGCAGTCAAACTTCCACATAATCAATCATCCAAAAAAACAAACCAAACATAACTTCACCATTTTCTAAGGACACTGCGTACTTGGCATGAGGTGAATTATTCCAGGTTTTATATATCATCTAACTCACTACACTTTAGCCAGTTCTATCATCAGGGTTAGTAGAAGTCATTAAGTGATTTTATATTTTACAGTTTAATGTGATTAATCTTTTTTCCCATCCTGCTGACTCTTTGCTTATCTTTAAACGAGCTTTCCTATGCAATGCATAGAAGGGCAAATGCATTCACATTTTCTAACCTGTTACTTGCTATCCCAGTTCCTTCACTTCTTTTACTTTTGTGGAACCGATTTCTCATCCTCACTATGAACTTCAGTCTCCCTATTTGTACAATCTATTGCTCTACTCCTGCTTAACTGGAATCTTTATTAAAATCAACCATTCAGCAAAACTCTTAGCATTACAGAATCTATTATTTCTTTGACCTACTTAATATCTCCAGACCTATTATTATTACCAACATTTCCTCAAATCATCTCCACATTCCATGTGTTATATGCCATGCCTAAGGTGGGATAGCTATATTTAAGAATATTATTAATCATATGTATAAAGCCCACTACAAGGCATATTAGCTAATTCCTTTCTGAGCCATACCAGAACAATTATATTTTTTATCACAGAAAGTTTATTCCCCACTAAATTTTCCATCACAGTGAATTCAGAAATTTATATAACCTTTAAAACCCAAAGTTATGTTCTCATCATATATAGACAGCAAAGTATCTCAAGGCATTTGAAGTATATTCTGCCCTATATTATCCTCCATTTATTAATTAATAATTATTTTTGTCTCCTTTTCTAGTCTTTTAAAACAGATATTTATCATGAATCTTGTTCTCAGTCCTCCTCTCTTTTCTTTCAATGCTTGCTTCCTTCTCTCTGTATTATCTCTATGTATAGTTCTCATGCCTATGTATGTAATTTCCCAATCACTATCTCCAGGTCTAAATGCTAGATGTGACCCTCCAGCTATTTGCTGAATGTATCACATATTTACTCAAAACCTTTAGTTTATTTAAGTATTTAAGATCTTTCATTATCTGTCTATAGGTTGAATGCTATTCACATTTCACAGTAAGTAGCCCCTTCATATATTTGATACTCTTCATTAAATTTAACAATTTTCCCTGAATAAGTCTTTCCCTTTCCCTGAATAAGTCTTTTTCTTTACTTTCTATTTGCTCGTACATCATATTCTCTTTTTGGAATACTCTAGTAGTCCTCACTCTTCAGGGGTGAGCTTATGCGCCTCCTACCTTGAATTCTTCCTGAACAGGATGCCATACCCCTTTCCTTTGAATTTTCAATGTTTTCTTAGCTTTTCCATATTTGTCACCTATCCACAATGGTCAAATCTCAAGGTGTAAGTGAAAAGTTACCAGTTTCACTTGCTGAATTCTATTGGTATTTTAGCTATTTGGGTTCAGAACTCAGCCTCTGAACCAGTAATTCCTAGAGTCTAGAAGAGGAGTATTCTTACCCAAGTTTGCATCCCTCCAAAGCATCTGGCATAGTGCTTTTTCATCTCCTATAGTGACATTTAATATAAATATGCAGGATACATAAATATTCAGTTTGCCACACATGAACTTCTTAGCATTTAGATTAGAAAAATTGAACTTATTTTCTCTCTCCTCATTCCCACTCAATTCTCTTTCTACATCTTCCTCCAAATTTGCTGTTCTTTGTTCATTCTCTTCCCTCCTTCCACCAAGAATACTGTTAAAAATAGGTTAACACTCTTACCCTTGCCATTTAAAAATCCTGGGTGTAAACATGCAGTTAATTGATTGTGTTATCCGATTTTTCAAATAGAAGAAAAATCCCCAAATACATTCTTAACTAATTGCTTATCACCGACAGTTCTGGACAGATATGGGCTACATCTGCACTCTGTCTAGTGGAACAGCACACGGCTGGAGACACTTTTTTTTTTTTTTTTTGGTGAGTGCAGTATAAAGTTTAGTTAAAAAACTTAAAGAATTTTGGTGAATGATGCCTTTAAATCAATAAATGCTTAAAATATTTGGAGTTGCCATTATAGGCTACAGTATCAATGAGGCAACAGGAAAATGCCTATAGAGAACAATAATTAAAAACAAAGTTTACTACAGGCTTGAAAGAAAGTAATGAAATAAGGAAGGATACAAGGAAATGAAAAGGTATTGCATTTCTGGTTGAAATGGATGTAGTAATAAACCTTCAGAGCATGAATATTAATGTGTCATACTGATAGAAATGTGTCTCCAAAGAAAGTGTGGAGGTGCTTTTATAATTGTGACATGTTCTGTAGACACATTTCTGAAGGTTACATAAGAGAAAATGCCAAATAACCTGGTGTATGTATATTTGGAACCAATGATGAAATAATTTTGATCTTAAACAGATAAGTCACAAAGAACTGATTTTTGGGAACTTACTCTTGTATTTATCAGCAAGTATGAGCATTGCAATTATTACAAAGTTTATTTGGAGTAATACTTCGGGTCACTTTTATGTCACTGAGAAATTAAAATAAAATTGTGTACCCTTGCTGTGACAAAAACAAATCATTATTTTTCAACTGGATAATTACTAGGAACTTGGATTATTTTTATGTTGATATTATAACAAATAACTTTTGCTTTTCTAATGATCCTTAAACATGAGCTTATAAAAACTGATAGTATTCTTTGTGATATTGTGCTAAACACACAGCAGTGTGGCAAACTGATGACACAATGGTGCTATTTTTAGTAGATTTGATTTCAGGTATTGTATTTCCTAACTCTTAAATGTTCTTAAGACCCATTTCTTTCTCTGACCACCACTGTTCAACATTTAGGGATTCTCTAACATCACCATTTTGTAGACATGAATAGGGCTCCAGTATGGTACATTTAAATAAAATCATACGTGAAGGGAGTTCAAATGCCCTCTTTCTCCAGGACGAAGCGGTTTCAATGAAGTGATTCAGCGTAAACTCCACTCACCATTGCACTTTATTTGTATAGTTAAGGCCTATGTGAGGTGTTCTAAACTATAAACCCAGGGCAGTGATTCAGCAGGGTAAAGCTGTGTGGCATCATCTCTTGGCTCTGCCATTGACTGGCTTCTCTTTGTAGAACTTTCCTTTTCTGGTCTGCACTCACTTTACTTTTGTGTACATTTGTAGTCTTGGTACCTTTCTCACAGTTTTGTTGTCAGAGGTTGAAGAGTTAGTCAGTGTGTCTGATACATTCCAGCCTCCTGATATTTGTTATCTGTGCCTGTTATAATCAAGAGGGAAGTTAACATAAATATTTGGTTAATTTACTAACTAAAGAAATATTTATTGTGATTCTTCTTAATACCAGATACCATTCTAGGCACTGTTTCTGCCCTCAAGAAGCTCATAGTTTGCAAGAAAAAACGGTCAAGATAAAGAGTTATAACAAGGTGTAATTAAGTGCCGAATAAAATTTGCTCAGGGTATTATGGCAGAACAAAGGAAATTTGACCCAAAAGCACTTACATTAACAGCAACAGGAAATAGACCATGAGATCAGAATTTGGCACAACTGACATAAATAAATGGATAAAAAAAGAACCGAAACATTTTTGGAAAGAACAGTTTGACAACTTATATACATTTTCTTGTGAAAAAACAGAATAAGGGACTAAAATTCTATAACTTAAGTAATAATGGCTCTGATTATTATTAATTGTAATATCCACTTTTTATTTAATAGGAAAAGGTTCTTCAGAAATTTTTTTATAAATAGTAGGCAAGCACTTTATATTCAAATCATACACACCACACATCTCCTATATGTATAGTCTTATACATTGGGGTGGGTGGATAAAGATTATTCTGCTGTGTTTCTTCCTATGGACATGTAGCATTGTAATGCAGATTTACTTTCATTTCTTTCAAACACCCTCATATCCTACAGGACATAACAAAATTTTCAGTGGCATTACTGTACTTGATTTATAACCATCATCACTCACACTCCTTACTGATAGAAGTGCCAAATAAAAGACAATACATAAATATCAGAGTAATTAAATGTTTCTTGGAGAAATAAATAATGTGTCTTTGTTTCTTAAGACTCTGGGTGACTGCCGTTCCATGAACATACACATGTTGAAATAATCACTTGAAACTTTATATATATAGTATATATGAAACTGTATGCATGAATGTCTGCAGTCTTTAGTAAATTCATCAAAAGGAGGTTAGCTCAAGGATAAGTTACTCCTATTAGCCATTTTATTCCCTTCAAATATGACATTTGATAGGGGATCCAACCTAATTATACTTCAGTCCAAAATGAGATTCATAATTTTCATCTTCTGGTTTATGATCATGAAAAATGATCCAAAATTTTGCCTGCTGCCCCCAAAACACAGAGGCTAAATTTTGTTTAAGATTCCACTGGTCATTGTTTATATGGCTTAGTTATTTAAACTTAATTTTGACTTTATATTCGGGCCCAGGTTATAGTTTGTGGACTCGTGCTGTAGACAACTATCTGTCAAGATTTTTAGTTTTAAAAACAATAGTAATAATCTTCATAAGTTGCCAAGAAAGTAGAGTTCTGTCTTTTAATAGAAAAGAAAAATTTTATCTCTGATACTTAACACAATAATTTTAGACAAAAGAATATCATAAGAGAAAATCTTAAAGTTAAGAGAACTGGGACTATTGAGCACAAAATAGTACCCAGGAATACTATTTTTCTTAGTGAATTTAGAATAAAAATTAACTTGACAATTTGACATTAAAGTTCCACAACTTAAAGATCAGTATAAAGACAATGGAATTCTCAAAGTAAATGAGACATCTACAAGAGATAAGGGAATTATAACATTAATAAAAGAAAGGTTAATGTAATCAAATAAAATCAATTTTAATTTAGGCTAAGCTTAGGTGCTTAAATACTATATAAATATGAGGACTCAAAACGGTTTTTCAGGTAAATATGATAGATTCAAGATGCTAGGTTCCTTATCTAGGGACAGAGTTCAACATTTTTTAAGTTAATAAAAATAAACACTAAAGTATTTGAAAATGCTACTTTAAATACATAAATCGTAGACGAATCTGAAAAAATGATGTTATTTAAAAATAAAATAAAGAGGGATACTAACAAAAAACAGTAGCTATGACAGAAGTGACATAAGTGTATCAGTTATCCCACTAAATATAGACAGTTCTCTTGTAAAAGAAAAGCAACCAGTTGAATTGCAAATTCCAGCAATCTTTTGCCTTTAAGGGATACTAATAAAATGAAATGGGCAAAATATTTTAGGATTATTTAAGGTATTTTGCCCATAAAAATAAAGAAGAGAAGGGATTACTATAATGCTATGTGGTGTGGGAGATTTCATTGTTTTGAACATTAAAAGAAATCAACAAGTTGACCATCTAATAGAGCTACAAATAATGCAAACCTAGCAATAATGAACTATATAATCCAAATAACAGTAGCAAAAGACATAAAAGGAAAAAGGAAAAAAAATACTAAAAGAAAACAGAAACGTAATTTTTGAGATCTTTAATTCAAAATCAGAATATCAGTTTACACTGGTGTACACATGAGTGAAAATATAGAGGGCAGCAAACAAGACAAACAAAAGCAAAGAGTGGAAAATAAACCAAAACATTATGGGAGTAAACCAGATCATTTCTAAGGAAGGTTTATCTTGCTAAAGGACACTACTAATCATTTGGGAAATGCAAATCAAAACCACAATAAGATACCACTTTAGACCTAATAGAATAGCTATTAGCAAAACAAAGAAAATATTCAGTGTTGGCAAGGATATGGAGAAAATGGAATCCTATGCATTGCTGGTGGGAATGTAGAAAGTACAAATTCGATGTAAAACAGTATAATAGCTCCTTAAAATATTGAAAACTAGAATTATCACATAATCTAGCAATTCCACTCCTGGGTATATACATATACAAAATAACTGAAGCAGACACTCATAAAAATACATACATACAAAAAATGCCTATTTTATTGGGTTACTATAAGGGATAAATGAAATAATTTAATATAGTGTTTAGCACATAGAAAATTCTTTATAATAGGTAAATTTATAATAGTCTTTGACATATCTAGTCCAACATACAGTTTAGAGATGAGATTTTAATTAACTGAAGAGCTAATTGTTTGCATTATCAAGACTAATTCTACGATTACTGACTAGATGTTATTTCCATAGTATAGCATGACTTAGCTATATATTAATCTGAAAAGCAAGACAAAGATTGCTACAGCTTCACAAAATTCAACCAGAACTTGCTAAGCTCTTTTTATTTCAGATTCTTACCACATATCATTCTCTCTCCTAGAAGGCCTTTTTCACATTTCTCTAGTACCCAATCTCCAGACAAACTTCTACTCACCTTTCAGGTTTTAGCATTCACATGAACTCAGTGAGTTTTTCTTATATGTTCTGATAACACGGTGTGTTTTCCTTCTACAGCATTCAGTACAAGCTTAATTATCTAATTATTTGCCTAATTAGTTGTTTAATGTCTGTCTCCACAGGTTGTAAGGTCCATTAGGACATTTTGCAGCAGTGTGTGTAACATGATAAGTGCTGAATAAATACTTCCTAAATAAATGACTGAGCACACAAAGTTATCTTTGATTCTTTTTGGGACGAAATAGAACAAAATGGAAAATGAACTTCTCAATCCACATGAAATGATATTATTCCCCTTTACTTTTCTGTTCCAGGCCCTCCTTTTCTTTTAAAGCTTCATATTCCATTGCCTCAATGTATTCAAGTAAAACACTTTCTCCATCTGCAACCTCAACACCATTCTTGATCTGCTAAGTCTCATTCATTCTCAAGTAGACATTGTCTGGCTTCCCAGACTAGATTAAGGCTTCTTCTTATCATTCCATACTTTCTTATTTTAACACATTTCAACTGTATTTACTTATGCAAATATCTCCCTCCCACACTATACTGTAAGCCCAAAAAGATCACGGACCAAATATATCTTATTCAGTGACTTAATATTCCTAGTGCCTTGTATGCTGCTTGGCACAGTTTCTGATGTATTCATGTACCTGGATGTTGAATGAAAGAATACATAAAGAGTTGAGAAAGTCATCAGTTCTTAATAAAGCACCTCCTCATAAGAATTTGTAGCAAGAGGAATATAGAGATATTACAGACAAAACCGTTAATTCCGGAAGATGTTAAGAGACTAGCCCGTTAATTATCTATCATCAGCTAATGGAACCAGCTGCTGCTAGTTATCAGTTAGGACAAAGGTTGGATTGGTCCTCAGTGAACCTAGTTCTCTTAGCCACCAGATCACTGTGCACTTGAACCTCAGCAGCTGTTTGTTCAGATGTACCTTTCTGGCTCTGACAACTGAAAAGTTTGATCCAGTATGCAGGGCCCATGCACATGTTAGCCTCAAGAGGCACAGGACCTTGGGCCCACACACCCTTATGGCCTATACAATTTTTAAATTTTTTTTAAAAAGTCAGTATAAAAAAATATGATCTTTTAGGTCAAAGAAAAAATTTAAAATATAAAATATTAATATACTTATCTTTATACTAACACATACATGAAACAATTTTTTTTATATTTTCCTATGGACAAAGGGGCCTATAAAAAAAAGTGCCTAAAGCCCACAAAAGTCATAAAGTGGCCCTGTCAGTAAGTCTGAGTTGGACATATTTAAGGACCTCCTGAAATGATTTTGAAGAAGGTGCCCCTTAGGACTACATTTGAGAAACTGCACTAGATTCTTCTGCTGACTCAAAATAGATTTATGGAGGAATTGTTATTTAATTTTCCAAAGGAAAAATATCCCTTTATTAAGAACATCATTTCTTTATACAGAAAATGATTCTAATACATAGAAAGGATATGTATCTTATATTAAATCTCATAAGAAGACCAATCCAAAGAAAGTAACAGGTAACTTCACTTGTAAATAGAGATATTAAAATTACAAATAACACTTCAAAGAGTAAAAAAAGTTAAATTAAACCACATATTTCCTTATGACTGAGTAGGATTTAGTGCAGCCAAGAAATTTTGGTATAGCACAGGAGAGATTATTAATATAATTCATCACATTAGTAAGAAAGATGGTAAAAAATCATGTAATTAACTTAAAAGATGATGAGAAAAAATGCTAAAATTCTACATTTATTCTTGATTAAAACACTAAAAATTACATTTGGAGTATTTCTCTCTTAGCATGACAGAGAGTACATGTTTAAAACCTGTAGCTAACTTTATATTTAATGGAGAAACATTATGGTTATTCCTTTTAAAAACAGGACTAAGATAAGAACATACTCTGTACCAACTATCACCTAATAACATACGAGAACATACTGAGCCATAGCTATTCAAAAAGAAAAATAATTAAGATACAAATATAGGAAAGTAAAAAATACATATAGAAAAAGCTTTCTGCAAATAAAATTATTACATATCTAAACACAAGAAAATTAAAAATTAGTCAAGGCAGTAAAATGATAAAATAACATTAGCTGTATAAGCAGCTAAATATCATGGTAAACATGGAAACTAGCAGTTTAGAGGCAGAAATTATGGAAGCTGGTAGCTCCATTTTTTTAACCCCATTTAATTCAAATTTATGGTGCAGTGTATGATGTACTTTGAACTAGATTCTGAAGCCAAGAGACAGCTAATGCATAGGCATCTCCAAATTAACAGCATACAACTCACCATCTGTACACATGCTTTGTGGGAGAACGGTGACATTTGTTCCTGAGCACTCAGTCAATCACACATAAACACACATGCATGCACATAAAACATATACACCCACTCATAAGTACACACATGTAAACATAAGCACACACATTTATATACACATAAACACACATACACATATAAACTACACGCTCACATACACCTGTCCTCTTTCAGAAGAATACCTGGCAAAAGTCCAAAAGGGTTAAAATCAGGATTTTCATAGAAGCAAGGTAGAGGGTGATGGAAGTAGGGTTCATACCTGATAGTCTGGCTATGGAGCTCATGTGATTAACCACAGTATTTCGGGGTCACCTTTGTAATTTAAGAGTGAGAAACACAATATCTGGCACATAGTAAATAATTATTGAATATAAGAAATTGTAGTTTTATTAGTACTTTTCCCCACAAAATGTCATTATTAGAAATTCAAGTGACAGTTCCATGGCAGTCTACTGGCAATCATTGGTACTTCTTTAAATCTTCAGGAGTTGGAATCCTCTCAAAAGGAGAAATGCATAACTGATGAAGATCAAGTATTTGATGCCTAGACCGGTGCTTTTTTCACTATAACATGTCAAGATTGTTAGAGGAAAAATGTGTTTAGTCCACAATCTTTTAGGCTGAGTTGTAGTGAAAGAGTGTTCTAACATAAGTCAGTAAGTCAAAATGTGGAGGAGCAATTCTTCAAAGGATTAGAGAAGAAGGTATTGAATGTAAGATCATAATAAAAGCAGTAGCATTTGCTACATTGATTTGAGGAAAAGGTAAATTCAAAGATGGAGATAATAAAACAAGGAAACTATGATTCTTCAAATAGCGAGGAAAAATGTTGATAAAGCTGTTATTCAAGTATTGAGGTTGAAGAGACAGCAGTCTATTCAAAAATCAATACTATCAAAAAGAATAAGATTTGATGTAGGGTAGAAAGTTCTAGATCTTGAATCAGAAGATCTGAGTTTATTATAAAAACTTTCACAAGTCATTTAACTTGAGATTATCAATTTTCTCAAGTAAAAAATGATTCTTCCTTATCTAAGAAGGTTGTTGTGGATCACAACTGATATAATGTAGGTAAAATAATCTTAAATTGTAAGAGTTCCTCATTGTAAGAAATGAAATACCATTCATTCGTATATTCCCATAATTAGACATTTATTACCTGTTTCTCCTATTGCATATTGATGATATAGTTATATTTCTTAACTTGCCTAGAACCTAGTAAAAATAATAAATACATGTTAAGTGAACAAATAATTATAAAACAGAAAATAAATTTTTTAAATGGATGTTGACTTATATCAACAGGAAATAAGAAAAACGTATAAAACAGATTGTGGATAGATACATGAATAAATAAGTCATTTTTATTATACGTATACTTATTTTTCTGTCATTGGTTTTATATTTTTCTTCCACACACCCAACCTAACACAGCTTAAGGCTCCTGATTATCAGGTTTACTCAATGTGGAATTATTTTTTACCCCAACTGCAGCTGTATTAGCCTAATAAGAATGTTGTGGGATCTGTTTATTACCGTGGCCTGCACATTAATGAGACTCATGTGGGTTTCAGGGCGTAATTATCCACCTTAAGGGAATGAGGTGGTTTCCTGCCTGGAAGTCAATCTGGCTACCAGAATGAAGAGTGGCATTATTTCACCCTAACAGTTCAATTCTGCTTGGAGATAATAACATAAATAACCTAATACCTTGCTCATAATTCTTAGTGTATTTTATCAACATTAATTGATTTATATTTAACAGTGTTGTTTGCTGATCTGAGTATCCAGTTACTAAATGTGATTTTGAGAAAGGTGATTTTTGACGATCAAAGCTTGAGAAGTTAGAAGACTGCACTGGAATTAGAATCTGGATGAGGACTAGTGAAATTATCCATGATGCTGTCCTATTTGAAGGAAACATTAAAAAAAATTATAGGTAGTTTTTGAATTACAATACAGCTCTGTTCTGAAAGTGCAGTTACTAGTCATTTTTAAGGAACTCTATTCATTTTCTTGGCAAACCTACTTAAAATGCTGTTTAGGTACTCAGGTACATCAAAGCACATTTACTGTTTAATGGCCTGGAACCAGAGGTAGTAATACACCTCTTTCACAGAAACCAATTCCAGTTATTTCATGGAAAAAATATATTCCAAATTTCAACTCTGATATCAGAATATATGGCACTGAGAAAACAAACCCATTCCATATCCATTTAACTCCCATCCAGAGAGTAGAATCAGATTCTCTTCTGGTCCCTGGAGAGAATTAACAGCTCTAGTTAGGAGGGCCATGGTGTTAAATACTCTAGGGCACAGGGTGGCAAACTTTTATGTAAAAGGACAGAGAGTAAATATCTTGGCTTTGTGAGCCAAGAGGCAAAACTGAAGCTACTATTTAGGTACTCATAAGTATGAGAAAACTAACTTCCACATTTTTTACTGACCAATAAAAAAAATAAATAAAAATACAGTAATAATGATTGAGTGCTTTTTGTAATTCAGGTCTACTAATGAGAAGAATGGAATTCTATTTTAGGATATTATTTTGCTTAATTTTCAGTTCAGTTAGTATTCCCTATCACTAAAATCAACTGCAAATATTCATCTGCTCTAAAGATGATATTTGAGGCGATTTTACATATTTCATCTTTAAAATAATCTTTTCACACAGATAGGTGCTGCTAAATATTGATAGCAATCCAAGAGTTATGACCTTAATGAAACATGTTTTTCACTTGGAAGGCATCTATAGAAGTCTATTAGATTATTCTCTCGACATTCATCATTTACCACGTCATTGCCATTCAGATTAACCACTTTCAATAGTAAGTTAGGTGGAAGCTCCTCAGTTGCACAGTTAAATGGATTCTGAAATAAGGAATTTCTCTGGCACTTGCACTGAGGTCTGAAAAATGCTACTGAAGCTATAGCTGAGTTCATAAAATATGACCACTAAGACTTTTTTGGAAATGGGTATCTCATATCTTGTTTTAACTTTTGATATTACAAGAAGTATATAAAGCAGCTTCATTTATCTGTAATCCAGATAATGTTAGTTGTCCTTGAATTAATTTTACCATATTATATAATTCTCACGTCAAAGCATTTTTTTACATTGTAATTTTAGGTTGTATTCATTAATAAACTTTACCAAATTTTCAGCAATATCTAATTTCAAAGCCACTCAGTATTCAATAATAGTAGTTGAGGGCAGTTCTTCTCACTCAGAAAAATTTCAATTTTGACCCTGACCTAAATTATATATATATACACACACACATATTATATATATATACACACATACATACATATATAGATATATTTGCAACTTTACCACTACTAAGCCATGGAAGCTATAAACCTTCACGCAGAAGTATCTGTGTGGACCTAAATTTACAAAACCCTTGGTAAATACTTAGAAGTGCAATTTCTGGGTTATGTGAGCAGTCTATGTTTAAGTTATAAGAAACTGTCAAATTGCTTTCTAAACTGACTGTTCTATTTTCCTTACTCAATAGAAATGAATGAGAGTTTCTATTGCTCCCACAGCCTAGTCAGCATTTGTTACTGTCAATTTTTTTGGATTTTAGCCATTCTAATGGGTGTAGTGGTATCTCACTGTGGTTTTGATTTGCATGTGTATAATAGGTGATGAGCATTTTTTCATGTGCTCATTTGCCATCCATATATTACTTTCAGCAAAATGGTCAAAAATTTAAAAAATTAGTTTTTAATTACTGAGTTAAAAATTTTATTGAAATTTAAGAGTTCTTTAGGTATTCTGGATATAATTTATTTATCAGGTGTATCATTTGCAAATATTGTCTTTCAGTCTGTGATTTGTCTTACATTCTCTTCTCAGCCTTTCACAGGGCAAAAATATTTAAGCTTGATAAAGCCCCAAGTTGTTTTCAGTTTAATCAATTATTTTTCTTTCTTGAATTGTTCTTTAGGTATTGAATCTAAAAACCTATTGCCAAACTCAGGTCGTGCAGATTTTCTCCTACATTTTCCTCTAGAAATTTTGTATTTTTACATTTTAATTTAGTATGATTTATTTTGAGTAAACTTTTATTTAAGTTGTTAAGTACGTCTACTCATTTTTTTTGCATATTCATATATAATTGTCCCAGAAACATTTGTTGAAAAACTATCCTTCCTCCAATGAATTACATTTCACTCTTTGCCAGAAATCAGTTGAATATATTTTTGTGGGCTCCTCATTGATTTATGTGTTTCATCGATTTATGTGTCCATCCATTTGCCAATACCACACTGTTTACATTAGTATGGCTTATAATAAATCTTGAAATCAAGTAATGTGAGTATTTCAATTTTATTTTTCAGAATTTTCTTGGTTCCTTTAGTTCTTTGCCTTTTTGTATGAATTTTAGAATCAGCTTGTTGACATCAACAAAAATGCTTGCTGGGATTTTGATTGGGATTATATTGAATCAATAGACAAAACTGGGGAAAACTGGAATCCAGCCTTCTAATCTGTGCACAAGGAATATCACTCCATTTGTTTAGATTTTATGCGGTTTCTCGTATTAGTGTTTTCTAGTTTTATGTATGGGAGATGTATACCTACTGTATTTTATTTTGGTGGGGGGAGTGCTATTTTAAATAGTTTTTGATTTTTCAATTTCAGGTTCTAATTATTTCCTTATATCATATAAGAGAAAAATTGATCTTTTGTATTGATCTTATTCTGTGACCTCAGTAAATTCACTTACCAATTTTAAAATATTTTTGCAGCTTCTGTCAGATTTTCTACATAGACAATCATATCATCTGCAAATAAGGGCTATTTTCCTCTTTCCTTTCCAGTTTGCCTGCCTTTTATTTCTTTTTTTTGCATTTAATTCTTGCTAAGACTATCAGTATGATGTTGATGCCTTTGTTTTTTTAATTTCTTATTTATTGATCTAATTCAATAATAAAATAATCCACAGTCTGTTATGCTTTAAAAATACAACATAAGAGGTCCAAGTTTATCCTCCTGTTTCAACATAATGCACATACTCTGGTAATTTAAAAAATAGGAAAAGGTCACAGGATAGAGATACGTGTGGCCCTTAAAACGCTGAGGATTTATATATTTATATGTCATCTTTTATGTTTATATATTATCACTGTGATCAGTAATACCCTGAGCAGCAGTGTGAAGCAATAAGAGAGCCACATGCAGTATCTGTAGCAACTACTCCACTCTCCTGTTGTAGCCCAAACAGTCTCAGATAATGGGATAAATGAGGGTGGCTGTGTTCCAAGAAAACTATTTATGGACATTAAAATATGAATTTCATACAATTTTAATATATCATGAAATATTACTCTCCCTTTGATTTTTTCAAACTATTTAAAAATGTGCACACCACTCTTAGCTCTCAGACCATATTAAAACAGGTGGCAGACTAGATTCCGCCCATAGGCTGAGGGTTACTGATCCCTGATCTTAGTGCTATAGAAAATCTAGAGAGGGTAGAGGGGAAGATTAAATGTTTCATAAAAAGGCATAAGCCTAGGGGTAGACCAATACCCTGACATATATTCTTCAGACAGAGGGCAAGTCTGTATATTTATATGTGTGTGTGTGTGTGTGTGTGTGTGTGTGTGTGTGTGTGTGTGTGTGTGTGTGTGTGTGTGTATAGATGGGTAAGTGAATGTGTGTACATATTTAAGTGTGGTCAAACGTATGCATATGTGTTTTAGTGTGTGTTTCTAGGTGTGTGTGTTATGCATGCATGTGTGTTTATGTGCAATTGAGTAAGGACTCAGGAACAAATCTTGCCTTTTTCCCACAAGGTGTATGAACGAACAGTGGTGTGTTAGAAATT
Source organism: Camelus bactrianus (assembly GCF_048773025.1). Taxonomy (NCBI): domain Eukaryota; kingdom Metazoa; phylum Chordata; class Mammalia; order Artiodactyla; family Camelidae; genus Camelus; species Camelus bactrianus. Next base: position 58,851,920 of record NC_133544.1, on the reverse strand, counting down.
TAGGAATGCCATATATTAGTCATATCTTGACTTCAGGAACTAGTTCAAAATTACACTTTGTTACTCTCAGAAAGTCTAGATATGTCTCTTTCAATAGCATTATTCTCTTGACCAGCTAGCCAGAAACTGAATTGCCACACAACTATTCAGACAATTACACCACATTGAGTGCCAAAATTTAAATGCCTCCAAGGCATTTGTCCATTTATTTACTCCTAATCTTGTTTAAAATCTCCTATTAAAAGATATGGCTCTTCCTAGCAGTTAATGTGACTTAATATGTCTTCTGGTTTCAATTTTGTTTTCCCTTTCGAATATGTTATTTAACTTTATGAAGTGTTTGAAGGCAATATGGATAAAGGAGGAAAATATCAAGTGTAAAAAGTTTTTCTCATTCTGTATGACTATATGCAGGGGGTAGGGAGAGGGTGGACAGGTTAGTACACATTTTCTTGCCAATTCCATATGTGAAATTCATGGGATACTCAGAAAATAGTGTGCTCCTCAATCTACTCAGCTGGAAAGTTGGATTTTAAAAAACGGCATGCCGAGAGGATATGAAAGGTATGGTACCTGGCAATTGAAGTGGACTGTAGGAGACTCCCAACACGTTACATGGCTCAAATGATGAGCACTCCAAGTAATATAACAAGGAGACAAAGGTTATTATCAAACACTGCCTTAGTCAACAAGAGGGTTTCCTGCCGTCTGTGGACACAGAGGGATGAGAAAACGTGAAGTCACAGGGAGTGCTGTTTGCTCCAAGATATTTAGAAGTAATTTTATCATATAATTTACTTCTACCCTATAAGCTGCCAGAAATCTCTGAAAAGGAAACAAAGCTCTGGGCAAAGGGACAGTCCTTGGATCCATCATGTATGAATCATCTTCTAAAGATCCATTTATTATTAATTCAACATCTAAATATTTTGTGTCCATGGGCTAGCTTTTTTGGGGGAAACTTTTTGACTTCTGTTTATATAAAAATATTTTATTTTTTATTTTTAATAAATATTCTAATGATTGTTTTTCACTACTTTTTGAAATTATAACTTTTTTTCTTAGACTACATTTTGAGTAATACAGAACAAATTAGGAAATCAGCTTGATAAACAATGTATCAAAACTTTCATCTTTCACAAGTGTTTTGCCTGGCTCAGAGGACAGATCTGTACCTACAATTAAATATTAAAGAAACTGCTGCTTCCCAAACATACATATGAGCCTTTCCTCCCCAAAGACAGGAAAAGGAAGTCAGCCTTAAATAAATTCAAACAAAAGTGAGTATATAAATAATTATTTCCAACTCTCCATAACTACAGAGGACACTGCACATTAGCTCTTAGGGAAAGACAGAAAATATCCTGCAGTTATGATATCAATGAACTGTCTTTTTGTCCCTGTTACAGTTATGCTGGCCATTATACTGGTGTTTTTAGTATTATTTGACTAAGATTCAACTGATATTGAGGTCTTAGGGGATGCAGAAATGTCAAAAAATGAACTGAATAACATACTATTAATGATTTTTTTTTTCTTGGAAGTTTGATTTTTGTTATAAACTTTTTGAAACTCAGCAAGTCAGCTGTTTAAAACATTTGCTTCTTTTCTTCTTTATTTATTGAAGTATAATTGACAAACAACATTATATTACTTTCAGATGTACAACATAACTATTCAACATTTGTATATGTTGCAAAATGATCACCACAATAAGTGATTACATCTGTCATCATACACAGCTACACATTTTTTTCATGTGATGAGAACTTTGAGATTCACTTTCCTAGCAACTTTTAAGTTTGCAACACAACATTATTGACTATAGTCACCATGCTGAACATTACATCCCGTGACATATTTATTTTATAACTGTAAGTCTGTGTCTCAATTCCCTTCACCCACTTTGCCCACCCTCCAACCTGCCTCCTCTCTTTCCTTCCAATCTAGTCTCTGTATCAATGAGTTTAGTCTGGTTTATTTATTTAGTTTAGTTTTGTTTTTAGATTCCACATATAAGTGAAGGCATACAGTATTTGTTTTTCTCTCTCTGACTTATTTCACTTAGCACAATATCCTCAAGGTCCACCCATGTTGTCACAAATAGCAAGAGTCTATTCTGTTTTATGACTGAGTAATATTCCATTGTATGTATATATACGTGTGTGTGTGTGTGTATATATATAACACACATACAGATAGGTAGGTAGATAGATACATAGATAGATAGATATGTATATACACCACAGCTTCTTTAATCCATTCATCTATTGATGAACACTTAGGGTGCTTCCATATCTTGACTGTTGTAAATAATGCTGCAATCAACATAAGGGTGCATATATCTTTTGAAATTAGTGGTTTTGCTTACTTCTGATAAATACCCAGAAGCGGAATTCCTGGATCACATGGTGGCTCTATTTTTAATTTTCTGAGGAAAACTCCATTCTGTTTTCCATAGTGGTGGTATCACTTTACATTCTAAGCAACAGTGAACTGAGGTGCTCTTATCGCTATTTCCTAGTTAACATATGCTCCACCTAACCAAATTGCTCAAATACTTGTGATTCTGTGCACCTCAGCCCTGTATCAAGATCACATAATTCCAAGTTTTTGCCATCCCTGAGAAGGAAAGAAGCAGAAGCAGGAGGTCCAGACAAAACCTACACCACATAATTAGCTTTTAGATTTATCAGATATTTGCTGTTTGGAGTGAACTGTGGGTGAATTACCCTACACATCGCTAGACTGGGCTTTTGTAATCAGCCACTCTTTCAGAAATGTGGATGATCCTTGACTGCATCTCTGGGTCTGTTTCTTTAAATATCTCAGTCTGACTTAAAAAATAGAGATTACAAAAAAAAATCAAATTAACATATAAATACTTAATGCTTGATTTTAGCTGGACCTAATCATGAGTTTCCTTTCTGTTTACAGATATGGACATTTTATCCTAAACTGTTAGATTTTATCATCTGTATGACATAAATTTTTTCATTTCTATACTACGAAAACATCCATATGGATATGTATCATTGCTTTCCAGGTGTCAACATTTGTTGATAAATATACAGTTTATAGGAAGCATATAAGTGGCAAGTAACCAACTGTGACTATTAAACTAACATGAAATTCAAATAAAGATGTATGTGTGGTCTAATAAATAAAGCTGATAGTACAGGTTTAAATTAGAAATAAACTAGTTCCGTTGGTGAAGTTATTTTACCTATAAGACAGTAAGAAAAAAAAGCAAAAACTTAATGAAAATTATAAACTACATTTGTTTGTTTGTTTTTTTAATAAATCAGTCAACATCCTTTGTACTGGAAAATTCTCTCTTCTAACACATGATTGTCTCCAGTTCATTTTATGCTCAGGGAGAACGGATTTTCATCACACAGAATGGTTTAATTTGGTTAATTGTGTTTCTTTCTCAATATACCATCTGTTTGAGTCAGGGTTAAATTGTAGATAACTGAAACTACTCTGTCTATTTTAAGCAGAAAAGGATATAATACAGGAATTAAGTTTGTACAAACTTATTGGAAAGACTGGAGGGCAGACTTCAATATCATAGAAGTAAATCAGCAGGTGAATCTCTACCTTTCTTATAGTTAAGAATCTAGGGCACTGTCATTGCAGCCATAGGGTCCAAGAATGTATTACTTTAGCTGTTGAAATCCTTAGGTCAGAAAACTATGTACTGTTGACTCCAGAGTCACATTATGTCTATATATTGGTATAGGCAAAAATGGATGTCCTGAACCCTCTAAATAGTCATAAATTAATAATGACAGACTGGGATCCCTCAAAATGTTATAGAAGAATCCAGGGCCTTTATGACTGTGATGACCAACAGAAACTGTAGACCTGTGATCTCTACAATATTCCCCCTTCCAAATACCACAAGAGTTTGACTACCTGTCCAAATGTAAACCACATTCTGAGACTTGCCTGCAAAAGAGATTTAGAAATGTACATTTTAGCTTCTCAGTCTCATAAGTGTGTGAAAGCACACTAGAAAGAAGGTGAATGGATACCGAGCAACATTACATGATAATTCCCACTGTCCATTTCTTTGTCTGTTCCCTGATCATTCACACTTATCTTCCCATACATAAATTTCCAAACAGCAGCAACAACTGATTTCCACCCAATACAATGCAACTATTCCCCCATACAAATAAAAACATACTTACACTGTCTCCAAGAGAAGAAACCCAAACTCCTATTAGTCACAGAATCCTTTTCTAGGCAATGTTCCTTCCCTATGTTCACTAACCTTCCCATCTACATACCCTAAAAAGTTATCAAACAAAAAATACAATATAAAATGAGAGGAATGGAGTAAAAAAGGAAATATGTTTACATAGAAATAATATATAAAGAACAAGAGGCTACTCCAGCCTTGGTTTCTCCAAATGGTCATAAGATCATATTTATATTTATAGGATATTTTTCTACTCTGAATTCCATGCTTTCATTGGCCTCAGCTGTTGGGGTTAAATAGTGGGTAGGTTAAAGCAAACCTTCATTCCTGTTGGGCCTGAGCCATTGGCGGTCATGCCTGTCTTGGATTGCTGGAATTGTACATGAACTTTTGCTTCAGGATATGGGAATATAAGGACGTATCTCCAAATATCCCTTCCATTTCAGGTATGTACATACTCCTCCCTGAGAACATTTTAAGAGTATCCTTGTGTCTCCTTAAAATCAACATTAATCTTCCTATCCAACAAAGAAAACTCTCTTAGGTCATAAGGAGTCCCCTGAAGGCCTCATGACAGTCTTAACTTTCAGTTCTGGGAACCAGTGTGTCACCTGATGGAAGCATTGTGGATTTTTTTTTTAAAGATAGTAAAGCCTCTAAAGCTGGAGAGGTCAAACTTGCGAGAGGAATAAGGAACTTTTTGCAAGAGGACTCAACCTCAAATTCTATATTATATATTCTCATCATAAGAGAAAGTGTGCCAAAATTAATGCCCTATACTTTACCTATCAAGATCTGTGAAATTGATAACTCAACATTGAGACCTCTGCTACTGCCGCCACAGGTAAGTCCAATGTCAATATGACCATGCCTGCCAGCAAAAATAGCAGATACAGTGAAAACATAGCTCCACCTTGCTCGTGCCTTCAAGTCTCATGTGAGTGCCTCTGATTATTTGAACCCAGATTATATCTAGATCCCAATGGAAGGGAGTGTGGAAAATATAACACAGTAGGAAGAAAGTAGAAAGGATGTTCCAATTCATCTTATCCACCACATCATCTAATTTTACCACTACAACATTCTTTTAAATTCAAGTCATGGGTCATACATAGGTCATCCAATTTTAAAAGCCAAAAATGATGAACTGTTTTTCTGCTTAACTTCAAAATGGTATAAAATCCTTCTTTTCCCAAATTTGTTTCCCGATTATTCAACTGCCTTTATTTCTTGCTTTAAGAAGAATTAAGATTTCTAAGTGTAAAGATCTTAATTTTGCTCCTGCAAGACACAACTCTGTCCGAATTGAACTTCTACATTTGACAACCAAATTATTAATAGCATTATGTCTGTAATTGGTCACCTCCAATTGCCATGCCCCCATGGCCCTTACTTGCATCTCTTCATTGTTCTCTGTAAAAACTGTGCTTGTCTTTTAATAACTTCCCAAATGAAGTCTTCCTGTGCCCACTCTCTGAGAATCTGGCTAACTAATTTAATGAGCAACCCTTTGTATTGATAATTATCTTTAGCCAAACATTGCATATATATTTGATTCCAAACTGGCATATATTATTAAACATTCCTGACAGTTTTACTCTTGAATATTTTATTGATATTAATCTTGTCTCCTTTATGTGAGTATAATAACTTTCCTTTTTTTTTCATTCAACAATTATTTACTCAGTGCTATCACGTGTATAGTGAATTAATTGGGTCTATGGGGAAAGGAAACTGTATAGTCTGATAAACACAGAATAAGAGTCTATATGTAAAAATTCTCAGAGTGATTATGATTTTCTTATATTACAAAAAGGGTGCAGTTTAATATTGGCCACAGAGACACAAATCATGTAAACCTAACTTAGACATTTATAAAGTTATACACCACACTGCAAACTGAAATCTAAATTTAAAGAAATAAAATGAGGCTTTATAGTTCAAATATTTTTTACTTTGCTATCCACATATGCAATCTTGTAAATGAAAATAAACTCCAAAAAGGTAAGTTTTTTAAAAATTTCAGCTACTAGCAACATTATTATACTTTATGTTGCTAGTTTCATTGTTTAGTTCTTTTGAATTCAAGGATTATTTCACAAAGGAAAAATTAGTTTTTTAAAGACTTTTTAAAAGAACATTTAGGCAGTAATTGATTCTTTTATTTCTCCTTCCTGCTTAGGGGGCTTCAGAAAGTCAAATCCCTTCATAAAAGGGAGAGAAAAACATATCATAATATTACTTCTTTCCTAACACTGCTTCTAAGATATCTAGTAATATTTATCACAAAATACTTTTAGTGAAAATTCTTTTTTTCATATAACTATTTTCTTTATGTCTTGGTTGGTGTTTGGGGCCAATTTGGCTCAAGATTTTATGAAAGAAACTGTTAGTAGTCCATATAAGATCATATAATCTATAAAATAACATAAAATTATCGATATGACTATATATTGTGTAATACTATATTTATACATCTATGTAGCCACACATACATATTAAAATGTGTAGTTTATTTGGGGAAAACACTTTGGAATGTACTAGTCAAGTCCTTATTTGCTGCCTGCATCTGTCCAGTTCTTAAAAGGAGAAATTGCCAGTAACTTCTCCTAGAAATTAAATAATTATGTACTTACTAAACTGCCTTTTCTTACTTCTCAGGCATACTTATTCACTTAACTTATCCAGACTGTAAGAAAATTTATTTTAACTTCTGCAAGGATGCACATTTAGCCTATAGCTAGATACTGTTTGTTTTAGGGAAAGTAGAATAGTAGCTGTAGACTTTCAAACTTACATTAAAATATTTTAGGTCATAAACAGTAAGTAATCATGTTCAATCTCATTAGAAATTCTAAAACAAAATCAGCACATGTTCACACACAAATCAATTAACAACACAGAAATGCAGCCTATGCCTCTATGTCTTTGCAATCGTCAATTTCTGATACAGGTAACAAGGTATAATTGGTTCATTTTGTAGTGTGAAGTGGTGATGTCTTCTTTTTTAGGTTCTTGTACCTGTAAATCATAGTAGGTAACACATCTTAAAACTGCGGTGACAGGACTGATGCGTGCATTCACACACACTTGGTGTCAGTCTTCACACTATGTTCTATAGAGTGCTGTAATATTTGTCAATTAATAACACTGATACATAAAAGCTTTAAACATATTTTGTTTCCTCATAATTACTTGCAAAAGTTTAGAGTCAGAAAAAGAGTCACTTCTTGAGAGTCTTAGTCCACTCCTGGCTTTTAAAACTAGTTTCAAAAAGTCCCAAGTAACTTAGCAGATGGAGACGGGACCAGCCTTTTACAAAACTTCTTCTGAACTCTGCTCTTCCCTTCAGGTCCAGAGGCTCTGGTTCTCACGTGCCTTTCTGCAGCTCTTATTAGCCTGTTCTGATCCTTGAGCAATGAGATCAAACTTTGTTCAGGAGCTGAACAAATTATGATTCATTTGAACATCCTCATAAAATGGATTTATTCCAGTAAAAAACCCTTTATCTTTTGGAGTATCAGGACATTTCTCAATGTGTTGGGCATTAATCATCTGTGTTGGCATTACACGACTCATTAGTGAAAAATGCAGCTCCTGGACCGACAGACCTATGTATCAGAACTTCTGGCAGTGGAAATCGGTAATTCTTTTATATTCTGCAGTATGATAATTACTAGCAGAAAAATAAGAGGTGGTTATTGTTTATATAACAGTATGCTTTAGACAGTGGGTGAATATCAGTTTGAAGTTGCCGAGTTTGCTATTCATGTTCTTTTGGATCTGGACTCTTGGACCAACTGACATACAACTGTGACACAGTGCTCTTGGGTTTCCCCAGTCTAGGTCTATGGTGCACACAAAATGAAAGCTTCAATAAGAAGTCCTTTTGTGAATATGGACTCCAATTTCTGATAGTCAAGGTATATTACTGAATTAAGATTAGAGTCAGACAAAAGATAAACAATATGTTGGATGGGTCATGTTTGCAAAAAAAATAGAAGTCAAAGTAAAGAATGCATTAGGTAGAACAGCGGATGTATTACATTTTACAATTTTAATAGGTGACCGTAATACAGAGTTGAATTATAGTAGTATTTAATTTTAGGAACACTTCTAAGTCATACTGAAAAACCACTGGAGAAGACAATCTGTACTTGGTTAGATAGAGAACAGAACTAACTGTATTCCAGTGAGAAAAAGATAATACTCCTCCCCAAATGCAAATTATTTCCTCTATCCTCAGTTATAAGATCAAGATTAAATTAACGATAAAATTCTGGTTCTCATTAGATGATAAAATGGCAAACTGCTAACTAATTTTCAAAGAATGAAGATACTTTAATATCTATACTAATTAGATAACTCTAAAAAATAATATATTAATTTATAGGAAAGGTCTTTACAGTATAAGTGGACTTCTTTTTGGTAGACAAACTGCTAAGCATGGATGTCACACTGAGGCATTTATACCCTGAATATGGAATTACAATGGCATTTTATTTTAATGCTGTGGTAATTAATGCTAAGTTATGATGATAAAAGTACAAATAGCAATGAATAGCAAATGAGCTAATACAATAAATAGCAAATGAATCAGTCTTGACAGAGAACCTTTCAGACTGATAAAGTTATAATTTTCTTTAGTTACTTTGAGATATTCTTCAAATTTAAACATTTTTACTATAGGCAACAACCTTTGAGGTAAGTGTGCAGCAGAATTTTTATTCTTTTAAAGAGCCTAAATTTTGTGATGTATTTCTGAGACACACATTCATAGGCCAATCAAGATCTATCTTATTCTTTAATTTTTGTGTATGTGTGACTCACAGATTCTTTGCCCTTGCTAAATCTACCTCCTCAGAGCTTAGTTTTTCAAAGTGCACAGAATAAATAAAAGTTATTATTAATTTGCTCACTGCATTAAAAAGAATATTATGCCACATTCCTTTTCATAGCCAGTTCTATATTTTGCCTCCTTGATTTTAAAACTATGCTTGCCTTCATTTCTAGGTACACAGATCGTGTTATTTTCTTCTTGCTTTATTTTGTTATCTAAATAATCTCTTTTTCAATTTCTTTATTTTTATTTGAAAAATATTTTCTTCAAAGACCTTATTTGTTAAAATTATTTCTTCTTAGACTGCCACCTTGTTTCCATTCGTTTATTTTTCATGTAGCATTTATTAACTTTATAGATACCTTATAGAAGCCAGGTCAGGACTAAGAACTAGAGATACAAAATTGTTTGTCTAGGCTCATAGTTTCTCAAGCAGTATTTGCTTGACTCTTCTTTCTACTTCACTTAACCTGAGATAGATATTGATCTTCTGCTATAGACTCCAAAATACAGCAATAAATCTAAAACATATTGTAAGCAACATTTTTATAGAAATGGAAGTCCTGTTGGTTGCCCTCTGTTTTTCCTGCAGAACTTTTGCCCAGTTGTCTCATATGCCATTTGTAGACAATTATGACACACTTCCTCTCTATCAGCAATTATATGTTTGAATTACTGAAAATTCCTCAGGCTCTAATCAAGTATGTGCCACATATTCTGGCAATGCCTTTAAGATAGCCCTTTGCTTTACCTACAGAGGGCTCTGCCATGCTGAAAGCTACATGCATTTGAGTGCTCCTCTCTATCAAACTAGGAAGGACCAGCTAGGACCAAGTTGAGGAACCACTGAACTAGCTTGGTCTGGAGAGGGCCCATGAAGAGGAAGTGAACGGATGAGGAAGGGTACCACCTCTCCACTTGCCTATGGTTAGAGTTCATGAAGTCACCAGGTAGACACTGGAGATCATGCCCTTCAAGCTGCTGAGATTTGCTAGGATAAGTAATTGAAATTCCTTGGTCAAACCATGGGGTGGGGACTGAGATCTAAGGGGTAAACTTAAGAGGGTAGAGAAACCAGAAAAGTTTAACAGTGAGACACAGTGGGACAGAGAAGTGGGAAAACAATGTAAAGGAATTCTGGTGCCCAAAATGGGAGTGCCTTCTTATAGTCCCCTCTGTATTTTTGCTAGTAGGGGCTAGGCTCACTACAAGACTAGTTTCTTAAGGACCATGACCATTTTACACATTTCACTGGGGTCCCCAACACAACTTTAAACATTTCATGTTCTACTATTAGTTGTTGATTAATAAAATTCGGTTCCATTGTCTCCCTTTCTAATCTTATCTCTTGACTGCAAAAGGATTGAATATGCAATTAACAAAAATAAATTCTAGCCAATAAAAGCATGTATTGATTCAGTATATTTCAATATGGTGGTTTCCATGCTCTTTTCATATTACAGAGCATTTTGTTATAGTTACATGAGTGGGAAGTACAAAACTGCAAAAAGGTTCAAATTGGTAAGACATTTCCACTTTTATTATCAGCATGTTCATTAAAGGAAAATACTAAATGTCTGCTCTTTTTTTGAATAATTCATATTCGTTTTGTACTATTAAACTTTTGCTTCTCAGACTGATCTTCATTCACAAAAGCAAATTTATGTAATGGCTTGGTTGGTGATATACAGTAATTTCAAAACCACTTTTTATAAGACTTTAAAAAGAGTTAACCAACTTCCCTTTCAAAATATATTTCTCCATGTATAGACTATGTTGACATTAAATGAACATGATAGGGCAGTTTTTCATGTAATATAGTAGTACTAGACAAAACAATGTTTAATGTAATTAGTGCTATATATTAATAACTGCTCCTCACGATGTATCTTTTCATTATTAGTGTCATTGCAAGAGCCATTTAGACAGGGCTGAAAATCCACAAGATGACATCAGTTAATACAGTGAAGACAGCTGAATATGTAGAGCATTCATACAGCAGACAATGTATTGTAATGGAGATTTCTGCTTCATCTCTCAGCAGCTGAGAGCAGCCACTGTCTTTTGTGTTTAGATAGACATATGGATATAAGAAAAATTATAGAATAGGATGGAGGACATGGTAATCAAGTGAGTGTTCTGACCGAATGTTCTAACCTATGAAATTATCGGCCCATAACTACATGTTCAGAACTTATGAGCAACATTATCCTGCATTATATCAGTAAGTACATTAAAGAAAATAGCTGGAAGAATAAAATTAAGAAAAGGAAAAAAGATTTTTACTTAAAAAGCTTCTTTTCAGGAATGGTAGTTGTTCCCTAAGCCACCATAATTTTAAAGAGGCTAGAAGAACTCAGAGAGTGGTTCTATAAGAAACTAGAAGTCTCTTAAGAGGTACTCACTTTTTGAAGCTATTGATGAGATTCATGTTAAATTAAATGTGTGTAAAGAAAAATGTGTAGGGAATTATTTTAATAATCTTGCATTCTTGCTCATATTTGGCCCTTTTAGATTTCTTTTTTCCTCCCCTAAGTTCACATGACAGAAATGTTAAATATAAAATTAAGAACTTTAAAAGGAACATCTATTTCATTGAATGTAACCTTTACTCCTATTAAAACAGCATTAAGTCCTAGCATATACTATAACAGTAAATATCCTTTTTTAGCTTTTTGGTAGCCTATCTTGGATAAATTAGAATCTCCTTATTTTTTAGAGTATTAGAGGAGAGTAAACCATTGGTTACTGGATAATATAGTGACTATTGCTCAACGGTGTTTGCATTCCTCAGCATACTTATGAATATGCAACTGTGCTGCATCACACTTACAAGTTTCTTATTAGCTGATGATCTGTCCAACTCAGCTGGACAGCAGACAATGGTACCAAAAATACATGAATGTAAAGTTAGTGGGTGGATGTTATGTAAATTAAAGTCAGTGTCATTTTATAAATATCCTTCTAATTCTTTAATCCTAATTCTCTATCAACTCAAACCACAGATAAAGTGGATTTATCTAATGCTTTAGAATAACCACACACATGACTGACAACAAAGGTGGAATATTTTCTCCCCACCTGAATATCTGAGTTGGAAGCCTATACCACTCTAATTCCTGTGTAAGGATTAACCTACAAACAACATACTTTCTATTTCTCTCTTTCGCACGTCTTTCTTTAAACTTTGCCATTCTTTTAGTTATGCATTGATTCATTCAATCAGTGGGTACATTTTTGACTACATGGCAGGTATAGGGTGAGGTATTGAGAATGTCAAATAAATCCCTTTCCCACTGGAACTTCCATTCCACAGGACAAACCAGGCAAAACTAAAGTAAGTAACTAAATAAGAAACTCTCAGAGAGCCATAGCGCTTAGAAGAAATCAAGATAGAAGCCAGACACAGAAAGAAAAATACCACATGATCTCACTTATATAGAGAGTCTAAAAAAGTCAATTTCATAGAAGCAGCAAGTAGTACAGTGGTAACGAGGGGTGGAGAGGTGAAGGAAGTGGAGAAATGCCAGTCAAAGGGGACAAAGCTGCAATTATGTAGGAAGAATATGTTCTCGAGACCTAAGGTACAGCATGGTGATTATAGTTAATAATACTGCATTGTGCTCTGGAAACTTACTAAGAGAGTAGATCTCAAGTACTCTCATCTCACACACACCGATAACTATGGGAAGAGATGGATATGTTAATTAGCTTGACTGTAGTAATCACTTCACTATGTATATCAACACATCATGTCTACCTTAAATACACATAATTTTACTTTAAAAAACAGTAAGGCATAAATGATTGATACAAACATTTTTGAGAAAAGACTGACAAGATACTGAGGACTAAAGAGAAACATAACATCTATAAATCTTGAAATAATGGTCTCATTATATGGTGAGAGAATAACTTCTAATGTATTTATTCCTATGTTTTAATGTGAAGTGAATATATCAAAATTGTTCCAATAAAACCTTAGTTTGGAACTGATTTTTTTTTTAAGTTAAGCTTATGTGGTAGAAAATGCTTGGTTTAGGGGAAGAGGTATGGTGGCAGATTCTTCAGATAAGATATTAAGGGAAGGTTTTTCTTTTTTTAATTTTTTTTATTTTTTAAATTAAGGTATAGTCAGTCACAATGCATCAATTTCTGGTGTGCAGCATAATGAAGGGAAGGCTTTTTTTTTAAATTGAAGTATAGTTGATTTATAATATTGTGTTAGTTTCTGGTGCATAGCTTAGTGATTCAGTTATATATATATATATTCTTTTTCATTATAGGTTATTACAAGATACTGAATATAGTTCCCTGTGCTATTAGGGCCTTGTTGTTTATCTATTTTATATATAGATAGTAGTTTGTATCTGTTAATTCCGAACTCCTAATTTTTCCATCACCCCTTTCCCCTTTGGTAACCATAAGTTTTTTTTCTATGTCTGGGAGTCTGTTTCTGTTTTGTAAATAAGTTCATTTGTATCATTTTTTTTTAGATTCTACATACAAGTGATATCATATATTTGTCTTTCTCTGTTTTAGTTCACTTAGTATGACAATCTCTAGGTCCATCCATGTTGCTGCAAGTGGCATCATTTCATCCCTTTTATGGCTGAATAGTATTCCATACACACACACACACACACACACACAGACACACACACACACACACATACATACACACACTACAACTTCTTTATCCAGTCATCTATCAATGGATATTTAGGTTGCTTTCATATCTTGACTGTTGTAAACAGTGCTGCTATGAACTTTGGGGTGCACACATATTTTTGAATTAGAGTTTTCTCTGGATATATGCCCAGGAGTGGGATTGCTGGATCGTATGGTAACTCTGTTTTTAGTCTTTTAAGGAATCTAAGGGAAGGATTTTCTTGAGAGGTGACATTTGAGCTGAGAGCTGAATGATGAGAAAAGGCTGACCACAACAAAATCACAGGGAAGGATGGTCTGGGCAGGCAAAACTGCAGGTGCAGAGGTGTAAGACAGCAATGAGGAAGACCCATTTGAGGAAGCAAAACAGGTCAATGAGGCTGGAGCCAAGAGTGCTAAAGGGAAAGGGGTAAGAAAAAGAGAAGATAGGCAGGCAGGTAACAGACCATCTGCAACTTTGTCGGTCATGGTAGAAGTTTGGATTCTGTTTTAAAGCACTAGAAGCTATTATATAGTTACAAGCAGGAGAGTGAGGCAGTCTACGTTACAAGGGCTTCTATTTTGTTACTGAAGTATGTGGTTGAGTTGGAGAGGTATGCAGATGGTTTGAGGAGAGGAATGCAAAATGTCTGTTTTGGAAACTGTGGAAAGTGAGCATGCTTAGGCAAACTTGAGGTCTAGTTAAGATTTACATGTACAGAATCAAATCACTGTCATTTCAAGTAGACGATGAATTGTACTGTAACAAATAAGTGTCTTCATCCTTTTGTTGACATTTACTATAGCAGTCATTTGTACTACTTTGCATTACAATCTTTAAATATTTTGAACTATTTCTCCCCAATTTTTGTAAGTTTCTTGATACAGATAATATCTTATACTTTGTAATATGCTCTCCTGTCCCTAACAATGCCTTTAAATAGTGGACATTCAATAACGATTTATAGTCCAGCTGACCTAGGCTCTGTATATAGCATGTTGCATCTTAGAAATGACAAAAATCAGTGATAAAATACAAGTTTCTCATTAGTGCCACCTGCAATATTTTCCAAAAGAAATTGATGAATATGTATGCACAGATTGGAACACTGGTCTTCAACTGAGTATTTGTCATTACATTTTCAAATGAATCCATAGCAAGTTGGTTTCAGGAGGATGTTCCTTTTTGACAAACCCCAACTTAATAAGACATGTTTTGTGTTCAAACCAGATGCTTTAAAACTCTATCTATATTCCTTAAATAGACACTTTAATCTTTTCAGATTTATAATCTGACCAGTTCCCGGACAGAAGAGATATTAACCAATGTAAGCTCAAAGAACATGCGTAGCTCCTGCAGATTTGCTAATTCCTGTTTTAGCTTCAACACCTTTTCTTGGTCTCCCATGTTTCACTTGGAGAAGAAGGAAAAGGGAGGGGAAGGTTGTCTTTGTGTTTGAGAGTAATCATGGTTTACTTCAATTGTCAGCTATTATTGACATGATATTGCTCTTTCAAAGAGTGCAGTAAACCATTTTCTTGGACAGTATTTTAGTGACACTTGATATATCAGAGCATCATTGAAACTTAGAGCAAAAAGGGCCTCTGTTAAGTCATCTAGTCCTTGTTGAATAATGGATTGTAGTATGTGTAAAACAGATCCAATTAGTGTGAAAAACTACAAATTGAAAACTTTAAGTGCTTTCTTCTTTCCACATGTATCAAAGTTCTTGCATTCTGCAGTTGGCCTTTCCGTTATAGTGTTTTCTATTATGTAAACTAGTGTTCGCTATCAATTTAAATCCAATATTTCTGAGTATATCATTGCCAGAGAATAAAAATAATTTCCCTCCATCTGAGAGACATTATTTTATATATTTTATGCTAACATTATATCCATCCTTCTTCTCCTTCAAATTATCTAGGCTGCATAATCAGTTGCCATGCATTCTTACATTCTATTTCCTTTCCCTCTGTTTGTAGTCTTCTTTGTTTACTGATTGGGTTATACAGCTGCACCTATTAGCATTCTGGGCCCAATTATGACTTTAATTTCATAATACTCTGTTGCTTTAGCAGGAAAATAAAATCACTGGCTTCTGATATCACATAAATACTTGTGTGGCATGCTTCTTTCCAACAATTTCATATCTGCCATCTTTGTAAAATCTCAAACATACTCCTGGTTTAGCATGATTTTTTTCCTCCCCAACCCTGCTCCTCCTACCCTATTACAGATGGATAACAAGAGGAATGAAAAGAAAAGCTAAGTTAACAGAAGATATGAAAATAGCCCCCAACCCTAGTAGGGTCATTTATAGAGTAGTGGTCAAGAAGGCAGGCTCTAGAAGATGACAGACCTGAATCTGACCTCTGACCCAGCTGCTTATTTCATCTGCAGGCTTGGCTGCACTTTCAAGATATCAGCACTTGACTAAACTTGCAAGAGATCAGCTTTATTGGTGAAATGTCTGTCCACTGGCTACAATTTAACATTAAGCTCTTCCCAAATGCATGTGGTATCTCCCAAGCATCTGATGTCTGTTCACCTCCTCAGGTTCACCTCTCTCTTCTGCCCTCTTTCTCATGTTCTACGATAATTGATTTTTTGAACAGCCTAGTACACACAGTGCTGTTTGATGCTTCCGTGTAGGACTTCATCCATTTCCTCTGCCTGGTTTCCCCTCCCATCTTAGTTTGCCTGTATCTTACTCCTCCTATAAGAGTCAAGTCAGGTATCATATCTAAGATATCTTCCTTCTCCGATGCCTCCCTAGATGGGCTAATTGTCCTTCTTTGATGTTCTCATTGCACCCAATGCATCCCTCTATACTGCACTTAGTTAATGTTGGAATTCCAGGCCTAATTCTACTCATCTTTGTATACTCTGTGCCACGCTTAAAGTGACCTCTACCACTAACATTAGGGAAACTGGTAGAAATCCACTTCCTATTGAGGACAAACAGATTAATATCAGATCCTTCAGAGATATCCTAGGTAATATTTTTATCTTTTTAAGAGTGAAGAATAACTCCACACCACCATCCCCTTGAGAGGGAAATCTGTGCGGCCCTACAAGGAGAAGAAACTATTTCTGAGGGGACTAGTGGAGAAGGTATGAGAGGTTACTGATAACTGCTGTTTCTTCCTTTGCCATGTTGCATTGTAATGATCTATATATGTTTGTCTTCTCTTCTGGAATGTACCTTTCCTAACAGCAGCAGGGTCATATCTTCCTCATTTATATTTTGCAATTGTTACCATCCCTGGCACGTCACAAACACTCAGTAAATATTGAATAAATGAACTGAGTCAGCCAAAGGCTGTGTTTGGGTGAGGTGACACAACATTACCTGCTGGTCAGGAGGATTAAGAGTGTATGAAGATGCATTAAAGAGCAAATAAAAGACAAGCTCTTCACTGTGCTGAGTGTTTTCAGTGCCTTCTTAAACGTCAAAGGATGAAT
Organism: Camelus bactrianus; assembly: GCF_048773025.1. Taxonomy (NCBI): domain Eukaryota; kingdom Metazoa; phylum Chordata; class Mammalia; order Artiodactyla; family Camelidae; genus Camelus; species Camelus bactrianus. The sequence continues at coordinate 58,834,754 of NC_133544.1, read as the reverse complement.
CAAGTTCAGAGTGTTCCTGAGACTCTAAGGTAGAAAAAAACTTCTGTGCACACCTTAGAGATGCCAGGACTCACTTTTCCTGGTTCAAATGTAATTTTTTTTTGTACAGAAAACAGACTCCACTTATCTGGATACAAGACAACTTTCTGAATATACTGGACCCTCCTGCTGCTGGTGGAGATTCTTTTATGACTGTGCTGTTTGCTTTCAGGTTCTTTCTGTTCTCACTTTTTTTTTTTTTTTTTTTTTAAGTAGAATTCACCTGAAGCCAGTTTTCACACTGCAGAGGTAATTTCTATGCAAAAGTGAATGATAGCTCACGTTAAACATTCCTTAGAGCATAAAGCTGACGTTAAATGTATAATTCTAAGCAGCTGAAGCAGTATTCACTAAATGGTTGACACCAGAACAATGATCACAGTAAAATGTAGGTGAGAACAGAAACGTTAGGCATGCCACGGCTTTTCCCATCACCTTGGTACAGACGTACCCTCATTCATCCTGCTTTTTTACATAGGGTTTAATTTTTATTTTTAGAAACTGGGTCAGATCCCTTAGGAAAAGCTAAACCTAAGGATGTTGAGATTCATTAACTCTTTGAGGAAGATGATGTTGCAAAAAAGGCAATAATACAATTTACTAGATAGTATCTTAATTGTCTGAAATCATAATGATAGCTTTTATTTACAAAGGTTTAAGTCTCAAAGTGATTGGCTTGTGCTAGAAGTAAAGTTTATGTGTAATTCTTAAGTGGGTCATTAAGTGAAGAGACATATTTCACACAGTGGACAATCAGGCCTGTGGAGTTCATGCGTGAGTAACTGTAAGAATGTAGAGTTGAAGAAAACTCCACTTTTGATGGCACAAAAGGATTAGATAACTTGTACCCGGGATAATTTTGGATTTAGTTCAGGCAAAGGAATTATTTATGTAAAAAATAATTTGAGATTGTTGACCTTTTCTTAAGCATATTCGCTGAAAAGAAGGGTATGCATCTGGCTAATTTCACATGCAGTGAGCTATGTAAATACACAATGGAATGCAAAGGACACTATGAATACTTTTAAATCCCTATGTAACGCAATATATACATATAGATTGTCCTTTGTATTTGAAGGTGATGCTGCCATTACTGTCACTGCTATTTTCTGCATGTTCAGATTTGGCTGTTTGATTGGCAATTCCTACTGTGCACAGTCTGCATATGTGTCAACTAACAACCACAGCCATTGCCTGGAGGGCTTGATTGCTGGTTGTTCAATATTTATTAAGCACCCAGGAAGTGCTAGGTGCTGCACTGAACAGCGCAATCGTTAAGACTGCTCTGTCCTCCAAAAATTCTAGTCCAAGGTGACTAGTGGAATGTATCTGCTTTTTATTTTTCACATGAGTTGACTGGAACTATGCAATGAGAAAAGGGACTATCATTTACCAGATGGTGTTCCTCGGTAATACGTACAGTAGGTGGCCAATGTCTTTCTCATTCATTTGAGAAAGCTCAAGTTAGAAGACCATGTTTAACTGAACTGGTTATAATTATCCATTAGATGTGAAGACCAAGAAGAATGATATGAAAATGTAGTATCATTAGGGTAGGAAAAGATGTGACAACAACTCTGGGTCAAGGGAACTTTACTTACAGAAAACGGAGATAAAAAAATTCAATAATCTTTTCATGGTTTGATCATAATAAGATTTTGGATCAAACAGAGCAACCCCATCTTTGGCCACTGCTTACACTGAATTCTGATATAGTTTATCTACATTTAATCTTAGTATTTATGTTGATAATAACATTATATAAGATAATTATAGAAACCAGTAGACACAAATGACATTTGTTTCTCAAGCTGGGGTGCACTCTGTTATGTTTCTTAAAGTATTTGACACCAATTATAGTTCCCTCATAGTGATAGGATTTTTAAATAATGGAAATCAGGAATTAATGCATAGGGCAGAGGTTTAAGTAACTAGTTCAAGTCTTCTGCAGTGCTATTTACAGCCAGCTTTAACCCTAGTATGTCACTGTTAAAAACAAGTTATTCCAACATGTAAATATAATCACTTATGATCTTAAATGTACTTCTTAAACTTGCATCTGAGAGCTTTTATCCTCAGCTGAGTTATTTATAAGTAAACTAGCCAATATATTAGACTGTGAAGTGTTTTTGAAGAAAACATGGTAAAAAATTTTTATGTGTATTAAAAATAATACAACAATGTGTTGCATTTTCATTGTGACTGAAGAAAAGAGCATATTTAAGTTTAAAGTTTAGGAAATTTTGTTTTCATACTTTTCAAATGACAGAGATGTCATCTACATAATCAAAATAACTCTTATTTTTACATTCAAACAATTTTAAGGCATTTAGTTCAAAATACTCTTAATAAGATCGGATAAAAAGAGTGCTAATGCAATGTCTTTTCTTTAGTCATAATTATAACAAAGTGAATGTTATACAAAGAAGAGTTGGTCAGGACATGAGTAATAATGTAGTATTGACAGCCAAACTGCTCTCTCTTTTGATGATTTTAATTTTCCAGGCTTTAAGTAGAGACTGTAAAAATGCCAACACCCACTTTGCTGCTACTCATCTAATAGCTCCTTATCTAATGGGATATGCATTAATTCTGTTAACTGATTTAAACATTATCCACATTTTAATATAATTATATGGCCATAACTTATCCTATAACTATGTGGGCAAAGTTAAGAAAAAGTCAACTGTAGATTTGCAGGAAATCCAGAAACCAATTAAAACTTTGATACATGAGCTGGAAAGTTCACTAAAGAAAGTGAAGGTGGCAGGAAGAAGAGGGGGTGACTTGAAGGGTTGTGAGTCAGTGGAGGGGCAGAAGATGGTATAAAGGAACTGGTGAAAAAATAACATTAAAATTTGAATACAGAATGAAATCTTACAACTTAAAATATCTTCCTGTCAGAGATTACAGGGATTCCAAGCACACTATTGTTCTCATATACAACCATTCTTGTTTTTTGCCTCATTTGATGGTCATATTTCTTTCAGTCAACAATAATGAATGCAAGAATACGTCTTAGCTCAGAGAGGCATGGGGAATTGCCATATTAGAAATCTATTGGGAGAGAATAACGTTATTTTTTTGTTGTTGAAGTATAATCAGTTACAATGTGTCAATTTCTGGTGTATAGCACAATGTTCCATTCATGTGTATACATACATATATTCATTTTCATATTCTTTTTCATTAAAGGTTATTAAGATATTGAATATAGTTCCCTGTGCTATACAGAAGAAATTTGTGTTTTATCTAGAGAATAATGTATTTTTTCCTCTCCTTTTCTTTTTCCCACCAATAAGGGATTTGATCAAAATACTGTGCATTCACTAAAATAATCAAAGAGGGCCTCAGTGTCAGTAATCACTGTAACACTATCTCTATTAAGCCCGTATTTTGGATATGATTCCCATTTTACACAGGAGGAAGATTATATAACGTCTTCAAAACTACAAAGACAATAAATGAAGGAACTAGAGCCAGGGACCGGGAACCTAAGCCTTTCAACTATTAGTGTGGAGAGCTTTTTGCTGTCCCTCAGTCTTCCTTTGAATTGAGTTCTTTAAGAATAGAGATGCCTGGAGATGTTTATTATTGGGTCTTACCTAACAAATTGAAATACATTGAATTCAAGATTCAGTAATTTTGTTTTGTGCTCACCTTTTGATTGAGAAGAAAAAAAGTGGAGATACAGAAACTTGAATCTCTACAATGCCTTTTATAGTTTCATGTACTTTAAAACTATCATTCCATTAAAACTGTATACATGAGAAGATGAATGAAAAGTGGAGAAAAAACAGTCCTCTACTTGAATCATCTCAAATATCTAGCTGCTAGCATCATGAAGATGAGTATTTCTCAACTGTGATCAGCAGACCTATAGGATTATTGGACTGCCCCTAGTAGCAGTCAGAGGAGAACCTATGAGGGTTTAGAGTGTGAGAAGGTGGTGGTCGGCACATTCATCAATTTCACAACAGCAACTCGACTTTGATCTCTTTGATATACTGAAGCTTCCCTGGTCTTATTCTGAAGAAAGAGTAGCAGGATTAAATAAATCAGTACAAAGTATTTAGATAATTTATCTTTGCAGGTTTCTACATACCTGAAATTGAACCAATACATCACATAGTATATTTAGGAGTTAAATACAGCCAAGATTTTCATGGGTTCCGTTTTGCAGATTAGAAGACGGCAGCACTGAGAAAGTGCCTTTCCCTGAGTTTCGGGAAGGATCAGAGTTCCAGCTGAATTTAATTATCAAGGCCAGGCATTTCTAGCCCAATGCTCTACCCATTAGAATACACTACCTCTTTGCTTTCACAGTTATTTATAATTGGTTTAACAGCAGTTTTCATTAATGCCTCTTAAATGATTGAAATATAGTTTTAAGAACCTGAATTGTTACAACTGCATTGTTACCTTTGTCTTTATTAGTAAAACAATCTTTTTTTCTTGTTTACTCTGTTAAGTGCTAATGTAAATAACAGCTTTTATTTAGCATATTTTTGCTGACTGTTTTTACACTTTTTTGCTACCTCTAGCCTAACCATATTTGTCTCATTCTTTTGCAGATCTTCTAATTCTAAATTAAATGTAGCTGGGATCCATTCTGAAAGGAATGGTACATCAGTGTGCCTGTTTTTCAATTCTAATTAAAGCCTTCAACTCCCCTGCACTTACACTTTCACGAATTTGCTGCACAAATGCTATTGCAGCTTACACAGGAGTGATTCTAATACAATTAAAATGATCTAATATTTCAATTGTTTGCTGAGAAACTAAGTGCATTCTTTTTAGATACTCATCAGTTAAACTTCTAGGTAATATCAAAGAAAAAACTGTCATCTTTATAATCTCATGGCTGATAAAGAGTAGTTTATTTTTATTCTTAATATGATCATTTAAATATTTTTTTCTCTAGCGCTTCCTGATTGCTTGTTTAAAATTACAGTTCAGGTGTTAATAAGCTGTATCATTCTAAGAAAAGTTACTTATTCTCCTCAAGGCTTTTGTTTTTCTACAGGAAGGGGTACTAAAAAAAAAACACCCCCTGCCTCCTTGCAGTAGAGGGTTCACAAAGGAAGTGAAGGGGGCTTCAACCCTACCAACTCTCCCCATCTGGGTTACAGACAGTGAGAGTACTCATTGCTTTCGAGTTAAAACTTCATCCAGGCCAGCGCTGGAGTAGGGGTGTTTGTACAATTGATTCAGCTTCCTCAGTGATCCCAGAAAAGTATTGTGTAACCAGGAACATCCAGCTATTATACCCGTCTGCTTAGGGCATAAAATCTGGTGCCCATACCTTGGGGCCAATGGTCCTTAGAGGCAAAATAAAAACAACCAACCAAACAAAAACCAAACCCTTCCCCTGCTGTACTGATAACAAGGTCTTTCAGTAGCCTCAGTTGTAGTGTAACTGAAAGGTAGGCGTGTCAGTTCCTGAACATACGACTACCTCATTTTCAGGAATAACATAAACAAGCAGCTAGCAGATTAACCTGAAGGAATACTACAAAGGACAAAGGTGAGCCAAAGTGAAAGTGCAAAGGTGACTTTTCCTGTTCCCACAGAAACAGATCACCCAGTCCACTGAGGTCTGACTTCCCAGCTCCCCCCAGGGCCCGCTTTCTTGGCTCACACGCTGCTCTCTCTCACAGGACGGGTGCTTGACATCTACGGGCTTCTCCCACCTTCTCCTAAGCCAGCCTTGCAAGCAGCCAGGCTTTCTGTCATTGCACAGCTGCCATTAAGGACAGGACAGCATCCCCTTCCTAGTCAGAGCTTTACTGGCATTCCTCCTCTTTGTCAGCACCTGTCACTTTTTCATTTACTCACAAGAACGGTTGAAAACAGGAGAAACAGATGTTGTTGAACTCACCAAACTGTGCACTTTTCTTCAGTTGAATCTCACGTAGCTTCAAATGGGAACAAGATGTTCTTTCTGCTACGGATGTTCTTCTACTGCTAGCTCCTAATTCTTACGATTTTCCCAGGCCTCAGCTCAATGGTATTAAAAGGCACAAAATCCCCAGTAAACTATGTCATTTATAAGGGCAAGACCTTGTTCTCATGAAGGAGAAGAGCCTTTAGAAGGAATACTTATTCTGTAATAGCAATTTTGACTTCTTCAGGAATAAAAATAATATTAGAAACACAGAACTGTATAGCAGGAAAGAACCAATAATTTCCAAAAACTTTTTTTTTCTATAAACATAATTTTCCAACTGCTGCACCGTGGAATTTAATGGATACCATCAGTCTTTAGTTGTCTTTTCTACAGGTCTCATAGTCTTTCACATAGTCATTCTGATCTTCCTATTATTTGCAGGTGTCATTACCAGAGGAGATGAAAACATGAAAGTTTTATAGGAAGCACCCTAGGGTACTTGCTCTTACTGTCTAATTTGGTGATATCAAAGGAATTCAAATATAACCTAATAAGGAGTAATAGGAATGAATATTTAAAAAGCATATTCAAGAACTGGTAATAGTAGCAATCACTTATAAAACACTATGTACAGATTCCAGATTAGATTTACTAACTCAACAAATATATTTGGAAAGCATACTATTTTCTAAGGATCTTTACAAACTCCTGGAATATAACAGCGAACAAAACAGACAAAATTGCCTACTTGCATGGTGTGGCAGGCAGCCTTTTAGATGGCCCACAATGCTCCTTACTTCCTGTGTTCACCTCTTTGTGTAAAACCCTTCTCCTGAATACTGGCTGGATCTACTGACTTACTTTTAATGGAATATGGCAAAAGTGTCACTTTGGAGATTAGGTAACAAACATACTATGGCTTCCATCTCAGAATTCTCTTTCACGCTTTTTGCTAGCTCTCCTTGAGCAAAGCTGGCTGCCATGCTGTGAGGTGCTTTATGAGAAAGGTGTATGTGGGAAGGAACTGAGGGAGGCCTGTGGCCAAAAACCAGCAAGAGCTGAGGCCTTCAAGCAATGAACTGAATCCTGCTACAACCATATGAGTGAACTTGGAAGTGTCTTCTGCCTTGAGCAAACCTTTGGGTAAGGCCACAACCACAGCTGTAAGCATGACTAAAATCTCATGACAGACTTTGAAACATAGGCACCTAGTAAGCTATGCCAGGAATCCTAACCCACAGAAAGTGTGACAAAATAAGCGTTTGCTGTTTTAAGCCATTATGCTTTGTGGTAAGTTGATATGATACGCAATAATAGATAATTCATTAAAGGAGAGAAAAAGGAAATAGGTAAATAGAATACTGGAAGGGTTAAGTGAGGAACATATGCAACTTTAAATAGCATGGTCACAGAAGGACTCTCTCAGATCTTAACATTTAAGCAAAAACCTGAAGGAAGTGAGAGGGTAAACCATCCTAATATCTGGAGGAAGAAGTTTGCAGGGAAAAGGAAGAACAAGTTTAAACACCCTGAGGCAGAAGCAATTCTGTAGTATTAGAGAATGCAAGGTTGCCAGTGTGACTAAAAAGGAACTAGTGAGAGAGAGAGAAATTATCAAGAAATTAGATCACAAATACAAGGAGAAGCCTTGTGTGTGTGTGTGCGCGCGTGTGTGTGTCTGTTTTGGGGTTTTGATTTGTTTGTTTGTTTTTTATTTTTTTTGGAGAAGAGGTGGGTGAAATTTCAAGTGCTGGTGGTTCATTGTAAAGACTGGATTTTTATAAAGACTATACCAACTGGGGAAGCCAACTGGAAGCCTAGTTAGGCAAGAAGATACACTGTATATCAAATATAATTTAACTGACTCCTTAGGACAACCATGAGAAGCAGATATCACTAACTATACTTTAATTGCAAGGAAGCAATTCAGAATAATGAAGTTCATGCCCAAGGCCATGCACCTAACTAAAGGGGGAATCGGAATTTGAACTCATGTGCTTCCATCTCCAAATTGGAATCTTTATTTCAGGGTAATATCCAGCATTTCCTGCTCCATCCCCCATAAGTAAAATACTGAAAGATATCAAAGCTGGAGAATTTTAAAAAGGACAAGAAGTAAGGTGACATAATTGGGGGGTAGTTACCTAATTACTCTACACAGCAGAAGTAGTCAAGAAGTACTTCTTTGCCTCTTTTAAAGCAGGAAACATTACATAGGGAAAGCACAGCCTGTGTTAAGTGACTTATCTAAAATCACTGAAGTCAATAGAGGGGACAGACATAGAACTCACTTCTCTGAACTCTCAATTTCTTGTTGAACCACCAGAGAACACTTCTTTCCTATTAGTTCACCTTTATAAGGTATTTTGCTGATGAAAAGTGCTATTATTACCTTGGAGCTTTAAAAAAACTTAAGACAAAAACATTTCTAGAACAATTATAATTGATTATGTCATCCTTGTACTTTAAGCTGTTGAAGTTCACCAAATTATAGTGCACTAATAAATGAAGATAGTACTTCATTAAAGACTTTAGACATTTTCTGAAATGAATTGAAATTAACAAAAGGATCTAAAGGGTGAAATGCAAATCTTCTGTAAAATTCTTTTCTACAAAGCTGTTTTAAAGCCCAAGTGATTAATACAGCTGTAGATTAGTATGAATTTAAAACAACACAAGTGAACTTTGAAATCAAATAAATGAAGAGGTTTCACATATTATTTTTATGCCCAGACACTGTTAACTTATTACAGCATAGATTTTAGCTGATAAATTTATGTCTGTATAGGAACATAGGAAAAATTATCTTTTAACTCTGCTGGATCTATCCTATTTCTCTGAGAAAATATTATTGGTTAGATGGATACTTTTTGTTTTACTGGATAAGACCTCTGGTTAAATAATAATTCCTAGTAGGTACAGGGACTATGTGTAGTGCTCAACATACACTGCTTTTAATTCATGCAAACAACACCAAAAATATCATTAGCCCCATTTAGACAACTGAGGAAACTGGGGATCAGAGAAAATTATCACATAATAAATGGGAGAGCCAGGATTTCTACCGTGATAACTTAGTCTCCTAAATCCATATATTTCAAATAAGGCTTTAGTCAGAAAACAAGAATTCTGGGTCATTTCCTATTTATTTTCTGTGTCTTGTGTTTCTTGTGTGTGTGTGTGTGTGCGTGTGCATGCACGCGCATGTGTGTGTGTGTGAGAGAGAGAGAAATCTCAAAATATTTGAATTTTAAATAATTGATTGTTTACATCTCCTCTTTCTCAGTATAAAACATAAATGAGAAGTCAAAAGATGTTGCCTAGAGCTATCAATATGGATTATTCATCTCAGCCTTTAATGAAGTTTTTTGCTGGATAGAAACCTATTCAAAGGCACCTTCAGGAAAGCCCCTTAAACAAACAACTTCAAGATACCAGACATTGCATTAGTGGCTGCAGATTTTAGCCCCAACCTTAAATTGGTGGTGTTGCTTTGTCCTTTTTGAAAACTTTTACCATTTAAGAAACTTCTGTTTTATCATTACTATGATTAAACTACCGTGTTAGTATTATTGTTGCTATGACTTTAAAAATCAACACAAGGCTGATCAACCCAAAGAGAGTGTGGCTCAGTAGTTAGCCACGACCCTTGCCATATACCATTTTCTCTTCAAAGATCTCATAGCATCTCCAAAATGATCTTCTACTCCAGTCCTAGATTGTCTCCTTTAATACATGGCTTCCCTCTGACAGGTGGCTGAATAAATAGCAAAATCCCAAGTTTTTAACGTTATTTTTAAAAATTAAAAAAATTAACTTTATCTATAAGGCCCAGGGCAGTGACTAACATATAGTAGAGGCCCATCAATTGTAAGCTGAATGAGCAAATGTAATAAAATTATCTTAATGCAAATAAAATTATCTATTTGCTAGGAATCAAGGGTCTGTTTCCTTTGTGAAAATTTTCTCCAAAGACACTAAGCTCAATCTTCCATCACTGAGGAAAAATAATAGAAAAGTGGTGGTTTTCATCCATCCTCTACAGGAAGGTTACTGTTAACTTTTTTTTTTTTTTAAATATAGTCAGTTTACAATGTTGCGTCATTCTAAGTGAGGTAAGCCAGAAAGAGAAAGAAAAATGCCATATATCACTTATATGTGGAATCTTAAAAAAAGATAAACGAACTTATTTACAAAACAGAAACAGACTCACAGACATAAAAAACAAACTTATGGTTATCAGAGGGGAAAGGGAGTGGGAAGGGATAAATTGGGAGTTGGAGGTAACTGTTAACTTTTAAGAAGATTTTTTAATTTGCCTCGTAATATTATTTCAACCTCTATAATCAATACCAGAATTCCTTTTGCAACGCCCTATATCAATAGGTCTGAAAAGTTTCTCTTTCTCCCTTCCTCCCTCCCTCCCCTCACTCTCCTTCCTACCTTCCTTCCTTCCTTCTTTCCTTCCTTTCTTTTGTCTCTTTCTATCATTTGTCTAATTTTGGCCCATGAAGGCAATTTAAAATAATCCCTAAAGTTATAGTTTAAAAAGAAGTTAAGAAATTTTAGATAATTTTTAGAAACAGTTTAAGATCACCAAAATCTTTTTGCACATATAATAAAAGAAAAAGAAGACTATCTTTTGTGGTTTTGATATACTTCAGAATAAATCTTTTGGAATCTCTCTCTTTATAAGTAAATACATATATATTTATATGTATATGTAAATTTATACTTATATGTAATGCTTATATTTATTTATATGTATTTATTATATATATATTCTACCCCTTCATGTTTTCCATTACCCAATTCCTATCATTTAATTATCCCCTGTATACCACCTAGTTGAAAATCTTATCCCAAACAGAAAATACAAGAAACCTTATTTTTTAGGCAGTCAGGAAGCTTGCTAGCTTAATCCCTTCTCCATTCACTTCCAAGGAGCTGACAGAAAATCAATGTCAAATGAGATAAGATAGCACTGAAACTGCTTTTTCTATCCCTTATGGGGATAAACATATACTTATTCATTCATAAATATTTATTTACCACTTACAATGTTCCAGGCCGTTACAGGTGTTAGCTGTGTGTTGTCTTATTATACCATTACTTACCTAAAAATCTCACTACCAACGTTTATTAAGAGCAGGGTGAAATTGGGAGGAGAGTAGGCAATTTGGCTTTTAACATTTTTTGGAAAATCTCTGAGTTGGGCTTGAGCTATTTTTAGATTCACAAAGTATATTATAAAGCATGTACAAAGTTATAGTCTAAGATTCTGGTACTTAATTTTTTCTTCCTTCTTTTACATTTTCTCAGAAACGAAGGGCAATGACTACTTGAGTGCTAAGTCCTAATAAATTAACTCTCCCTGAGTTTTGTGAACTTTTCTCCCAAGTCTCCCTCTTAGTGTATGGCATTACTTAGATTGATTCTCACTTAGCTACAGACAATAATCAATTTCTCTTTTTTGTTTACTTCTTCCCAAGCTTCATTTCCTGCGAAGAGCAGTCTAGAAAGCCAATAAGCTCCACTGCTAGAAAAAAATGGGTCCCCAAAGTACATGCTATCTTGAATGAGCAAGGTTTAACCCAACTGCACCACATTGGTTACATGGCAATTGTGGAAGGACAGCATACAAAGTCCTGAAAGGCACATGTAGACTGATGTGATACAAGGAACAGGCAGTTAATTCTGCTCCCTGAGCAGACTTTGTACGAATTGTTCCTTCTGCCTGAAGTGTCCACCTGGTAACATCCTTCAGTGTCCAACTCACAGCACTTGGTTTTGCAGCCTCTCCTGGCCCTCCTTCACACTCAGTTAAAAACCACTGTCTCCTCTGTGCAATCATTATTCTTTGTGTCCATGCTACTTACATGTCTGTTGTCCCCGATTAACTGTGAACATTCTACTGAAAGAATCATTTGTTATTCAGCTTCATCCACATTTGTGAAGGGAAGTGTGAGAAGAATGGGAAGGAGGAGGCGCAGAAACAGAAACAGATGAAGAAGGGAAATAGGAAGGAATGAAAGAAAGAAGGAAGGAAACTATATTAGGATTTGGGTTAGAAGAATTTGTGTCATCTGTTTGCAGGGCTTTGGTAAATATTTTTATGTTGTTTGTCTCTATAGCCACAACAACTAATTAATCTTTGAAATATACATTCTTCTAAAGGTCCACCTATTTCTCACTGATCTTATTCACTGATTAAGAATTATTAGAGTTCAAATAAAAAAATAAAACTTTCTCTCCTCTTTGTTCTATGATATTCCTTATATTATGATGGGTAATGCCAGTACTGAAAATGTTAGGTAAATTTAAACAGAGCCTGTTTCATTAAAAATTCACAGCAACAAACTTGAAAGTAAAAAAATAGTTTAACCATTTTGGTTGGAATAAAAATGATGACTTATGTATCTACACTGTAATTTTATGTTGTAAAGTTTATTCTCCCCTTTTGGATGGGTATAAAATACTTTGAAACAGAAATGTTTTATCAAATTGTGGCTCTAATGACTGAAGCATTAATTATTGGTACAGTCATGGGGATCATGAATCCTTGTTTTCCCATCTATCTGCCACCTACTGATAATACACTGAATATATTAATGGATTCTCTCCTGTTCAGGTGCCCTCATTTTACTCCAAACTTCGAATCTACTTGAGCTTTTAAATCATACTTTTCTCTGTCAAGCTCATTAGGTTGCCTCTCCAATCCAGTTACAGCCCAATTTATAATCCAATGAAAATGTTATTCATCTAAATCTTGAACACGAATATTGTAGTGTACATTTTGAAGTGTACCACATTCAAGATATTCACAATCCTTTTAATTCCTGTGCAAATTTTTCTACTAATAATTTACTTTTATTGTAAAATCCACACTCTACTTGTGTTTTTATTAATCAAGTATATCATTCATGTGTTTACTTTTCTTCAAACTAGAATGTGTTATAATCTTCTTCTACTTAATATGTGATAACAGGGCAGAATCCAGCACTAAATGAAATAATGAAATGAGGGAGAACCTTGGCAGTTATCCAGATAATTTGATTATTTGGTCTGTATAATTTAATATCCACAGTTTTATTTTTGTGAACTTGATTTATATGGTTCAATCATTTATTAATTGTTAAGCAGATAATCATCCTTTATTTTAAAGCAGCCAAGGTATTCAAAGCACTAAGTTTCATATTTATGAAGATAAATCGTGACAGTTTACAATGTTTAAACAGTGACAAAAATCACTGAAGGTGTCATAGAAAGAATCAAAGCCCCGGGGAAGCTATTAACAATTTAGCTTTTCAATGCATGTGGAAATATTAATTCTACTTTCCTAAGATAATTTCATAGATGTGTTTAATAATATGAGACTATCTTAACTGCCAGTGGGCATCTCTGCTGGGTGTTTTTGACCCTATCATCCGACATCACTAACACAAGCACAGGTCTTTCCTAAGGCCATAAACAGTTTGTTATATCAGCCAAATTATACAGAGGTTGATTACTTTAATGAAAACAGAATGAGTAGAAAGAGTTAATATAAAGTCCCATAGAACAGCAAACTTTCAAATCACTGAATGATTCTCAGGGGAAAAAAAGTGATATAAATTTTAGTTTTGGAAACTTATCAGTTACACTTAGAAAAAAAAAAACTTTGATTTTGGATCATACACTTCACATCTCTGGGCCTCAACTTTCTGAAGTGTGCTGCGATTGTTTTATGCTATTAGTTCTTTAAGGTCCCTTCTCAGTCTAAAATTATTTGTTATATTGTCTATATATTCTTGTATTGTATCATATCACATTATACTATGTTTACAGTCTACTCATTCAGGAAATAATAAGGGTTCTTCTGAAACGTAAATGATTATACTTAAGAAAATTTTGAAATTTCATGTAAGAGTGTCAACAGTAAACATGAATTTAATAATATTTAAATAAGCTGCATTGCCAAAACCTTTCCATGATATCTGATCTGATCCTCTCAAAAATGCTTATTAAATATTCTGCTGCTATTATACACATTGTCATAGATATGGAAACTTGAGGCACTGAGGTTAGATAACTCTCCGTAGTCTGAATAATGAGGAGTCATGATTTCAATTCTGGTCTCGGACGTCAAAATCTTTTTGCATTGTCTGCTTCTTGGACCACAAGATATAGTTTAAAACAGTTTATTACTGGAATCCACTGTTTTGAGATCCACCAACCAGGCTGCCACCATTATGAAGGTTGGTAGAGCCATCTTTTCCATAGAAAGGATCTCTCCTAGCAGTCTTTGCCTAGCTTCATGGTACTGAAATACTCTCTAATCATGAATCCCAACAGGCCAGACCACAGAGCAGCAGCCTCTTCCAGATTCCAAAAGTGACAAAGCTACAAATTAGCAGACGCAGAATCTGACCTTGGTGTTCTGATTATCTTGCAGAAAAGGTCAAATAAAGAAAATACATTTTAGTTCCTGTGGATAGTTTTTCAAGTTTTCTTTCTCTCTTTCAGAGTTTTTCATTGAGAAGCCTAAAATAATGGATAATTTCCACTTTCAAATACCAGTGTCTTCATTCTTTGATTACCTTGGAAATATTACACAGCTAGTATTTTTACCTGCTTTGAAATAACTCTGTGCCTCTCAAATATTTTCGTTCCAGGATTTTGGGTTGGGGTTAAATTATAAAGTTTGTAAACTACAATTGGAGAGGGAGAATTAAAGCTCAGAATTAAATGAAGAAAAACATGGAAAGATGACTGCGCAGGGTCATATTTTGTTCCTGTACTATAATGAAGAGGTCTTGTGTTCAGAAAGGAAGTCATGCTCAGTTGAACTTTTATATGACACATAATTAGTTATATTTTCCAAGAGTATTTTATGAAGGATGATTTGCCATTGGACATATTTCCTACTCTCTCATTTTTAAAAAGTTTCTTTAGAAGTAGGCATCTTCCCCACCTACCATCTGCTTTTCCCACTTCATAAGAACCAAATATCTTGTAGAATTTGTTCTATTAATGAACCTGTATATATAAATAATCCTTTGAAAAACTCGTATTACGTTTTTTTTTTTTAAAGAAAAAAGAGCTAGTTTTCAGCCTTAATAATAGAAAGTAAATTATTGGCCAAACTTCCAAGGTCAAAAGCAAGCAAAGAGCCCAGCTAACTGGTGAGATCTTGCAGAATTTTGACACAGAGACTATCAGATAATATGTCCACCGTGGTTCCCGTCCCATGGTTTACATCCTTTAAGTGATTTCCTGTTTCTGCTTTACTTCACGTGTACAGTGCAACCATAAGGCTGCAGCTGGAGGCTCTTACCTTGTCTGCCAGTCACAGGAGGGAGACTTCCCTCTTTGACTGTAATGGAAAGATGGAGGCTCTAATCACTGTTTCCGTTACCGTTATTCTATAAAATTCACATTTTTCTCCTCCATTCCTGCCTGTTGGCACCTTACTCTCTCTAGGAATATAGTGCTGTCCTTCCTGCTTCTGCCTTTGGCTGCTTTCCCAATGGAAGATAGAATTAGCACATACTCCCTGAGGGGGGCGGAAGGAGACCCAGCAGGGTGCTTCCTTAGTCCCTTCAACCACTGGCAGAGAGTATTCACAAAGGCACCCCTGGAACTAGCTAACATTGTATTTTGTGATGAGTAGTACCAGCGCCTCTGTATTCATGTATAGCCAGCCCAAGGGAAATAATACACAAATATTAATTATTTGGAGATAATAATATGTGTACAGCTCTTGATCTGTGTGTACAACTCCCATTGATATTCCATTAAGAAAACAAAAACACATTCACAGTTAGTGTTTGCCCAACTTATTTTTAAAGAAGTGTGGGTGTTTTCTAGGGGGAAAAATATAAAGAATCACTGCTTAATAAAATCACATGCCTGTGTATAATTTTAATAGGTGAAGTTAGACTATAGCCTTAAGTCTTCTGTATGCTACTAAACTACTGCTTTCTCTATTTCAGCAAAATCTTCAAATTTAATAAGTAAACTTGATCAGCTTTGCATACTCATTTTGGAACTGCAAAACAATCAAGAAGTAAGAAAATGAGTTATAAGAAAATTATCCGTATTATTAAAGGTCAAATCAAACGAAGAAAGTTTAATGTCCTTTTCTCAAGGGTGCGGGGGTGGCTGTGTTTTTTAAATGGTGTAGATTAGTTTTCATCTCTCTCAGCTTCACTTTGCAGAGATTTCTACATACAGTGGTGTCATATGGTTTGCCTCTACCAGTGCTAGATTCTTCCCCAGACCTTCCCACTAGATAGACATGCAATGGTTCCATTTCACATCTCTGCTGCAGTACACTTCCATGCTGACACATCTTCTCTCTGGAGAGAAGAGTGTGGCCTAGTGGTAGCAGCACACATTCTAAAAGCCAGGAATCAGTGAATTCTCATCTCAACACCAGGTTCCTCAGTGACTTAAGCAAGTCACGTCCTTATCCCTTAGGTTCTAAATCTGTAAAGGAGAGATGACAATGCAATGACAGTGTGAGCAGTAATTAATGTTGGTAAAGAGTTACAGTAATTCTAAATATTATTATCATTACTTCATCACAGTTCATATGAGCAACCTCCTATGAATTCAAACACGCTAGCTGATTAGACTATAAACACACATCGTATGTATTTTCTGCAATCAGATATATGCCGATAGTCTTACAAACTTACAAACAGACCTTATTTTAAAAATTTATTGACTTTAAAAAGGTCACTTATTTTTAATTTGGGGTATGTTTTCCTATAGAAACAGTGTCAACAGTCATCTAGGCAAGCCTTTAGTGTTATATCTGTCTTGTTATATGCATTTGCAATAAAAATGTTAAAAAATGTTGTGAAAAAGATGTGATAAATTATCTTCACATTTCATGTTTAACAAGAATGAAACAACAGCAAAAAGAACATGAAGATTTTAAGAGGGTACCTGATGACACTGGCTTAGAAATCATTAATTCAACACTTACTCCTTTATTAATTATTTAGAAAGTAATATTTGAGTATATCTTTGTGTCAGACATTATTCTAGGTACTGGGAACATAACAGTGAACAACAACAGAGAACCCCACTATCCTTTAAGTGGGGGGAAGGTGATAAGCAATGAAATATATATTATGTCAGATAGACATAAAATGAAATATATGTCAATTTTTGCTAAGAAAAATAACAAAGCAGGATAAGCTTGCATGATTGAGAACAGGGGGTGCTATTTTCCATGTGGTACTCACAGAAGATTTGGAATTAATGATATTTATTTATAAGCCTGAATGATGTTTGAAAGCAAAGCATGTGAATATATGAAGGTAGAACATTCCAGGCAGAGAGAAGAGCAAGAACAAAGCCCTGAAATGAAAGAGAGTTTGGCATATTTGAGGAACAGCAAAGAGGCTGGCCGATGTGGCTAGAACACAGTTAATAAAGGATTTGTGGTATTAGGTAATGCTGAAGAGATTAAGTGTCAGATTATACAGGGCCTTTAGACTACAGTAAACTCTTCATATTTCATGCTGTGTAAAATGTCAAGCAAACGGAAGATTTAAAGCCTATGATTGATTATCATCTGATTTTTTTTTCTCATTCTGGCAGTTCTCATGGGAATCAGTTTTAAGGGAGTATGATAGGCTGAATAAAGGTCTCTGCCAAAGATGTTCATTTCCTGATCTCCAGAACCCGTGAATGTTACCTTGTGTGGCAAAAAAGACTTCACAGATGTGACTAAGATTTTGAGATGAGATTATCCTGGATTACCAGGGTGGGCTGATGTAATTACCACTGTCTTCATAAGAGGGAGGCAGGAGATGAGAGTGAGTAGTAGGTGATATGACAATGGAAACAAGAAGCTGGAGTCATGCAAGGAAGGAGTTATGTAACAAGGAATGCGGGAGAACTCAAGAAGCCATAAAAGGCTGGGAAACAGATTCTCCCTCCAGAACTTCCAGAAGGAACCAGCCCTGCCAACACCTTAAATTTAGCCCACTGAGAGTAATTTTGACCTCCAGAACTGTAAGAGAATAAATTTACATTGGCTTAAGCCACTAACTTCATGGCCATTTGTTCCAGTGGCCACAGGAAATGAATACAGGCAGCAGAAGTACAAGCCTAAGAGGCTGGAGTCTGTGGATGGTGATAATTTGCACAAGAGTGATGATGGTGGGTGTGGTGAGAGGGAGTAAGATTGTTTCAAAGGTTGTGCTGATGGGATTTGCCAAAGAATTGGGCATGAAATGTGCAAAGAAGAGAGCAATCAGGCATTATTTTAAAGAATTGGGCTTGATCAACTGGTAGGATGGAATTTCCATTTGCTGAGATGGAAAAGATGGGGGAGGTCAAGAACAAACATTTTTTGAGTGTCTACTAAATTCTAGGTGTCGTTCTAGGAATGCAGAGGTAAAGGTATCGATGCCTTCACAAAATTTACCATCCAGGATAGTGTTTCCCAAGTGTGACCTCTAAAACATATGCATCAGAACCATCACGGTGGAGGACAATGATTAAGAACACAAATTTTTAGACCTTAACCAGAGAGAATAAATTAGAATCACTTAGGTTAGGGCCCAAGAATATGCTTTATAAAGTTCCTCAGAGTTTCTCCTGTTTACTGAGGTTTGTGGAACACTGATCTAGTGGTTCTTTATTATTCTCATTTTATTTCAGAACATGTGATTTTCTTTTATTAGGATGCAGGCATATCAGTACATTACAAAGTTGCTTTTTAGCTTAAAAATGCAACAGAGGTTTTGTTTTGGTTTTTGGATGTTGGAGCAATGGAAGACTGAAGGGATAGTAAATTATATACAACTATCTGCATGAATGATATTGCTCAGAGTGGAATTATCAGAAACGTAAGTAAAGCAGCAAATAGATGATGTTGAGAGGGGAAGAGGAAAGTGACGGGGAAGCTACAGAAGATTTGAGTGAAATAGAACTGCTTTTACATGGGGTGAAAGGGAGAAATACAATGTACACTTAGGGGATATATGTAACTTAAATATGTAAAATCTTTTTTCCTTATTCAGATCCAATGTACTTTTAGTCTATTGCTGAACTGTGTACTAGCAAATGTCCCTTAGCATATTTCATCTAATCTGACAGGTCGGTAGGTGGGTGGTTAGTGGTGACAGACAGGTGATAGGAATGAGATTGGTATCATAGAATTACTTATTATGCCTGTTTAACAAATGAAAACATTAAAACTAAAGAGCAATGATGTAATACACTTTTAACATTGCTATTATTTTTTTAAATTGACCTAATATTGTGGTTTAAGATAATGTACACAAAACCTGCCTTTCTTAAGATGACGTATTGCACATTATGCTCCTCTAGACTGAGAGCATCTTAATGTTTTTCTGTGGCTTATTTATTGGACAAGAGTATGAAGTGGCATGAAAAACTTGAAATTCAAATTTGACATATTATGTAATGATTTACTTTGGAACATCATGAAAAATTTTTATCTGCAGCTAATAAAAATGAGGGCTTAAAACAGCCATTAGAAAAAAATACATAATATTTAGGTATCACTTTCCAGTGGTGGGGGGGGATGACAAAATGACAAAAACAATGCACTGAGGTGAGAGATTGATTTACAGATACGTGGTAAGAGCACTACAAACCAACTTTGTACCTAATTTGCTGGAAAAAAAAATCCAGTTCTATATCTCTTTACTTTCATGCTCCAAACTCTAAACTTGGTTCATAGCCTGGATTGTTTTTAAAGTTTATTGAATACTTACATATACTAACCACCATATTAAAGCAATTTGTGTGGTGTGGGTTACTTAATCCTCATAAAAATTTTGCAGTTTTAATATGACCATTTTACTTACTATTGCTGTATAATTCATAATACTTGTGTCAATTCATAGTCTCACAAAATTCTCTAGGTAATTAATCTCATGGAATATTAAAGAGTTGACATTATCCAATTAATGAGTTTAATTAACATGAAGAGATTTTCATTCAGTGATTTTATGTTAAGCTGGAAACTTTCCTACTTTATAATATTGAATTCCCAATTTTATGTTTGTCAGTTCATTCTTAAAGGCAAGTACGTGGGAAATCTGTTTCAGCTACTCATTTTCAAGTTGGAGTCCCTGACATTTCTATACTTCCTGTTCTTCCACTATCTAAGACATTAGTTGATTTTTTCCACCCCTGCAGTGTAGTTACCTATCCTGAAATCTGTGACTCGTATCTTGCAAAATTCACTACAACGTTGCTGGGGAGGGGTCCTTATTTCCCTTTTTCATTTTCTTCAGTTATTGGTCACCCTTCCCTTCTTGTTACCCAACAATGTAATATTCTGTTTCTTACATTTTCTATCATGGAATAGAGTCATCGCACATTGAAATGCAGGTATGTTTTCAAACTGGGCCTCTCAGAATTCTGAAATATGACAGCTATTCTCTTCAACCTCTTCCACTGTATTGTATGCATACCATTCCTACAGCACAGGAATTCAAAACTCTCTGTAGCATCTTTGAAATAAAATGTACTGCTTAACCTGTATAATCACAACTTGATATTGGGAGGGTAATCAACCTCAAAGCAAGAGTTTTTTGTTTGTTTTTTGTTTGCAATTGCAACTTTAAATTTATAATTATATATTCATTGCAAAACTCTTCATAACTATAAAGATATCATAAAAAGAGAGAGAACTGATATTACCTAGAAGGATCTATATTAAGATATAGGCTTGGTTGCTGAAAAAAAGTGATTCCAAAAGACAGTGGCTTAAGGAAAGCACGTTCATGAATACAGAAGTGTTTCAAAGGAGAACTGAAGTCCTCTCTGCCCAGATGCACTCCCATGTTTAATCACTATTACAAGAAACACTTTTAAAAGAAATCCACGACCTCTGCATCAAGCCCTGGGCAGCACAGCTGCCCACTGACCACCCCACACCACCCCTCAGAAGAACAGTATGGCCTAAACAAGTTAGAAGTCTCTTGTCCCAGGTGACCACCCAAGAAAGTTATGACATTTTAGTGGTGTCAGGGATTCTTGCTCTTTCTGTCCTCTTGCTCCGCTATGGCTAGAGTCTATTCTCAGATACGTGACTGAAATGACTTCCCAATGTGTCTATAGGCCAGTGTGATGAGAAGAAGGGGAAGACATATCCCTTCCCTTTAGGAGCACATCCCAGAAGTTGCAGATATCATTTCTCTCACATTTCATAGATAAGAACCACTCCCATGGTGGTACCTAGATACAAAGGACGCTACACAGTGAATTCTTTAGGTAGATTAACCTCAGCTCAGCTAAAGCTTCTATGACTACAGACAAAGAAGAGAACAGATACTGGCAGAATAACTGTGAGTCTCAGCCACAGAGGAAAAGATGAGCATTTCTGCACGCCATGAGGTTTTCTTGCCTTTGTGTTCCTCTCTTCCTCGTACTTACAATGAGCTTTATTCACAATCCCATTTGTCAAAATTTGACTCAATCCTTAAGGCCTAGCTTTCACCTCCCTTCGGAAGCATTCTGTGGTAGAGAGGGTAATATTTACCAAACTTAAATCTGTTTGTCTGTATTTTCCCAGCCATCTTGCAGTGGACTGGGGTTGGGGGTGGAGGGAGTTGGGAAGACTAGTTCTGGCCAGTGGGCTGCGAGCTGAAGTAATGTGGGCTTCCTGGCCTATTCCCTGTCAAGGTCAAGGTGGAGCTTTGTGTTCCAATCCAGGCCTTCTTCCATCTGGATTTCTGAATGGTGATCCAACTTGAGTTTGAGGTTATTTATTATCTAAGTAGAGACAAGTCACTTCCTTGGTCCTTCCCAGCCAGATTTGATTGCTCTCTCCTTTCTGTTACACACACACACACATATTTTTGTGTGTGTATCATATATGTGTGTGTGTGTATACATATATATATATAAATGTGTTTTGCACTTGTCACATTATACTTTTGTGTCCAAGTGTTCCTGGCTTCCTGTGTTTCAGTGAATTCCTCAATTCTGGTATACAGTATAGCTCAGTAAATGGTGATTGTATGGATATTTTTAAAAACTGAAAGTAGAAGCAGGGAGGTATCAAAGAAGATGAGACTTAGATTGAAAACAAGAGAATTTTATGCAGCAAATGTATGGCATGGTGAAATAATTTAGATGTCTATATTTTACTACAAGATAACATTACTGTTTATTGGCCTCTGCATATCTTTTTTTGAAATCTTGCAGACAAGGCTTTCCTGCTATTACTGATTGCATAAAATATCTACTTTTTAATGTTGCATTTGTTTCTTTTGCAAATTTCAAAATTGCTTTTGTGTTGAAGGATTGTAGTAAAATTTATCAGTCGGTTTAGTGCTTTAAGGAATTACTATCAAACATATTCTAAAACGATAGGTATTCTTTCTAATAAGAACAGAACACATGATATAATATTCCAAATAAAACACTACACTTTGTGTATTATCGTGTCTACTACTCACCATGATCCAATGATTTATGTGTTATCATCCTGCCTATTTCACAGATCAGAAAGGGAAGTAGGTTTTAATGCTGTGAGCTAAATATTTATATTATTATGGAACCATTCAATATTTTGTGCAATTACTATTTCATGCAATAATACATACATTTACTACAATATAAATTCTAACATTTAAGGCATTATTTTATTTCCACAAAGTACTGAATATATTTTAATCATTCATTTACTTTTTCCTTTATTCATAATAAAAATTAAATTTCTCTGTTCTTATTTATCATTTGGACTTGAAATCTGAACTACTTTCTAAAGGAAGATCAATATATACAATGAAAAATGCAAGGTCATTATCTAGAAGGGTTATGCTTAAATTGTTTGTCACATTGAAGTAGTTACTCAAGGGTAACCAGAAGAGCTGAAAGAAGTAACCCAAGAAGTTAATACGATCTTTGTCACACATTTAAAAAGAGCAAAGACCTGTAGATTATATCAAAACTTGCTTGAGTTTATCTATTCCTGCACATAAGTGGGCTTTGTAACTTGTATTTACTCAGATAATGCAGTCGGAAATCCACAGTTTAAGTTGATGTTTTATCAGCAACAACACAGTTGTTTAAGGCTAAAATTAACTGAAAGAATTTGGAGCTGCTTTTCAAGTCAGTTGAGGAAAACATTTTAAGCAACTGAGATGTAATTATTTAAACATAAGCTTGTGTAGAAAAGAGATAAACCAGTCATTTCATCTGGTTCCTTTTTCACATTCATTTCACATGACACGAGAATTGGCCTCCATCATTATTTACATCTACCCTTTCTATTCTATGAACGCATTCTAGGGTGTTGAAAAATTATTGTAGTATTTCATCAGAGAAGGAAAGGGGAGAATATTCCACTCAGTATAAGATTTATGCTTGCTGAAGGCAGCAAGAATTGCCCGTGTGTATTTTAGAGGAGGATCTGGCAACCTGCCACCAAAGTTCAAGTGACCACTTAGGATTCCTCATTGAGAACTACTGTATGCAAACACACAAGCTGTGGATTGATTCTTACTTAATTACCAGACCACCAACTTTGCCAGTGCCATTAGCTGCAATACAATCTTGGGCAATGTGCAAAACCATCACGATCTTTCCTTCTGATCTCTCTGGTATGTTTCAGGCCATCCATGGAAGGCTCAAAAGAAGTACATGTAATTTCACACTTATGTGTCAGGTTGATGGAAAAAGTGGGCATGCTGCAATGCTTTCAGAGCTACAATTCAAGTGAGAAATCCAACTGCATATTAAATTTATGGATGAACAATGGAAACCTGAAAGACACAATTTCAAGTTTCATCTCTGCAGATATTGGTATATGACACCAGATTATTAAATCTAGCACAATACAAAAGTGAACATAGGAGAGATTTACATAGGAATAAGACGGTACTGTGGAGTTTGGGAATATGCAAAACCTGTAGAATACTTTTATAATAATATATTTTATGAAACATGAACTGAACAGTAGTTTTCAAATACAACCCCCACCTAATTTCTATGGTAACCTGCATATGTGCAACCCTCATACAAATGTGCAAGAAAGTACTGACACACAGGAAAAATGTGAGGTAGTAAGTAGACACTTGTTCCCTTTGGTTGCTTATGCATATGCATAGCTAATAATGCAACACAAAAATATCTTCAGCATACAGAGTTCTCTGGGTAAAAGGGGTGGTGGTGGATTTTTATAGCTAATATTCTGGCAAGAAGTTTTCTTTACACCTCAAACTATGGATGTATATAGATCAATTTCCCTATAATGACAGCAGTGAAAAGAGAAAGCATGTCATTGAAATGAAATATTCCTGTACTTTTATAAGAAGGCATGGCAGGCATATTTGCAAGAGCAAATAGAAAATAAAATCTTCTACAGAAATATGGATGACAAAGACTTGAAAGCATAGATCATGGATCAGAAGGCTCCATAATGTTAAGATGGTGGTATTCCCCAAACTGATCTATAGATTCAATGCAATCCCTATCAAAATTTCAGCTGACTTTTTTGGTAAAAATTGACAAGCTGACTCCAAAATTCATATGGAATTGTAAAAGATAAAAACTAGCCAAAATAATCCAGAAAAAGAACAAAATATGTGGTCTCACAATTCTTAATTTCAAAACTTACTCCAGAGCAATAGTTATCAAGACAGTGTAATGCTGGCACAAGGAGATATATAAATCAATGGAACAGAACTGAGTTTGGAAATAAAGCCATGTATTTATGGTAAACTGATTTTTGACAAGGGTGCCAAGAATATTCAATGGGGAAAAAAATTGTCTTTTCAACAAATGGTGTTGGGACAACTGTGTATGTAAGGCAATGAAGTTGGATCCTTACCTCAAATAGAAAAATGAGCTCAAAATGAATCAAAAACCTAAGTGTAAAAGCTAAAATCATACAACTTTTAGGAAGAAACAGAGGAGTAAATATTCAATACATTGATTTGGCAAAGGATTCTTAGATATGACACCAAAAGCATGAGCAAAAAAAGAAAAAGAGAAAAATGAACTTATTTACAAAACAGAAACAGACTCTCAGACATAGAAAACAAACTGATGGTTACCAGGGGAGAAGAGGGTGAGAAGGGATAAATTGGGAGTTCAAGATCTGCAGATACTAACTACTATATACAAAATACATAAACAGGTTTACACTGTATAACACAGGGAAATATAGTCAATATCTTACAGTAACTTATAATGAAAAAGAATATGAAAACAAAATATGTATGTATATTTATGACTGAAGTATTATGCTGTGCATCAGAAATTGATACAGCATTGTAAACTGACTATGCTTCAATAAAATAAAGAGAAAAAAAGATAAACTAAACTTAATCAAAAACTTTTATGCTTTCAAAGGACACTATCAAGAAAGTGAAAAGGCAGCCCAGAAAATGGGAGAAATATTTGCAAAACATATGTTTGATAAGGGACTGTACCTAGAATATATACACCCTTACAATTCAATAAAAAAGACCAAAAAACTAATTAAAATGGACAATCTCAAGAGATACTTCTGCAAGGAATATATAAAAATGGCCAGTAAGTACGTAAAAGATGCTCAACACCATTAGCAAGCACGGAAAGCAAATCAAAACCACGATGAGAAACCATTTCATACCCACCAGGACAGCTAGAATCAAAAAGTCAGATAGACTGGGATTTCAAAATTGTAGAATAGATAAACAAGATTATACTGTATAGCACAGGGAAATATATACAAGATCTTATGGTAGCTCATGGAGAAAAAAAGGTGACAATGAATATATATATATGTTCATATATAACTGAAAAATTGTGCTCTACAATGGAATTTGATACAACATTGTAAAATGATTATAAATCAATAAAAAATGTTAAAAAAGTCAGATATTAACTAGTACTGGTGAGCTTATGCAGAAATCAGAGCCCTCATGCTGTGTTGATTGGACTTCAAAATGGTGCAGCAGCTTTGGATAACAGTCTACAAGTTCCTCAAACAAGAGTTATCATATGTCCTAGAAATTTCACTCTTAGATATATACCCAAGAGAAATGGAAACATACCTACACTAAAATACGTATATACACAAATGTTTATAGCAGCATTATTCATGATAGCCCAAAGGTGGAAATATCATAAATGTCTATCAACAAAAGAAATGTGATATATACACACAATGGAATTTTTTAAGCACTAGAAAAAAATGACGTACTTATACATGTACCAATTTGGATGAACTTTGAAAACATTACCCTTAGTGAAAGATGCCCATCACAGAAGTCCACATATTACATGTTTCCATTAATATGAAAGTCCAGAATAAGGAAATCTAGAGAGAGAGAAAGTAGAAGAGTGGTTGCTTAGGGTTGAGGGTGGAGGCGAATGAGGAGGGAATGCAGTGGGGGTAATAGCTAAATGGTACAGGGTGTCTCTTTCAGGCAATGAAAATGTTCCAAAATTGAGGTTATGATTACATATATCTGTGAATATACTAAAATCCATTCAATTGTATACCTTAAATGAGAGAACTGTAACAAGTGAATTATATCTCAATACATCTGTTTTTTTTAAAAACAAAGGAACTTTGGTAGGTTTGTTAACTCACGCCGAACATCTAACTCTAAAGCTACATAGTAACTACGTAGCAGATGAATAATATGAATTCTGGAAAAAAAAGACATATGGTGATGTGTCAAATCCCACAGAACTGAATATTCAGTTCTTATAGATGAAGAAGGTTACAAAATATTCAGCTTCTTTTATATTGAAGCAAATTATTCGCCAATGTTAAATAAATGTGGTAGGAATACTAATAGCCAAGGATTCCATTTCTATTGAGAAAAGTAATTATAAGCTGGAGGCTATCATGAATCCTTATTCACTTACACTGAAATTCAAGAGAGCTATCAGAGATGGCCTTTGAATCATTTCTTTCAGAAAAAAATCTCTACAGAAGGAAAAGAAAGAGATTTAAAAAAGAGAGAGAGACCAGAGAATGGATTCAAGACAGAGAAGAAAGAAAAGGTAGCTGAGATATGTGCACTATGTAACCAACCACTGATATATTTATTTCAAGAGGGTATGGTTGATTGTTCTAAAAAAGTAGACTGGAAGATCAAGCAGATGTACTGTAACTAAGGAAAAGAGATGAAAAATATTAAAGCTTTCCAAGTCAATACATAAGCCTAAAAATAAAGAGATACACCCAAAACTATCAGATTCAAGGCAGTAAAAGTTACTTGTTGCCTAAAAATTTCAAGTTACTTGGTCAAAGTCACCCATAGGAATGACTGAGGCACTTCTGGGTAGGACGCTGTATTTCAGGGGGAGATTCTAGTCTTATTCAGAGAAGAGGATTTTATCACTAGGATGGAGGTGGGTCTATATTTAAAAGTGTGCTTTTTAAAAAAGCACAGAAGTAGATTTAAAAGCTCTTTATGAATAAAACAGAGAAACTTGAAATGCTAATATATTTTGGGTAATAATCCAAATTTATTTTGGAAAATATTTTTATCTAGAGTGAATCAAAGAAAAATGAAAACAGAAAACAGCTTTTAGTTTTCATTATAAAACCAGTATCAAAATGTATGTATAATAAAACAGAACTGGCGAAGGTTATACTGTATAGACTGAATACAGGCAAAAAGTCTATGAAATGTAGTATAAAGTAGTACAAAGAGAAGGACCCATGCAGAAAGGAAAGTCAATCCATGATTTTAGAAATATTGCTCCACAGCGATTTATATGCATATATTTTCTTAAGAATTTAATTTAATCCTAATTTAAATTGAGGCTGGCTAGCTGTTCAATAAATGTAAATTGAATAAATAAATTTCCATTAGTATACTAGAGACATACTCTTTATCAGAATTCCTTCCTTCCTTCCTTCCTTCCACAATCTTTCTCATTCCTTATCTGCCCTCTCTCCAGCAGTGTGCAATAGAAACTATGCTTGCTTTGCATCAGGCAGCCCTGGATTTAAATTTCAACACTGACTTTCTAGCTCTGTGGTCTTAATGACCTCATTACGGAATTATTTTAGCATAGTTATCTGCCTTCTTTCTCCCTGTTGTAAATGTGGCTGAGGTAGAGATGAGATGAGGATCAAGGACAGAGGCCTGGGAAAAACGACAGGTTGGATGGAGTTGGAGGGAGTAGCAATTCATGACGCTAGGTTAACTGAGTTCTGATGTTTGCAGGGCCCTGGCTAACCCAAGTCTTCTGCGGTGCTTTATTTATGTTGACTCCATATGCTCATGACTCCTCATTCCAATAGTCACTTCAGGCCCTTCCTTTCCTCCCCCTTCAACACATGAGCTCCATGGTCTTTGCTGGAATGCTCTCCTTTCTTCCTCTTATCCATGGACACTCTGGCTCACCCTGATAAGTAAGTAATATGCTAAGACACTGTGTTAATGATGAAAAAGCGATAGGCTATCCCTCCCCACTGTTGTTATCTGGGTATACCTTAACAGTGGACGTCTAGGCATAATATATATGCCTCTACTCTCTGTCTTTGGAAATAATTTCAGGTTAGGGTGGTGGCAGTTTCGTGGGGTCAGGGGGCTCCTTAGCTGCTGATGGGGACTTTGCTGGTATCACATAATCACATCATTTAGGGGCTACACTACGTTGATCTTTTTTGGGAGAATGCAACACAGATGATGTTTCTATTATAGGATCTAGAGAAATGCAAATGCTAAACTTCTTGCTTGGACTCATGAAAATTTCTGTTCAATCTCCTCCAGGTCAGAGACCAAATGAAAATAGGAAGCACTGATACCCACTTGGAATGTGAACAGGCACCTTCAAGTGTCCTGTGAATTATTTCTCCAATTTCTCTATTCAAAACATTGCTTGATAAGAGATAGTTGATATTCAAGTAGCCTTTTTAAATCATATTACCTAAATCAAGGAAGTTGACTTGGAAAGCCTGTATTATGACACTATTGAGGTGATTAACAGCATTATATACTGGTTCTATCAAAATTCACTTCTGCGACAAAGGGCTATTTGGGTTAATATCTCGTTTCATTTTCAACAAAATGCTTTAACAGAAATTCCAGCCTCATGTCATTTTCACATGATGTGATTTTTTTTAATTTGTTTGGGCTTTCAGTTTCCATTATTAAAAGAAGTTTTAGTGGATGATACAATCCCAATATAACATATACATAATCTAAAAACAAAAGTTTCCTGAAATTATGAGTTTTTTCTAAGTAAAGAACTAAAAGGAAAGAGTTGTTCCTGCATCAGTGATAAAGCAAAATTCTGATGATGTTCATGCAAGGCTTGAAATTAGACCAAAATCACATCTGTTAGTGTAATTCCATTAGAAATGTATGTATCTATACAACATAATTCAATTAACTTTAAAAGACTTTAACGGTTTTTTTCCCCAGTTTTATTTAGGGTTGTCAGATTAAATAAAGTCCCAGTTAACTTAGAATCTCAGATAAAGAAACAAATTTTTTTTTGGCCTAAGTATACTGCATGGCCAACGTATGGCCCGGATTACGTGGGTTATACTTATACTTGTACATACAGAATTTATTTTACAATCAAATCTAATTGAATATCCTATATCTTATTTGAAAGATAGTAGTTAGTCCTTAAGCCTTTTTCTCTCCTTCTCCAGTACAATCTATGAATAAAAAACAAATCCTAAAGTGAAATTTCTGCTCTAGTTTAAATAGGTGCTTCTCTCTCCATTAATAATTACGCACGTATTTCTGCCTTTATGTGTACATTCATCTTCTTTTCTTTTTGTTTTCTGCCTTCTTCCCTCTTTCCCTTTCTCTTTCACAATTTCCTTACTGATAATGATTTTATGATTTCCTTCACTCATAAAACCTACCCTTCTTTAACAGATAAGTAGTTCCAGATATACTTCCTCTGTAGTTTTTCCCCAGATCTTTATTATGAATGCATTAATTGCTGAGAAATGTTGATCCTATTAAACTTTACCATATATTTCATTAACCCACTATAAGACATAAAGGAAAAAATGTATTTTTGTGAATTAAAAACCCAAACATTTTAGGACCCTATCTTACAAAAGATAAAATTAGAAACAAAATGGATTTAGCTTCTGTCAATTTTGTACACATCAAAATACCATTGATGTGTACACACACACACAAAAAAGACAGCCAATTTCCTTTTTCTAAAAGAACATTTATTTGGGGAAGGAGACGGATGATGATGAACTGTGAGCTTGGTTTTCGAGCTGATTTCATGCAGTTTGAATAAAGTCTCTCGATACATTATCAAAGGTCAGGAAAGTACAGTTCACAGTTTTAAGACTTACTGTCATTGCACCTCCTTTGTTGCTTTTGCTTGGGTGAAACTCCAATCCATCTTAAGTGTTAAGGAGACTCTCATCTATGTGGTTCTTTCTGCACACAACTTCAGGATTATCTTGGACCGCTAACTCTTCTTTTCTATCTTACTTTCAAACATAAGGTGACAGTACATGTCAAACAAAAAATCTGAGTCCAGATTCACTATGAATTCAAGCAGCCCCCTTTACTTACCCAGCCTACCCCATAATTGGTAGGAAAGAGCAAAAGTAGGCCAAGAGAACAGTGGCTAGCTGTACCTACATACAGTGAACCCAAGTTGCTCCCATACTGCTATCGTTCAACCTTGTACTTCTAGGGTACCAGCCAGGTTTGGGCCACAAGATGATTTTCTGTAAACCACCCATTTGACTTTCACTGCAGTGTTTCATGATTAATTTGCCTGTAGCTACCAATTATCTGTAATTAGGTATAAGACCTAAGTAAATTATAAATGGCCGAATGTATCCATATCCACCATCAATATTATTTCTAGCTGACACAGCACTGTAGTTTAAAAGGTGAAGTTTTCCTTTTGATGGCTTGGGAGTATCGCATGAGAAGTAGGTGTAATTCTTGCCTTCCATGCCTGACACTAAAGTTGACCAATTTTAGTAACTTTTTGGAGCTCTAATCTATTAGAGGCCTCTGTTGGAAGAGCAAAAGACTCTTCAAGAACCTCATGTATATAAATATCATAGAGTACGAGAATGAAAAACAGAGCTGTTTTAAAACTATTAAGAATTTAAGAGAAATGTATATTTTAAATTGAGGCTGAAGGAACATATCTTACAATTTTAAGCAGAGCTTAAGCTATGATACTCTTGTGACATAATTCAATATTTAGGACTCTGCTATATGAATTTTCAGCTAGATTCACACAAGGTACGGAACTGCTGGTGGTCCAGAACAGTCTTTGTGCTAAGCAATTTATATATTTCTTCCTAATGATTATGAGATAACTTTACGTCCAATCTACAAAGAAATTGAGGCCAAAAGAGTTTAGGTTAACTTCTCCAGAGTCTCAGAACTACCATGCAGCAAAGATGGATTTGAATTCAGATTGGCCTCGTGCTTTTTCTGTTACATAATGCAAATTCTAAGTTTCAGAGATGGAGGAGTGAGGAAGTATAAAATAAGGTAGAAGCAATGACCAATGCTACAATTCAAAAATTCCTTAAGCTGTTTCTGGAATTTTTTCAGAAACCTGGATTTTTTTGTGCTCGTGTCTATGGAAATATCTTTTAATATAGGCACTATATTTTTAAAAAGGAGAAAGATAAAAGGAGAAGAAAAGACAAAGTAGACAAAGAAAGATAGAAATGTATAAATGATAGGGAAAATATCATTCTTACTTTTTTATATGATTAACTAAAAGTCAAGAATTATAGTGGAATGGGATATAAAAAACCTGAAAACCTGTAGGTTCTGGGTCTATTCCTGTGGTTGTATGACTTAGAAATTGAACTTTCGGGCAGTTATGGTAAATAATTAGGGAAAAGTAATCATTGATACTCATTTCCTCCACCTGATGGGTAGGCAGTGGCTGTAACTAGTGAGTAGAAGGAGTCAGGAGTGTAAAAAAGCCCATGAGAAAGACAAAGGGAGCTTCTTGAAGGCTGAACATGGTATTCATGCTAAGGGTCTCTGAACACCAGGAAATCTTTTTCCCTGGCTGGAAGTGAGACTGTCTCTTACTCTGTAGAAGTCTGTTGGCATCTTTCTATCGCACTCATCATTGCCCAGTTGTGACAACTGCACAGGGCCACAGAGGATAGTACCAAAGCCAATGAAGTGAGAAGGAAACTCTACATGTTGGAGAATACTCAATAGTAGACTCAGCTCTTGGCTACCTCACTCTCAGAGGTCATCTATGATCCTCTTATTACTGGTCAACAGATTTTCTTATTCCCCATTCTTCCTGTCTGTGACATTTGATATTCTACCTTAAAAACATTTTTCCATGTTTCCATACACAATGCTGTCCTTATTCCCCATCTACTCCTTTGAGTCCTTCTGCTTCATTTCATATCCAAGGCGTGGTTGTTTTCCAAGAATAAGTCTTTGGCTCTTTGCTCTTTCCTATTTATGAACTTAATAAAATATTCACTTTCATGGCTTTATATATAATATGTATATCAGGGATAGTACACACCACAGGGTAAAAGGTAGGTATTGGTCATTTTCCTACTTTGTCTTTATTGTATTTTCTGTTTATTTCCTTAATGAGTGTATGTGCCTGATTCTATAGTAAGAAAATATTTAAAAAAACAAGTAAGTGTATTTCCCTTCAAAAATTTGGCCTTTTCCTGAATTTCTGATAATGTCAGTGGTATCCTCATTCTTGGTCATCCATACTCAAAAAACTATTTTATATTCTTCTGCCTGATACTTACATAACTTTGTCCAAATATTAACTTCTGTCAATTTGTTTCTATTCTGCACCCCATTGACAGATTCATTTTATTAAATATTATTCCACAAATAAATTTCCATGCTTAAAATATGCCCTACGCAGAAGGAGAGATTTTGGTGTTTTGATTTGCATGCTGTTTAGACAGTAGAAGTATGTTTCTTCATGAAAATTTATCAAGTTGTAAACTTATGATTTGTGCTATATTGAGTATATTTATACTTTGATAAAAAGTAAACAAACATCAAAACAAAAAATCTGCCCATTACCTACAAGATAAAGTTTTGAATCCTTAGCTTAACATTACATCCTTCTATAATCTGACCTCAATCCTTTTTAACCATGATCATCTCTAACACTCCTCATAATAAGACCTGCTAATAGCATTGGTTATGCAGTTTCTGCAGGAAATTGTTAAGCACTTCCTATCACTTGTCTCATTTGACTGATCCACCCTCTGGAGTATGCACTATTATTATTCCCATTAAACTAATGAGGGAATAGAGAACTTAGTAAGGAAAAGTGACTTGTAGATATGGAAATTTACTAGTTTTGTCACCTAGTACTCATTCCCTATCTTTTGGTAATAGTGCTCCAACTAAAGCCTGGAGGGCCTGTCATTCAAGGTAATTTGCCCTCTTCAGCCTAAGGAAGAAGCAGGACTTTTCAGAAAATCTTCCTGGATAGAAATTTTGAGATTAACAATAAAGAGACCAGTGGTGGCAGCATATGAAGAGACTGTTTATTAGTTCCTGCTACAAACTCACCAGAGATTCCAGGTTCCTGCCATTGTAGCAACATTTGACTTCAATTCCTGACCTATCCTACACCTGTGAATACATTCATTCCTTCCCTCCCTCTTCTGTCTCCTCTTCTCTTCCCCCTCTTTCCCATCTTTTGCTTTCTCTCCTTCTTTCCTTCTTCTCTCTCTCCCTCCTTCTTTCTATCTTCCCTTCTTTCTTCTTCCCTCCCTGTTTCCTTCTTCCTTCCTTCTCTTTTCTTCTTTCTCTCCTCTTTCTCTCTTTCTTGCTCTCTTTCACTCTCTCTCTTGCAAAAATCAGCCAAAATACGTTTCTGTTGCCTGTAATCTAAAAGATCCATTGTGGCATTTGCCTTGGATTATTCAGTAAAAGCCTGTGTTAGTGCTGAAATTAGAATTTAAGTCTAGATGACTCTAAAGTTTGTGTTCTTAACCATTCTGTTTTAATGTGTGACTGCAAACTCAAGCATATCTCTGTTTTTAATTGCTTAAATGCATACTTATTCACTTCTACAAAATTTTGCACAAGCCACTTCTCCTTGGCTTTCCTTTTTTTCTTTGCTTTCCTTTTTCTCCCAATCCTGCTGAAATCTTCCCATTGACCATCATAATACCCACTTCCTCTAAAATAGTCATTAAGCTCTTTAAATCATGGGGCGTGACTGGGATATTGTGCTGTACACCAGGAATCGACACATTGTAACTGACTGTACTTCAAAAAGAAAAAAATCATGGAGAAACTCTTTTCATGACACTTGTTATTTACCCATGGAATTTAGGACAGAAGGATCAAAGCTAAGAATAACTCTTTAGCTTGGAAAACCACCATTGGTTCCCTATGATTTACAGATAAAATCTAAAGCTCAGGAACATCTCGTGCAAGATGTTTTTTAGCCTTATTCAAATCTACTTCCCTAGTGACAGCCTGTGATACTTGCTCCCTTTCTTCTTCTCCACAGCGTGTCCTCCCTCCCCCATCCTACATCTTTCCTCCCCAGTCACAGAGATCAGCTCATTCTCCTCTAATCAGGTGAAAATTCAGCAGTGGGTTACACAAAATGCCTGAACAAACTTTACTGTGCGGATGCAAGTAGCATTCATTTGTTGTAAAACTTCCTTGTGACAATTTTTCATTGTCTTGCACTTTTTAAGATTCACTTTCATGTGTGATGTATCGGAAAACACACTGTTCAAGATGAGTTAGTTCACCTCTTCTGGTCTAAAGGGTTTAGGTTATTTATTGCCTTAAACTATCCTTCCTTCTTTCCTTCCTTCCTTATTTATTTATCTGTTTGTTTGTTTATTATGTGGAAAGTGTATGAAGAGAATGACTGTTAATATGATAAATCTGAGTTACACCTCAGGGTGTATTTACTTATACTATGAAGAAATTGCACTGTATCATTCTTTAAGCCTATGAAGAAATATTGTAATAGAAAAGGTATAAAATTTTATGTATCTTTTTGACGTTTTCTTGAAACGCAGGACTTTGTCACTATTACTGATATTTTGCCTCAAAGGTCTTTGCCTCTTTGAATACAAAATCATGTTGTACAAAATAACATGAAATATTTCTCCTGTAGGTTAGAAGGAGCATATTGTACACTGCTGGAAATAAATCAGCTGAGAATAAATTTATTAGAAGATACAAAATGCCTTCTTTATGTTTATAAAGAGAGATGACATCAGATGCCTAGAGCTTGACATAAAAGGCTTATATATTAAACACAGTACTTCAGCTTGTCTTTGAAGTACAATGGCTTTTTACATGAGATTCCAACAGCCTTTTCTCTACTTAAAGAGAAGCTGAAACAAGTTTTACCGTTTCCTTAGTTTGGTATTGCTTCAAATAAATATTGGGGTTTCTAGATTATTTGAGGCATAGGGGTTGAACATGGGACTTCTTTGTAAAAGCATCTCCAGATGTTAGGGCTTTTTCACACTGCATAGAAATGTGAATATATTTATATATCGGAGTGACACTTCTACAGGAAGCCTAGAGACCTATCTGTTTACTACATGTCACCAAAGTTAAAGTGCAAGTGTGGGTAAATTTCACTGCTTGTTTAGACTTCACGAATATAATTAACTCAGTGTTGGACAATAAGAAATGGAAAACACTTAAGTGGCTTTCTTATACCTGGATCTGTTGATTTTGTTTTGTCAATGAGGGCTTTCATTAAGAGCCACTGAAGGTTAGTCTCTCTCAATTGATGTCGTGGTAACAATTTACTCTCTCCTGCCATAGTAAAGATAGAATGAAAAGAACCTGTCCTTCAATCTGTTTGTGGTAGAGTTTTTTTTTTTTTTAAGTATAAACATTGAATTCCTCTGCTTACTTGGAGATGGAAGGTCATTAACAGGGCACTTGAGCAGATTGGAATTACAGTCAATTGAGACGCTGAAACATCCTAAATGGCCTAATGCAACTAAGTGCTTCTTAAATTCCAAAACTTTTACTTGAACACAGCAATCATGAGTTTCTATTGCCTTTGGTAAATGGTGTTTTTTACAGCTCTGTGTGAGGAAGCAACACAAATATAAATTATTGTGTTTATATTTTTTGCTTAGCAACATTAATTTGTCAAGATGTAAATGTAAAATTGAGTCTTATATATGGTTAAATATTAAAATTAATAGAAAAATTAGTGAAATGTAAATTTGGTGCTATAGCTAATGCCAATGCAATTCATTTGAACTATTTAAGATTCTATATTAATTTGTACTATTATAGCTATGTATGGGCAAAATAGCCATTTGTAGGCACCAATCAAGGGTAAGATATTCTGTCTCTGTCTCTTTAAACACATACACATATATAAAGTGTGTGTGTGTGTGTGTGTGTATATATATACACATAAAGAGAGAGTATACATATTTAAACATATATATTCTAAACTTACAACCTCTTAAATGTTGGTCTAACTCTTAGAGAGAGAAATGCATTTCCAGAACACACAGATAAAAAGATTTTTGTGGCTCAAGGTAGAGAACAGACTACAGAATGAAAAGAAAACCCAACCTAATACATTCAGAAGTGAACAGTTCAGACATCAGATATATAATTGCTGGTGAACAAACACTAGGAAATGTGCTACAGGAATCCCCAAGAGCCACTGATGGAAGAATCTGAGGCCAAAGGACACATAGAAGATTTATTTTTGATTTAACAAGAACGTAAGTTCACCCATTTTTTTCTTCAAATGTTCTACTTGTATTTATTTCTCTTTTTCATATTCTGATGCTCTCCAAACATATTTTAAAATACATTTTATGCAATTTTTCTTCATTGTATCTTTGATTACATTGTCTCTTCCCCATGCCATAAAAGAAAAGACAAATTAAAGGGAGTGGGGATACCAGATCCAAGAAAGCACTGTGGAACTGTCATCAGCAACCAAATTTATCTTAGGCCATATAAAATACAGCATATGAAAATAATAAATAGCTAAAGTTCTGTGATCAATAACTATAGCAGATATAGCCGTGAAGTACTAGAAGAGCTGCATTTTGGTCCTGGTATTGTCATTCATCCATAGTAAGATCAAGGTCACTTAATTTTTTTTTTTTTGCCTTAGCTTTCCACATCCATTAAATTAAAGGATCTCATTAGATGACCTGTGGGGTTATGGATATCTCCCCCAATTTCATGATGTTATGTGCATTTGCAAATTGCTATTTTTTGTTATTTACTCAATGATTCCAAGTCACTCAATGAATATAAGTTAATAAAAATTTGGATAATTCTTATAGGGTGAATTAGAGCGTGTAGACTCTGTTCAAATCAATGGGAGAATAAGGGAGACAAGGCGAAGGGCAGATTGTGATGAAGGCATATTGAGTCTTATAAAACAAACTCAGAAACTGAAGAGATAATATGGTGGTAGGCACTTTGCTGGTAATTGGTTCAGTGCTGTGAGATCTTGAAAGGTTGAACTTTAGGAGATGGAAACTAACTGTGAACTAGGAAATAGGATGCCAGTGGTACAGGTGTAGACATCTTTCTGAAATCAGAGTTAAAAGGGAAGCAGGAAATGAGGTGGCAATTAAGTAATCGACTGCTGTCAAGATTAGACTTTTTTCAAGAAGACAGTCTAGGGCAAGGTCAAAGGTAAAGGTAGGGTAGAACAAAATAGGAATCAGGTTTTTTCATTTCTTAGATAAATATATCCGAAAAAAGCTTCTATTGAGTTTATATTGGGGCAGCGATGCATATTTTGTAAACACACAAATCCTCAGCCTCATACCAGTAAATAGTATGTTTGAGGCTCACTTGTGAATACCTGGCATGGCCCCAGAATAGTAAGTACCAAGAAAACAACACTTCTTTTATCATGCTTTGGTACAAAGTCTACCAAATAATATTCATTTTTGAAATGACTAAACATATACTTGCATAGCAGACTATTCAAGGCCATTATAGACTAGTAAGCAAGTAATAAATGTTCAGAAGTCCATAACTACACATTCATGTAATACACAGCTGTCACCTAAAATAAATAATGCAACTTCTCAACCATGGTCTTTAACCAATGTCTGTAACAGCCTAAATAGGTATGTTTCAAACTCAATGTTGAATATGTATAGAAGTCTTTACGTTACTTATGTAGAAGTTTCTGTGATTAATACTCAGCTATTGTTTATAAAACATTTTTATTTTGAATACTATTATTGCAAAATGTTCTTTTATTGCATATAAAATATTTAACTTAATAATTAAATTGATCATAAATAAATTATTAAAGGGCACAGGAAAATCATCACTTTTAATGTCTCCATAGGTATTCACTGGGAATTTATTTAAAACAAAATTGTTTTTGCTGATGATAAGAACTTTACCCACTACCTACCAGCAGGTATAAAATAAGAATTTACTTTCAACAGAGCAGAGGGTATCAGAATATTTATTATCTCTAAGAATTCAAGAGGCTGCAGTTCCAGCAAAGTTTTCATGGACAAAAGTTATTTAAATCTTAGAATATTTTAAAACTGTATTTCAGAAATTCATTTTATCATTTCATTCTTGGAACTGGTGAATAACTCTTAATTACTCATTTTTCATGATAGAAAGTCTAAAGATCAAGCTGCCTTTTTTTTGTAATTTTAAGTCTCTATTAATGCTCCAGTAGTTAGCAGAACATTTCTTAGTGCTCTATCTGGAGGTAAAATAATTGTATTCATTGCATTATCTTATCCGAAACTCTGTGTAGTAAAGGTGACATGAAAAGGATAAAAAGTTATGAGTCATTCTCAATGCCCTCTTCACCATTCTGTCATTCTGTCTTATATTATTTCAGGCATTACCCTGCATTAATGTTCTAGGTTGTGGCTTAGCAGTACATGACTTACACCTAAAGTAAACATAAAAAAACCCAGCATTTAGAGAGCAATAAAGCCCATCTGTCTGATACATCTCTGTCAGAGTAGTCTTTCTAGCATTTGCTACGTCTTTTCTATCTGCAGTTTGGCTAATTTAAACCTTTTAAATGTCTTAACATTTAAAAACATAGGAAAGGTTGTTTATTAACTTAGAAAATGCTTTTAATATGTGATGATCAGAAACCCGTCCCAACACCAATAGCATACAGCAAAAGAATTTGCTCCTATTTTAGGCAGAAAATGTAAGCTATTGGGAATGATTTATCTCAACCACTCATTCATTCTCTGAATATCTGATGTCTTTCTCCTAGTCTCTTAGCCTTTCTCTTTAGTGGTTACTTTCCCTTAGTCTAAAAACATTTCCAATTCTCTCACACTAAAACTCTTCCCTTTATCATCTATCTTTTGGCAAACTCTCTTTCCTCTTTCCCTCTCATGTGCACTTAATGAACAACTGGTTTCATCTTAGATGTCTATTACCCCATTCCACATTTATCTTCCAGCCCCCTACAACCCAGCTTCTGTCCCCATCACTCTACAGAGACTAGTCTTACTGAGGTCACTAGTGATCAAACCCAGTGAACAGTTCAGTCTTTATCTTCCCTGATAGTTCTTTTCAGTGAATATTAATGATCATTTTCTCTCTTAAAACTTTCATATTCCCTTCCCTTCCATGACACCATACTCACTTGATTTTTCTTATTCTTCTTTCTCTTTCTTTGTCTCTCACTTAGTATGGCCCTTATGTAATGGCTATTAAGCATTACGTTGCTTCCTGTGAGATTTTATCCACAATCATGATTTCAAGAATTCCCAGCCTATGTGTGGATGATTTCCAAGTCTCTGTCTCCAGCTCAGACTCCTGTCTTCACCTTAGACTCTACATTCTCAATTGCAAATACCCAAAAAGAGCATGAAACTCAACAAATCTGAGATGAAGCTTACCAATTTCACCCCAAACAAGCTCATATTCTATATTTTCTGCCTAATTTGCCTGGGTCAACTTCTATTCTATCACATTAGATAGAAAACTAATTCTTGACTTTCTTCATTCTATTTTCTTCTCCAAACTTAAAACCTCTAAGTACCATATTTCATCAATTATAGATACAGATTTTACATTTAAACATCTCTGACATCAGGATACATCTCAACAAGCAACAATCAATGTACTGTTATAGTCTGATTAGCAGAAATTTTATTCCCTCTTAGTAGTACAAAAAGAAGTGCTGTGTTGTATGGTGTGGCCTATGGGGCCTTACATTAGATGAAATACAGCACTTCATAAATCTATCTCAATCTCTCCACTTCACCTCTCCTGTAATTCAAGAGTCTTTCTGTTATCTATCCATCTTTGTCCATTATTCTCAACACTCTGAAATTCTTGCATCTGCAATGCAGTCTGATTATGGAATTGTTCTGCTTTAATCTTTCAGTCACTCCCCATCACCTATGGAATGAAGCCCAATATTATTTAAATGGGATTGAATCCTGCTCATGCCCTAATCCCTGACTTTTCACATCAGTCTCCTAAATCATCCTTTCCAGTCTTGATTTTTCAGCAATAGCGATGTGCCTGATTCTCTCCTCAAGATATTTTCTCTTGTGCTCCCTTTTCCTGAAAGCTTCTCTTCACACACACAACCAACACTCCTCTTTAAGACTCAGTCTCTAGGAAAGGAAACACTTAATCTCTCTAAGCAAGGTTAGGTGCCCCCAAATAACCTATACACACATCTCCTTCATTGTGCTTATTTCATGTACCACAAATTTTATCAATTTTGTTTCCCTACTTGATTTTTTTTTTTTTTTTTTTGAGGGCAGAGCCCACATTAAGTAATTTCCGTATCCTTAGCACCAAAAATAGGACCTGGAACCTGGAAGGATTTTTAGTAACTATTTATTAAATGAATGTGAAATGGGATATATCAGTCAACAAATGATAGTTAAAACACTGTTGAAGGATGTGACTGCTCATGAAATTACATGGTGGGCAAAGAAAAGAAGGCTGAGGACGGAATTCCTGAGAATGTCGATATTTAAGGGATGTACAGAAGACGTTCATGTAAAGGAGACTGAGAAATAGAGATAAGAGATCTACAACTTTGATTGACCATCAGTGACACTGAAGCCCATGTTGTTCCTGCAATCATGGCTTGCATTCTCTCCCAAACTCCCATGATCACTTCCTCCCAATTTCTCATCTACCTGCCCTGATGATATGATACCTGAATTCTGATCTGAAAGATGATAGATAGAGTCAGAGTGAAAGGAAGAATATTTCAGGCCAACAACCTGGCATGTGCAAAGTACCTGTGGGAGGGATCATAAAAAATGACCAGGACATGGCTGAAGCAGAAAGTTGTGGGTGGGCATGAGACTGAAGGGTATCATAGGGACCAGAGAATGCGAGGCCTTGTGGATCATGCTATGGAGTTTTCCCTTTAACCTTGGGGAGATGGAAAGCCAGAGGAGGTTTTTAAATCCTGGCACAGGTCATATGATGAAATATGCATCTTCTAAGGGTTGTTCTGTCTTGACTGGAGGGGATCTAGAGTGGACACAGAATAGT
The DNA here is from genome assembly GCF_048773025.1 of Camelus bactrianus. Classification (NCBI taxonomy): domain Eukaryota; kingdom Metazoa; phylum Chordata; class Mammalia; order Artiodactyla; family Camelidae; genus Camelus; species Camelus bactrianus. Next base: position 58,793,396 of record NC_133544.1, on the reverse strand, counting down.
TACTTTTCTTGCACAAACTAGGGAAATCAATAAGGTAAAAAAGGAAGAACATGGAATTTAGGGCTGAATCGGCTTGAGACAGACCCGGATTCTAGCATTTTTTGACACTGTGAGTGTCAAATGAGAGACCTTATAAAAAGCTCAACAAATGTGAGCTCTCTTTCATCTCTCTCAAGCCACTTTCTCACTAAACGTTTGTCAAATAACTGTATGTTATGCCCAAAAGCACATTCACTTTCAAATTTTAAAATCTACTGGAAGCTTATATTTAAGACTCATATTCCATTTATATTGTTCTGAATGGCTCTATTCAGGTATTAGTGGCCACCTATATACTTTTTACTCTTCTTGCTATTTACTTAATATAAAAAGTAAATTCCAGTCTTATGAATAAAAACAAAAAAATGTGCAAAACTTTAACACAGACTTAATAAGTAGGTGGAGGTAAGTATAGAGAAGATTACAATGTGGGCCAACCAGCATCAACTCTAACCCCCTGAACAATGCCTTCTTTCATGTACTGCACTTCATACAGGTATCAGAGGAGAACTGTGTAATGACAGCTCTAATAGCTACCAGTCATAAAAAAACAACAGAAGAACAAATGTTGAGACTTGAAAGTTGGAAGGATCAATAGCTAGATAGCATTTGTTATATGAGAGCTGAAATTAGATCTTCAAAGAAATACTGCTGAAAGCAAAATAAATTAGGTAATTTAGTATGTTCAAAAAACAACTTATTTTAAGGTTTGAATCCCAACACACACTATATATTTCTGTCACTGCTCATCTGGTTTAAAGGATTTATCCAGTCCAGTTTTTTATCCTCTGGCTATTTTACAGTTCGGGCTACCCTTTTTGGTGTAATTTTTATAAAATACCTTCCTTTTTTGAGGGTGTGGGTGCTTTTTATCTTCTTAAAGGTAGATATTATTTATCTTTTTATAGCTAGCATCTGGAAAAATCACATGAAACATGGTAAATACTTACAGATACTGTTGGTCAGGTGAACATACGAAATAATGTGGAGGGTCTCTGCTCAAATACTACCTCCTCAGAGAGCCTCTTACTACCTAGTTTCATCTTTCCCTACTTCATGGTTCTTCATGACACTTAATTGCTATCTATGTTTATATTATTTGTGGTCTTTCTCCCTCACTAGAACATATGCTACATGAGGGTGGGGACTTATCTTCCTTACTGCTATATCCCCAGGGCTTGGAAGAGACCCTGGCATACAACAGATGATCAAAACCTTTTGATAAATGATCAACATCTTCAGTGTTTCCTCTGGATTTCCTTTCTTTATCTGTTACACTTGATAACACTATGATGCCGAGAAATTGTTATTCTCTAAATGCTGGGATGTATTAGTCACGGCTCTCCAGAGAAAAAAGACCAATAGAGAAGGAGATTTATTTTATGAAATTTACTTATGCAATTGTCGGGGTGGAAAATCTGAAATCAGCAGAGCAGGCCAGCAAGAACTCATGTTGCAGTCATGAGTTGGAAAGCAGTCTGGAGGCATAATTCCTTCCTTTCGAAGGGACTTCAGTCTTTTCTCTTAAGACTCTCAACTGATTGGATGAGGCCCACCCACATTATAGAGAGTAATCTGCTTTATTCAAGTCCACTGATTTAAATGTTAATCACATCTAAAAAAAAATTTTCACAGCAACATGGAGATTGGTGTTTGAGTAAAAATTGGGCACCATGGCCTAGCCAAGTTGACTCATAAAATAAACATGAAAGAAGATCTTTTTTTAACCCTAATCCTTAAATTGTTTTCATGAATTGCCAACAAGGAGCTTTAATTGCATATGCTTCCTTCACAGCTGCTGCCAGCAGAGGGCGCCCCCAGGCACCAGTTTTGAGAGTCTCAAGTTCACATATGCTCTACTCAAAGTGTGTCCTGCAAGACCTCCAGCATCTGTACCACCTAGGAGGTTTTTAGAAGTGCAGATTCTCAAACCCCATCTTAAATCTACTGAATTAAAATGTGTATGTTAGCAAGATCGCCAGGGAATTATTTCACATTAAGTAGTTGTAAAGCCCTTCCAGGGAATTTGGGGCAAGGAAGTCTTTATGTTCCACACTTTCAGATCCTCCTTTTCTGCAGGTGTAATCTGCATTATGGTTAATTTGCATCTAACTTGTTTGAGGGTAGAAATGAGACTTACGTTAGTTGTTCTTTTTTGCTTTTTTCTATTTAGAAAGAACACTGGGCTTAATAAAGATCAGCATTGTTAGAAGCTCTACAAAACATAAGAAGGAGGCATAGCCTTCACTTTAATATAGGCCATCAAGGAAAAGGTAGCATGTTAGAAGGTGGATTGTACTGTCTGTTGAGAGACAAAGGTTCTCAATGTGAGTGCAACAGTTTCTAGCCATGTGACCTTGAAAAATGTTTTACCTTTAGCTGCAGCTCCCTATCTATATATTGAAAAGTTTGGATTAGTTCATCATCTTTGAACTAACTCCAATTTTTTATATTCTGCTATCACATGAGATAATATATATGAAAGTACTAACAACCTGTGAAGGAGGTAAGGTAATGATAAAGAAGACTATTTAGAATAGTATCAGAGTATTCTCATGAAAGAGACAGAGGATCAAATCCTGAAATTCCATTTTTGAATATTATGAAAAATACAGCCTTTTAAAATACATATGAGTGACTTAAACAAGAGTCTGTTTCTGAGTACAGAATAGATAAGGAATCTATATGCTTTGAATCAGATGGAAGAAGAATGGCAATTTTTGGAGGAGATAGAATGGTCTAGAACTTAGATTTATGGAACCCCTAAATCATGTTTTGCCTGGTGCAATTCATGCACATAGTTAAATATAAAAGAAGGTGCCAGGGTGTTGGACTGAGTGGTTTGGGATAAACCAAGATATACCATTTTGCTGTAAGATGAGAAAGTACCTTGGTCTTTAGAGTCTCAGATTTAACTAAATCCAAATTCTTATATGATCTCGGGTTCTTTTTGAGATTGGAAACACTAGAATCTTGGATAAAATTGTTCCGTTTAAATCTAAAAAAAGAAACATTCTACAAGGACTGGACCAAAGATTTGATTTGTCATGAGTTGAAGCAGCATTATTTATACATTCACTAACCATATCTACTCAATTGGATAGTCTTCTCCTTCCCACTTTACCTCGACTTTCTCCATATTTCTCCATGCTGGCTGCCATCATCTCTTACCTGGATGACTATAATAACCTCCAAAGCAATCTCCATGCTCTCTTCTGCTGCTCTACAGTTCAGTTCCTTATGACTGCCACAAGGATCTCATTACAGTTAAAATCTTATGACATGCCTTCATTTTTAAAAAAAACTGAAGTATAGTCAGTTAAAATGTGTTAATTTCTGGCATACAGCATAATGTCCAAGTCATGCATATATATATATGCACATATTAATTTTCATATTCTTTTTCATTAAAGGTAATTATAAGACATTGAATATAGTTCCCTGTTCTATACAGAAAAAATTATTTTTTAATCTATGTTTATATATAGTGGTTAACATTTGCAAATCTCAAACTCCCACATGTCATTTTTTATTGAAGTACAGGTGATTTACAGTATTACATTAGCTTTAGGTGTAGAACATAGTGACTTAATATTCTTATAGATTATACTCCATTTAAAGTTATTATAAAATTATGGTCATATTTCCTTGTGCTATACAATAGATTCTGTTGCTTATCTGTTATATACATAGTAGACTGTACCTCTGAATCCCATATCACTATCTTGTTGCTCCCTCCTTCCCTTTCCCCACTGAAAACCATTATGTTATTCTCTGTATTTCACATGCTTCCATTTTAAAATTTTCCAATGCACTCAGAGTACAATTTAACTTCTACTATGGCATATCTTCTCTCCAACCTCAATTATTTCGATTTCCTCATCATTCAACATCTTTCAGACTCATTGACCTGTCATCTCCTACATACCAGATTCTCCTCTGCCTAAGTGTCTTCCTACATGTCAGTGTCTGCCCAAAACATTCTCTGCCATCCTCCATATTATAAGCTGCTTCTCATCCTTCAGTTTCAAAAAAGCTACCTTGTTGCAATCTGGATCCAATCATGATAGAAAAGACACAGTAGGTTAAATAGGAGATGTTTAATATAAAGAACTATTAAACTGTGATAAAAGAAGAACTGTAGCATATAAGGAAGTTCTACTTGGTGCCCTAGGGCCAAAGAAGAGTGGTCAAAGAAAGAAACACTTGGAAATGGTACAGAGCTCAGTGGAGAAAGTATGGTTTGGCCACAAGACAGCAGAGAAACTTGCTGGTGAAACTAGAACAGAGTTGGTGTGGATTTGCTAAGTCAACAAAAGGCAACCCTCTGGAATATATGAGGGGGGAAGGTGATTAGCAATGAGTGGTTGAACATGGGATAGGAGTATGCAGTCAGCAGTGACAGAAGGCCTTTATAGTGTGAGGGCCATGAGGAGTTGGGGGGAAGGTTAACAGAAGGAATGACTGCTAGGTGTGTGACACTCAGGGGCCTGAAAACTATTTAACAAGGGGAGAAACCATTTATATTTAGCTTCACTGAGGCTCTGGTCCACAAAGCTGAGGAAAGGTTATTGCCAGCCAAGGCTGCAAGGTCACAGAGACACAGCTTCCTGGACACATAACTGGGACAACCTCTATGAAATGTCTTCACACTCTCACACTCTTATCACCAGCCATCTCTCCTCTGCCTCCTCACTCCCAATCCCTCTCCAGAGATTAGAGGAAGCTTCTTCTTTCTGCAGTATCTCCCCAGCACCCTCCGCCAAAATAGGCATATTCTTAAAGGAATTCTATTGTTTAGCAAAGAGAATCTACTGGAAGTTTCATTCAGAGCTACGAGGCAATAAACTAGTAACTGACACATGCTTTTGTGCCCCAACCTTAAGACCCCCTGCAAGCTCAACCTGATCCCTCTGTTTCTTCAGCAGCACCTTGTTACCATTTTCTTTTTAATTTATTTGGTAACTTTAATTTTTCCTATTCTCTAATTAGAATGTAAATAAATCAAAACAGGAACAATACTTGCTATGTTCATTGTATTCCTCAAGCCAGTGCTTAAAATATTTTTAAAATGAATGTTGAATGAATTTCCAGAATTGACCATGAAGAGTCAATCTCTCTTAGACTAGCAGTGGGAAGATAATCCCAACTCCAAGTTTGCTAGGAAGACAGGAGTGGGAGAAGAAATGGGAAGGACTAAGATGCAGCTTGCAGGCCTGCTTCAGTTTATTGTCTCTAGTATTTCTTTCTTTCTTTCTTTTTGTTTTTAAAGTGAGAAAAGGAAGATATTTTGCAACACATTTAACTCTTCAGTACAGTGCTGATATTCCTATTCAAGTATTACACTGATTCTTCATTGATTTATGGGTATAAACTGTAGGTTTTCAGTTATAGGAACACTGCATATAGCCATCAGAATGTGGAATTCACCCTGAAGATCTGCAGAATATTTTGTGATTCCATCTTCATCTACAGAGAGTTATGCCACAGGATATATCGTGCTTCAGGGCATCAAAATAACCTGTTACTCAAAAGCATTTAATCTCACCATTCAACATATCTTGAGTAAACAGTAAGATAATAATTTGATTCCAAACTTTCCTCAATGTCCCCCTAACCCTCACCATTTACTTGGTTATTTATGAAGTATTGTCCCTAAAATGTTCCTTTGCATGCACTCATTTCCATCATGAAAACTGAAAATCACCAGTTTCTACATTATATATTCTCATATACTGAGACTACTGTGTTCCCAAACAGTTTACAAAATTCAGGAACACACTAAACATGCTTATAATTGTAATATTTCTGTCCCCAAATATGCCATTCTTTTCCATTTATTAAAAATCTATACTTCTCAAAATTGTGATTTTCTTCAGCTAGATTTGAGGATCTATTGTTAAGACTTTATTTAAAGATATTTTTTGTTGAGATTTTGTTAAGGTTTCTCTTAAGTTTGTTTTTTTCCCATTATATCCTTTAACTTACTAAAGATGCTTCCACTTGAAAGATCTTATTGTTGTGTATTTACCATATGTCCATTAATTTTATGAAACTTCCATAATTTTAATTCTTTTCTTTCTCAAAGTTTCATAGAGAAACAGTGACAACATGTGCAAATTGCCTTTTTTTACAGTCATAACTTTGTTTCATGCATTATTGAAAATGGAACATTTGAAATATTATTAAATAATAAATGTTATAATGGGAAAATATTTATCATACTTTTTCCAAATCTGACCTAAATGAACAGGAAAAAATACCTCTTTGGAATCTATAACTTATAAACATCATGTAAACAGTATAAAGATCACCCAATAATAAGTGAAGTCTAAACTAATACCTAGTAAGGAACTAGAAATTACTCTCCATTATGTAATAAATACAAATTGTAGAATTTAAATAAATCTTAATTTGGGAAAAATAAGCTTTCAACAGAGCATGACTATTACTGAATTCTAATTACTTCACCATTTACATAGAATCATCAATTCAACAATTGAAAAAAATACAACAGTGCATCAGTAGGCATGTTAGTCTAAAATATTTTTCATAGTTCTGAGGACTAGAACCACCTACAACTGACCCTTGAACAATGTGAGAGGTGGTGGTGGCAGCCATCAATGTGTTGAAAATCCACATATGCTGGCTCTCTGTATGGATGGTTCCTCCACGTCTGGGGGGAGACTCAACCAACCCCTGATCATGTAGCACTGTAACATTTACTATTGAAAATATGCACGTCTGAGTGGACCTGCACAGTTCAAACCTATGCTGTTCAAGGGTTAATTGTATATATAAAAATAAGAAAGGCATTCTGTTCTTATAATACCTAACTGTGCAGCAGATGGAAAATAGGAATATATTTACTCTTTTTAGGCATGAAGATATTTTTCTGTACTCACCGGCCGTATCTGACGATACCACCCATTTTTTGGTGATTCCATTTTTTTCTAGAAGTATGGTACCTTGCTGAGCCAAAAAAGTCAGCGGTTATCTGTAGTTTAGCATCTGTTCCCTCTGAAAGGATAGCCATATGAAGATGAGGGAGTAAGATCTCCAGAGAGCAAAAGGGTAATGAAGGAGTAAGACCTGAAGGCAAGAGCCTTGGATGATACTTAACAGGGCTGAATCAAGATCAGGAAGGGGTGAATGAAACTGGTTAAAAGGAGTAGGGAGAAGAATGAAAATCAAGAACATGTGATGTCATAACTCAGGGAGAGAGATTTTCAAGAGTAAGAGTGTAATCAACAGAGTCAAGTGGCTGGTTCTGAGTGATATGCTTACCACATAATTGAAAAAGACAGTGTCTGTCTTCATGGTAGAATGTTCTACAAATAAGGATTACATTTGTGTTAAAGGAGAGGTTATATCACATGTTCCCCCAAATAAAAAATATTTGTTACCTTTCAATATTGCAAGGAATTAGTGTGGGAGGAAGGAAGTTGAGTAGTGTTTCAAAGGAAAAATTATTTATCCAAATGTGCATATATACCCAAAATTAAAAAATAGATTGGACATAAAACTAAACAAGTTCTGTTGATAGACTATAATTCAATTTCAAACTCCCTTAAAATGACCCACAAAAGAGGGAAGAATTCTGCAAACTTTAAAAATATGATATATGCATATTTACATATATGTGTATAATTTCACTTACTAGAATAAGAAAACATTTTTAAAAGGGAGAGAAAGCAGTCATCACTTTTTTTTTTTTTTGAATGGAGTAATTCACTACCAAGCAGCAATTTACGTTTCTGAGATTTTGCTATTGTTTCTGTAGTTCACTACCCCTCCTCGGGACACGAAGTGCGTTTTCTTCAATGTGTTGTGCTGTACCAAGAATACTGCTGTTGTTCAGTGAATATAAAATCAATTATAGCAACGATTATTCTAGTACCCTAAATGAGGCTGATATAGGGCAACAGAAATATGCAAAGACCATTTTGTTTATTGATATCAGACACCTATGTTACCTTATTAATTCTCACAATGTCTCTTAAAGGTTTTGTTATTTTCACCTGCAATCTGGAGGAAGTAACTGAAGCACAGAGGGGCTAACTAACTGTCTCTTAGTTAAATGGCAAATTAGGTGAAATCCAACATCCACAAGTTACTAGAACTCAAAAACATATTAACCTCATGCTTCGGTGGCTACTTACACATACATAGGTAAGATCTATCTTTCAAATAAAAAAGGAAATATAATGAAAAATAAACAAGATAAATATTTTTGTTTTTAGAGAGCTATCAATTTCAATTTAAAAATGTTAAATAATATCTTAGTGTATTTGTTAACCAGTGGGGGGAAAAAGTAAAGAAAAATTTAGTAGCCTAAGGATTAGAATAGGGGATAAAATAATCCTGGGATGATTCCAGTACCTTTTGTTTACACATGGGTAGATTATCTGCTTTGTGAATTATTCATGACTAAATTTGAATCTTAGATCTGTATTGCCCCACTGCCTGGTTAGCTCTGAGGCCCTTTCCTCCCACTACCCAGCTGGTGTGTGCTCGGGAAGACAAACTTTTTAATATGAATCCAAGCAAAACACAATTAGGAAAGCAAATGTGCTGGGAAAATAATAATATCATGGATTACAAAGCCAAATATGAAATATTTGAATGTCACCTACCCCTTTGAAGTAACCAACTACTGTTTCTATGCGATGCTTAGGTAATTGAGTTGGGTCAGTCATACGACAAAGAGACAGTAAATCTATGAAAGGTCTCCCTCGTTTGGTTTGCTCAAAATAACTGAATTGCAGAATTTGACTTTGTCAGAGCAATAGCTGCAAGCCTGACTCCTTTCCAATGGCCTGCAGGTTCTCCCAGAAGAAGTAGAACAACCTACCAGAAAGAGCCATAACCCTAACTTAAAACCACACTTCTCTTCCAAGCTGAAAATAGCCAGAGCTATAAAGGACCTCATGCCTGACATCGGAAAGGCTGCAGTGCTCTCAGCCACCTCATGGCCCATCTCCTCAATACGTGCACTTACATACGGACACATACACACACACACACACACACACACACACACACACACACACACACACATACTTCTCAGAACCTCTGACACCTAAAAGACTTTACTATAGATATTGTGGCTTGAGTAGGTTATCAAGAACACATAATCAAATTCCATCTTATTCATAAATATTGTCTGTGTCCATTTCCAAATGACAGAGAGTTTTTAGCAGAGTTGTATTCGAATGATTCACTTTCATAAAAATTAATGACCTGCATATACAGGTACCTGGATAAAATATAAATTTCCATAAAGTTTTCATTATGCAAAAGGAGCAATATTTGAAAAATGCTTTTTACAAATTAGGAAAACAATACATGCTCATTGCTAAAAATTAAATTCTGAACTCTATTGTAATTTGATTAATCACTAAATTCACTATGTTATTTCTCTAAATAAACTGACTCAGATGAAAATGCTTAAAACATCCATTTATAATTTTAGAATAATTTTAAATAAGTAATCACCCTTTATAGTACAGCCTTTCTTTTCAAACAAGGTTTGCAATACCACTTAGTGTTGATAATTTAAGTTAATGTTTATTAACAAATTACCATTATCTGTTAAAAGTAGAGCTTCATTAAATGACTCTCATAATGTAAGAAATTTGAATTAAAGCATGTATTGTACTTCTTTATGTATTTTTTCTTTTTTGCAATAACATGTCTAAAGATTAGCATAATTTATTTTCAAGAAATTAATCATCTTCTTCAGAATAATAATTATTCTCATTTTGACCTGCTGAACTAGCTTCATATTTACAAAAAATAATTAAGTGTTGATCAGAATGTGGCATCTTCTGAGGCTTTCTAATCACCAGCTCTACCAATCCAGGGCATTTCTTTGCTGACCCAACATAAATATACTTAACTAATGAGTTATGAACCTTTAAGATTCTTCTCTTTCTGCACTAAACTCTCTTAAGAATTACTTTGAATATCCTGTCTTCATTTCATAAATTCACTTTCTTCTTATTCTGTCTCAATCTTTGACTTTGCTGGTTGCTGAAGGGAACTATCTGGTATTTTTTAAAAATTCAAATTAACAATAAAATTGCAACAAAACTCCATCAAGGTTATTGAGTTATGCCCACTTAATTTACATTAATTAGGAAACTTCTGTTTTAATTGTAATTTTCTAACAGGAAATGTTTCCTTACAATGCTCTGAAAAATTTCATGTCATATCTAACAGTGTCAAAGCATAGAATGTAGGACATAAAAAGAACCCAAAATATCACAAATTTTTTTTTAATTTTTATATTTTTTTATTTATAAATAAAAATCTTATTTATAAATATGCCGATAGAGACCCAAAGGAGTGAAGAAATGTGCACAAAGTCACAAAGATAGTATCAGATGGTATGCTATTTTTATATAGATTTTAGAAAAATATTTCCTGTATTTGTTAATCACTTTTAAGTTACTTGTATATATACAGATATACATGCATTAATGTGCTATGAACTTTGTCAAATAAAAATGACTATTATCTCCTGCAGTGTTGTATCTATCTATCTACCTAATTTGTAATAGAAAGAGGGAATTAACAGAAAAAACAAGAGAAATCTCAATAAAATCTGCAAGTTAGTTAACAGTTACATACCAAATTTTATTTCTTAGTCTTGGCGATTGTACCATGGTAATGTAAGATGTTAACATTAGAGGTGTTAAAAACAAGAAAACAGGACCAAAATGGAGTTGTTTATGCTAAGCTCCACATCACAAACTAAGACTTAAAGTACAGCTTTGGGTCTCCTGGAAATGGAATCTTAAACCAGTCAATCAGGAATTGCCTGATCAGCACTAGTTAGGTCATCTGCCTGATAGACGGCTTCCGTCCCCTAAAGGAAAGTAACTTTGCAATAACCAATCCACTTTTGTGCCTAGTCTAACTTCCTTGTTCCTACTCCCTTCTGCCTATAAAAGTCTTTCATTTTGTGTATTTTCTTGGAGTACCTTTCTACCTGCTAGGTTGGACACTGTCCAATTCAAATAGATTTTTTACTAAAATGCCTCAGTTTATTTTTTAACAGAGAAAACTGAGTGAAAAGTATATAGGAATTCTCTACTACATCTGAAGCTTCTTTAGAAAATAGAATTATTTCAATAATTACTTAATATCATTCTTAAAATAAAATTGTTACTTGTGAGAATTCAGAATTATAAATAAGGTCATTTATCTTAGATATGTAAAAAAGAATAAGGATTCAGATTTTCTTTATGCACAAACTAATCTGTCATTTTAGGTTTTTTTGTTTGGGGCCTTATGGATTGAGTCCTTGAAACAGACTGAGTGAGAGACTTACCTGCAGAAGATTTATCACAGAGCTCTGAAGAATGACATCTGTTAGGTAGCAGGGAAAGTAGGACTGGGCAGAGGGAAGAGTTGAAATAAAAAGAAGTTATAACAGAGGCCTCAGCAGATCCAATGGGATCTTCCAAACTGGAGTCACAGTTCAGTAATGATAAAAACAGAAGCAAGATTTTGGTACCTAACCACAATTCACAAGTCATGGAAGTAGGCTACCTTGGGGAGGGGGCATATTTTGGACAAGCAGTGGTCTTCAGTTGGGTGCAATTCCTAGTGGGGGACACAGCTGTGAACGCTCAGCAGGGAACACCCCTGGTGGCTAGAGAAATGAATACTGAGTCCTAGAAGGGGATCTGGGAGCCACTCAAATGAATCTAACTGTTCAGCACAATAATTGGCCACAGGGTGAATATGCAATTTAGCTAGCAGGAAATTTCACTAGGTACTGTAATTAAAGCCATGTGAGTTTTGCTCAGGTTTGTTGTTTTTTTTTAATTCCAAGTAATTTTTCTCTTGAACTTGTCTTCATGTTTGTACCTGCAATTATCTACACTTTTTATAATATCTATTCCAAGATATCAGCCATTTGAATTGAAGAGGAAATTTAGAGTTAGTTAAAAGTATACTCTTGTATCTTTAAAAGATGTGATTTTTAGATGTGGGATATATGGACAGAAAGTCCACTGAGTTTGCCTATACAAGGGCATAGTAAATCCTCACCCAACCTCTACCTTCCACATTTGCCCAAGTGAAGTCATCTTCATTTTCATTAGACATGACTAAGTTATGTCATGGTGACAAATCAATCCCCAAATCTCAGTGGCTTAACACACAAATCTTACATGTTCATTGTGGATTAGCAAGGGTACATAGAAGTCTCTGTCATCTTGTAGTGGCCCCATCTGGAAAATATAGACTCTAAGGTCACTTACTGCAGAGATAGAAGGGAATGGAGGAGATATATCTGTTCTTAAATGCTTAGAGCCAGAGGTGACATTTTTGCTGACAGTCCATTGCTCAAAATTTGTCACATGGTTTCAACCTAACTGCAGAGGAAGCTGGAAAAAGTAGAGGAATATGTGGATTACTAACAGACTCTACCCAAACTGGCCAGTGAACCTTCTGGAGTAGTCTTATATCTAATTCCAATCCAGTTGATAAAGACTCAATTTATATGTTAACTTCCTTTATGTAATTACTGGCTAGAGTCTTATCCATCAGTATAGCTTCTCTGAGCAAAGAATAGGGTCAACCTTTGTGCCATATATATATTTTATATCCAATATATTGGTTAGTGATGCAAGAACTTGAACATTCAGACAGTAGACCTTTTTAAGGACATATGTAAAAGTGCTTTAGTGAGTTGCAAAATCAAGACAGAAATTTCATTTAAAATATTTTGAATTTATTATGGAAATAAGCCTTATAATTCTAAAGTCCTAGACTTAAAATATCTAGGCAGGAATAATTTATGTTCTGATTGTTTCATAAGGAACCACAATGTATTAGGACAAATAGGATATGAAAAAGTTGTTGGCAAATATCCAAAGAGGACATCAGTAAACAGCACCAGAGAGGGAGGCTTTAGTACAAAGACATGTATTTCCTTACCATATGGTCTGTTTTTCAGTTAAAATGTCTTTCTTTCTGAAAAAATTGCCTCTTTATTCTGTTAATGGTACTGCAGACCTGTTTCATAAGTTAGAATTACCATTTGTCATGAATATTAATCACTAGAATATATCTTTTTATTACAGATACATAAAATAATTGTTGACAATCTGGGCCCTGCAGTCAGGCTGCCTGGGTACAGTTCTTGGCTTTGACACTTATGTCCCTGGGTAATCAATTAACCTCTCTGTGGCTCAGTTTCTTCATCTGTAAAATGGACATAGTACCATTATCTATCTAACTGGGTTGATGTGAGAACAAAAGGCTTAGTATTTATAAAACGTTAAGTATAGCACCTGGCACATGGCAAATAAACTCTGTGTGTTTGCTGTTGTTGGTGGTAGTGGTGGTGATGTAGTGACTATTGTTCAACCAAGATTATAAATTAGTTTTACAAGAGAGGAAGACTTTATGATGGAGAAGTTAAGTCTAATATAAAACTTATAAAATAACAGTGCCAATGTAAAATTTCAAATGCCAAAATAAGTTTTGTCAATATCATTCATTCTTTTCTTTTCCTGTTCCATAGCTTTCCCCAACCAGAAATTCAGGTCTAAGGGAAAACATGTTACCATGTTCCATTTATTAATGAATATATTTTTTTACGTGCTACCAGTTCAAGGAAGCAATTAAGGAATAAAAAAAAAGAATATCTTTCTTCTTTCCACATAGTGAATTTTGCATGACCCTGCCCCACTCCCACACATCCAACCACCATGACCACTGTTCCACAGCAATATACTGGTTGGCAGTCTGGATGGAAAGAAGAAGACAAAGCATCATGGAAAGAAGGGGTTAGAAAAAAAGAGCTGAAGGATGCAGAGAATTTCATGCTCAGAGACTCTGTAGTCAAGGGAAATTTGAGATTGGAATGGAAGCTATTAAAGGGTAATCCAAACTTCTGCCTACTCTTCTCATGCCCTGCAATATTCTCTTCTAAAAGGGAAAGGAAGGGATGTGATCAAAGCATTTATAGGTTTAGAATCTTCCAGATGAACTTCCCTTTCACTGATATCCATGAAAAGGACCTCTTGGTCCTACCAATGTGTAAGTAGGAGAGTCCCACCTCTGATTGTTGCATGTCACTGCCAGTATCTTGGCACCTGAAAGCTATAAGCGTCCTAACTCCAGAACACTCATGTTATGAGTTGAATTATGCCCCCCAAATTCGTATGTTGAAGCCCTAGTACTTTAGAATTTAACTACATTTATAGACAGGGCCTTTAAAGAGGCAATTAGGTTAAAATGAACTCATTAGGATAGCCTGATCCAATACGAATAGTGTCCTTATAAGAAATTTGGACATACCAAAAAACACCAGGGAGAAATGTGCACAGAGCAAAGACCATGTGAGGGCACGACAAGAAGACTGCCAACTGCAAGCCAAAGAGAGAGGCCTCAGAGGACAGTAAAACATGATCTTGGGCTTCTGGCTTCCAGAACTGTGGGGAAAAAACCTAATTTCTGTTTTTTAACCCACCTGGCCTGTGATATTTTGTTATGACAGTCCTAGCACACTAGCACAATATATTTTTGGATTCAGTAAAGCCAGCATATTTGCTTCTATCCGCTCTCTGCCAGGCACACAATCTTATAATATGTGATATGTCTTGTCTCATTTAACATTAGTCCTTGTGTTGGAGAAAATAAAGTGGAAAATTATATACTTTATTGGTACACTTCAGAAAAAAATATTCTCACTCTGAAACCTTGCAGTCGTGATAAACAGTTACATTTATGTTATTTAAACTCTACCACACACTTATCCATGAAAAATTTTTTAATTTTGGAAGAAGTGATGTCAAAATTATATTCAAATTATCATGCTTTACCCCCTCTATTGTACTCCCCCGAGCTAAGTTTATTAATATCAAAGATTTCTATTCATTCTATGTAAATTTACTGAAGTCTGTTAAATCTCTTGATTGCTGACATTTTAGAGTTTTATACACTTTTTGTCTCTCTTTTGACAAATCACACACATATCTTCAGGGACTCTTATTACAGAGCTAAGTACATTGTCTGACAAAAGCTGAAGAATTTTAATAGATAAATGACAAATTTTAACAAAGAGCTCTACTGAGTTAATTTCTGAAATCGTTTACTATATGTATAGAAAACTGGCAGAAGTAATTTGCTGAAGTGTAGGTTTTCTATACATAATAAAAGAAAAGAAAAAATTATTAGTAGATATAGTCGATAAGATCCACCTATTTGATGGGTAACCACAAAAATAATCTACTAAAACAAATATGTCTTCTTGCTCTCTTACTTGGTTTTTTTTCCCTGGTCTAAACAAAATGTTACCAGTTATTACTATCTATCATTTCCGTCATTTAGATTGCTGCCTTAGTAGGATTTAGAATGAATCCAGAAAGGTCAAGTTCAAACGAGAAAAGGAAGCAATTCTATTGCAAAATCAATGACATCTTAGACTTCAAAGACAAACAAGCTTTATAATTTAAATATATACCCCTGGATAGCTACACTTTTCTTTGAATACTTTGTTTACACTGTGGGGGGAGAGAGAGAGTGTGTGTGTATGTGTGCGTTGTGTGTGAAGGAATGTGCTTGATGGGATCAGTGCATGATCTGTTCTCTGCAGGTGCTAGGAAAGGTCAAACAGAAAGAGTCATCATCACAAAGTAAAGTGATTTTCTTCTCTATAAGCTCCTGATGTAAACAGACTGATGAACACTACAGGATCCTTACTCACTCGCATGACATCATACACAATCATAGCTAGATGTTTCTATCTGTCAAAGTCCAGAGAGTCACTACCAGATTATTGCTTGATTGGCATATAACCCAAAATGGTATTTCTTTGGTTTTAATTAGCCAGTGCTTATTTATGTAAGATTTCTGGGCTCTGTAGGGGCAGGTCAAAGAGAGTAAGTACTGAGGCAAGGTTAGCATTTAGCCAGCTCAGAAAATGAGTAGGCTGTATCAGTAATCGAGCAGCAACATTACTGAATATTTGTTGACTGCAGAGAGATAAATAAATACATTTCTTATTTTAAAATCAGAAACTATGTACCACGTTCTTTGGAAAAAGAAGGTTTGCAAGCATGTGGCACTTAATCTTTGTTCCTAATTTATTATCATGTTCACAACATTTTTTAAAATCTATTTTCTTACAGGCTCTACTTTTGAGGCTACATTTACTGCCAGTTAAGCAGCAGCTTTTAGTATACAGAGGCCCCACTGAAAATTCACCTTCTGAGTTTTCCCACCCAAGACATTTAAGTCAGAATCTGGACCCAATCTGCCACATCATAGCTAGCAGCAAGTGAGGAGGACTCAGAGATCCTGATGGTATAAACATACTCCTCGAGGGAGCAGCCAAATAGTTTGCAAGTCTGGATACTTTCTTTTAAAAAAAAAGAAATAATCCCTGAGTAAAGAATGTTCCAGAGGATCTTGAAAAAGCTTTGAATACTTTCTGGGGATGATAAGTCATTTTTTAATTAAAAATGAAAAGTATGAAATGATGCAGTATGTAAAATTTACAAGAAAGAGCAGAAGGAAATGGGAGACATTGTTTCCTATAATTTAGAATAGTATTTTCTTCTAATAATCAGATATTTATAAATCTTGTGCAACCTTCTACTAGGTGTAAGAGCCATGAGCAGTAGGGCAAATTGCAGTTAAGAGTTTGTGGAAAAATAAGATGGAAAATTTGCTGAGTTATCGTCCACCCCAAACATGTGCCAAATTTTTGTTTTGGTATGAATATCGGTAACTAAATATTAAGACATAGGAAGCAAAAGAAAAAGTGCAATAATATACATCATATGCGAATATGAATAGATTAAAGCACCATATATATTATTTGCTATTAAAAACAAACTAGACTAGCAATATTCTTTTTTCTTCTATATTCTCACTGCCAAATAAGAATTTATCCAACACATTTGAAGGAACATTGCATAATTCTATCATAAACTATGGTCACATCAGACACAACGGGTATCTTTTAAAAAATGCTTTAATGGTAGCCTTCTCAGTATATAGATTTTTACCTAATAGCAAGATGCATCAGTTTTCCAGAGTCAAAGAGCAGTTTTCAGTAGTCTGAACTTTTGATTGATCTGAGTCATGTTTAGCTTTAATCTATTCTTGCACATGACTAAGGAAAGAGATGTTCTATCAGATTTTGTCCTTGTAGCTTCAAGTCTTTCTCTGTGTACATCTGCAGTGGGAAAAGTTTTCAAATCCAAGTAGGGTCAGGATTTAACCCTTATTTGGATTTTATTGTGACTGGCTGAGGGAGGACTTGCAATCTCCACAAAAGAACAGGTCAAGACCTAGGGGGAAATACAGAGGGTTTAGGTGGGGTTGTGACTCTTGGCTTGAGCAAATACAGAGTTAATGGCTTGGAAACGGATTTCAACTTAGTCTGGTATGAAACTCAGTGCTGAGTCACAAGAGAACCAGAGCTGACAGCTCCAAATAAGGATGGGTTGGGAGCAGGGCAGAAAGGAAGTCGATGCTAAGTGGAGAACAGCAGGAGCTTAATGCAGGGCTGGAAGAAATAGACAGTGTATGTTATGAGTTGGGGGAAGAGCAGATGGGGTGTGACTGTCAGCCTACTGGCTAATTAGAAAATACTGGTTTGGTAAACCTGAGCTCTAACAGAAAAGTCCTTAACGTGTACAATCTGACAAAAAGGACAATTGATTATATTTTTCGTAACAACACATTCTGACGTATCCTATTTTATTTATGAACTACATGTTTCTACGACTTGAAATGACAAGAAATGTTATTTCTTTAAGCAAGGAAAATTCTTTCAGAAAATTTTCTAAATAAACTACCAACTAGAGTTTTTAATGAGGCATAATATCTCAAAATACACGAGTACTATTGTTTAACATTATAATAAACAAATATAATTCAGAATCATATTTTACTTGTTATTGATCTGAAAATAAACCTTGGTCCACTTAGAAATAATAGTTTATAAGCTAGGAATAAACCATCAAATTTGGGAAACTGGGCCCATCAAATCACTTTAATGGATTATCTTCCTGATAAATTAGAAGGAAACCCATTGCACATTAAAGTACAACTTGAACTTCAATCAGGCCTTGGACTCAATTCCAAAATGTGGGTTCCCATAAATACCAGGCAATTCTCAGATACAGCAGATAGTATCAATTCTGACACTATCCACCCAGAGATAGCTTCACATCCCACAGCTTAAGGGTTCAGGCCTACAAGACCGCCCACCATCAGCTCCAAATTCTAGACACCAATGGCGAGCCAAGGTTGTTACCTGGACTTCTGACTGACTGGCTATAAATCAAAGGTTCCCATGACCCTTCTACTCTCTCCTCAGATTTGATTAATTTGCTAGAGCAGCTCACAGAACTAGAGAAACATGTTATACACTAGACCACTAGTTTATTGTAAAAGGATATAACTTGGGAACAGCCAGAGGGAAGCAGTGCATGCATAGGGCAGGGAACAGGAAAGGGCATGGAGCTTCCATGGCCTCACCAGGGTGCCCATCTCCCAGCACCTCCATATGTTCACAACATGGAAGCTCTCTAAATAGGTTTTTATGGAGGCTTTGTTACCTGGGCATGCCTGAGTAAGTCACTGGGCATTGGCGATTGATCTCTATCTGCAGCCTCTCTCCACAGGTTGTGGGGTGAGGCTGAAAGCTCCAGCCCTCTAATCATGTGGTTAATTCTTTTAGTGACCACCCACCATCATTAGGTGTTTCCAAAAGCTACCTCACTCACAGAACAAAAGACACATTTAGTGCTCTCTTCACTTAGAAAATTCCAGGCGTTTTAGCTCTGTGCCAGAAGTGGGACAAAGACCAAATAAATGTAGCTTTTATTATAAATCATAATATCACAGGTCTTCTCCCAGCATAATTCAATCTGCTTTATAGAAACAACAGTTGAATGGTGACAGGTCTGGGGCCACATGCACCTTGGGTAAATGCTTGACTAAACCAGTGCTTGACCATTTACTTTTCACTCTGTTGAAAGGTAGACCATATTAAACACACCACTCTAGCTTGATCTAATTATTATTATTATTACTATTATTATTATTATACTAAGTAGTAGTAGTGGTCATTGTCATAAAAATATTGCCTGAATGGTCAGAGCATTTAAGTCTTTAACATTTAGTATGTGGAAGAAAGAATCTAAACAGGAGGTTTTCATTCTGTTCTTTCCATGGGAAGTTAATTCACTGATTGGAGTGTTCATATTACCAAGAGAGGAATATCTTCTAGATAACTGTATTTAAAATGTCTAATTATTGAAATTATTGCCCATTTTGAATTAGAAATGAAAAGCATTTTATTAACTCCTTTTAGATTATATTAGGTATGTTTTAAAGTTTCTTGCAATGCTGCCAAATTTTTTCATTTTTCTGCAGAGATGGCTTAAGGCAGTAGTTTCCTGAAAAATAATTTATTAAGAAAATATTGAGCATTAGAAGATGAAAATATTTTCCTTTTACTGGCAACAAATCCAAAATAACAGCCTAAAAATAGTCTAGTCTGACAGGTAATGATGTTACCTGACCTGTGAATCTAAAAAATTAGTTCTGGGAGGAAATTGCTAATGTTTAACAATTTTTTTCTCTCTCATTTTTAATTACAATGGAAGAGAATAAAATGAACCAGGAATTTAGGGTGTAATGAAATGGAGGACATAAAAAAGAGCTCAAACTCATGATAAAAATGTGGAAAATGTTTAGATAGAAGGAATCTCAGATTATTTGGGTCAAGTTCTACATTTTATTACTGAGAAAAATGAGGTTCCAACTAAATGTCTTGCTTTCATCACTTCTCTGCTTATTCTCTTCTTAACTTCTCCAGAAGGCTGTTGCCCATACTGTGTCCCCGAAACTTTGTACAGGACATTACTGACACCTGTCACTTGCCATTTCCAATGATCTACCCTTAGTCCTCCTCACACTCGATCTCTCTGCAGCATGTGACAGAGTTGCCCACTGCCTCATTATTGACACTCTCTTCACTCAGCTTAGGAGGCATCACACAGGCTCCTCTCCTCCTTCCTTACTGATTGTTCTCCATTGCCTTTGCAGGCTCCTCTTCTTTGTGTAGAGAGCCTGCCTTGGTTCTTGGTACTCTCGTTTCTATCTAGTCATTCTCTATGCAGTCTCTTCTAGTGCTGTGACCTTAAATATACCATCTAAATGCTGATGATGTCTAAATGTTTCTACCAGTGCAGACTTCTCCTCTGAACCCTAGATTTTTATAGTCAATTACCAACTCAGTATTCCCTTTCTGTTGTCTAATACACCTCATGAACTTGATCTAAATTAGAACTTTTTTCTCACCTTCCCCCACCCATCTCCACAACATGTTTCTGTCTAGTTTTCCTCACCTCAGCAAGTAACGCCACTATTCTCCCATTTGCTCAGACCAGAATCCTTGGAGTCCTTTAAAAACTTAAACAAGTTTCATATTTCTCCTTTGCAGAGGAATGTCAAATGGTTTCTCATCACATTTAAGACAAATGTCAAACCCATTGCCATGGCTTAGGAATCCCTGTATGATATAGCCCTGCCTAATTTTATATAGATTTCCACTCATTCTCTGCTTAACTCTCACTCTAGCAAAGTGATCTTCTTGCTTTAGTGCTAGAAACCAGACTTATTTCGATTTCAGGTCCTTTGTATTTGCTATTCTCTGTCCTAAAAATTCTTCCTAAGATCTCTCCACAGTTCACTGCCTAACTTCTTTCACACTTTGGTTCATACTCCACCTCCTTAGATTCGTCTTCACTGATCACCCAGAAGAAATAATGTCCACCTCCCCCCTCATATATTGTCAGTATCTATGCCCTTTATTATCCCTTTTTATGTTTCTTAGTAGCATTTGTCACTACTTGAAATATACTGCGTGCTTACTTGTTTACTGTATGTCTCTGGACTAGACTGTAAGCTTCACGAGCGTAAGGTCTTTATCTTGTTCAGCATTATAGCCACAATATTGCCACAGTGTCTAGAACACAGGTCATTCTCAATAAATACTTGTTGAATGAATGAGTGAATGAATGAATGGATGAAGTATATTGCTTGAATGTTCTGTTCGACAATTCAGCAATGAGGTTTGAAAGTGCAGGTGTTTCCCAGACAGTGTGGGGAATTTGCAGTCATTGTGCTTGTAATCTCATCACTCTTTAGGGGATGGCTCATCACTTTTGTCACTACTTTCTCCTCCCTGCTCCTCACATACCTTCTCATATACACTGGGTCAGGATAATCCCTGCCTGTCTTCACCAGCCCTCTAATACTACTTCTTTAGCTAAGCAAACACATGGAAGAGTGGAATAAAGCTGTTCCTGTTTAGCTGTGAGCGGGGGTGGCTTGGCAGGCTGCATAGAAGGACGTTAGTTCAGAACTCTGTCCTCTCTGTCCTACATGATAGATTTTTGTTGGCCCACCTACAGAGTGTTTCTCAACTTTTCTGTGCCTGGCCAAAACAAGTATTGCATCTCAGTTTCTGTGAGTTCATCCCCTCTCTTTCCTTTCCAAAGTTTCTGTTTTTTTTTTTTTTTTTTTGCCACTGTTGCTGCTGCACACTTCTTTAAAAAAAACAACTCATAACAGAAAAATTGAGTTCCCAAACAAAATCCCATACCATATGTAAAAGAGCACGTCCCTCTCTCAACTGGAGGTGTATTTTGAAATAAGAAAGTAACAGCTCAGCAGTCATTTGCCATAGCTTGCTGAGTAAGCGGGGCTCAGGTTAAAAAGGGGTTATAGGCTGCCAGCCAAAACACTGACGGCATTGCTGAATTCAGAGATTCAGAAACCCTATATGTCCCAAGGATTCTGTGTGGATGCCATTAATTACACCCCCTTCTGCTTTATCACAGAAAGTATCTCAATTCAGTCCCCTCACATGGATCAAAACAGCTATGAATTTTAACTTTAGAACTGGTTAAACTCAGTTAAAACATATTTAGCATTAAGAAAAAGAACATGGCAGAGTGTGGCCTTCAGAGGGAAATGAAATCAGAAATGGACATTATCACATGTGTTGTGCACCAAATCTGCCATCAGTTTGAATGAAAGATGAGTTATAAAGATTATATGGGTCATAGCTGACCCAGTACTAACTCCTGATAATGTTAGAGTAGTGTTATTGGGAATAATAACAAGAGAATTAAAAGAAATCAAAGGAAAAAAAAACTTCAAAAGCATATATTGTATATGTGACAAAGTTACTGAGTGTGGTCAATGCTAGGGGCTTAAATTATTATTTTCTATCCCATCAGTTTTTATGCAAGGTCTTGCAGCCAATAAGGAGTTCTCTGAGGGCTCTGTAATTCCAAGAGTAGGTACATTTAGGTAATGAGTTTGTGGTATTCACAATAATGATGCCCTTCATGGTCATGTGTGATTCTCTGAGTAGAGAAGGTCTTTATTCTTGAAAGCATCCTACTTACTTCTTATAGAACGTTTGATGACAAGAATTCTTCAGGTTTTTCCCTCCAATAATAAACCAATACAGTAAACTTTGACAGGGTAGAAAGTGAAGTTTCATCTTGTAGGAGCTTTTAAGTTGTCTTCAATCTGTAACTTGGAGACATTTCAATCAGCGTTTACATTTTAAAAATTCTTATATTCTAAGAAAATATTTTGCCTTCATGTATTTAAAGAGTACCCAGATGTAGTGTTATTTTCTATTAGAAACAACATTTAAAAGGATAATTGAGAAGAAAGTTTGCCTTGTGAATCAATGCTTACTTTTCTGATCTTTATCTCAGATATTCAAAAAGTAAATGTTCTATTTGTTATCATTATAATCGAGTAGACAATTTTTTCCCACAAGGTTATATCTGTTTATGCAATTTTATTATCTGTTGAATGGTATGATATGAAGTCTCTTTATTGCAGTTTAGCTAAAGAAGTACCATGCCTGTGATGGAGCTGTCAATCAGCATTTAGTCATACAGTATCTATTTCTATCCCCGTTCTTCTCAGCACAGAAGGGCTATTATAGTCTGCATTACAGCATAGCTACTTTGGATATAGATATCCTTGAGGGGCAGGATTTATTTTGAAAGAAGATACTCTACATAACATGACACATCATTTAGAGATCCTTAAAAGTACACATGCAGGTATTTCAAAGCAAATATAGCAAAAGCTAATTTTAAACATTTAATTTAACATTTTGTGAATGCATTTTTTTTCTTACTTTAATAGCACTAGAAAAGACCAAATGGGGTCATGTGACTCCTCTGCAATTGAAAATGTCTATTTAAACCAACCCCTGTGCAAACCTTTATTGCATTAACACCTATGAAGGGCTAGCTTTTGTAAGATATGATACATGTCAAAATTAGCAAGAGGGAACAATTCAAGGCCAAAGAGGAAGAATAGCACTAAAATGCATTTATAAACACCTGAAAAATGAAACTTTTCCAGCTGTCTGATAATACATATTTCCAAGTACACCAATATATATGGAATATGACTAAAAATTAACGAGACTGATTACAAACCACAAACATGGAAATCAGTCATGCAGCTGTATACCACACTGGATGTGCTTCCAGATGTGATGATAAAAATGGATACAACCTTTTAAAGCATGAGCTTTGGATATGCTCTGCATGTGGAACTCATTAGCTAAGCAAATAGATGTTAATCTTTATGACAGTCAATTGCTGTGCTGTACTCCTATCGAGAGCTTATCAGCTGGTCTGACCTGATCATCAAGAGCATCATGACTTAATTTACAGGAGAACATTTTTCCTTCCCCTGCAATTCCACGAGCTTAAAATGCACAAGAAAGTTTCTCAAAAGAAATGGCTGAAGCACTCAAACTTCTCTATTCCCCATGGCTTTGCATTAAATAGGTAATGGCATAAAAAGATTTAGATTCACAGATTCCATTAGGAATCCAGCAGAACTGAATATCTAACTTCTCATGTTCAGGAATGAGAAATTAACCTCATTTTCCCAACTGACTTAATTTCCACTGAGTACTTAGGGATGCTCATATAAGAAAAGTTTTAGTATTTTAAAAGAAAAGACCTTTATCAATCCATAACATATAAATGGCATCTTCAGTAGATAAGTAGAAGGGAAATGTTATGTCATAGCTTGGGAAGAATCAGAAGCATCTCTGGCATCCTAACAAACACTGCTTCTCTTAGAAAAGTTACCGTATTACCCTATTTGCCTGCATACTCATGGTATTACCATCAGGAGACTTGTTGCTTTGGGCTATCTTGAGTGAGTTATAAAAGGCATGACTGAATACCAGATCCACCCCTATGAAACTAAGAGCTTTACACACTAGGCATAATGCAGGAAAAGGCGATTCAAACTTCTCGCAGAACTCTGCCAGCACACATCAACCTATTTGACAGTAACTTCTGTTTCTTAGGCAATTTTAGCTGGAGACAACAATTGTGCCAATATTTTCTCTTTGCGATGTGCTTCACTTTCCCCCAGGGGTGGCAGATACCGATAGGCTGCATTCACATTCTAATAATAACAGTTGGATAGAAACTGAAGATGGTCTCTTCAGAAAGAGACTGAATCATCTCTATTTTTGGTAAAAGCCTAGAGTATCATGAGCACTTAATTAAGGAGTTCATGAAAGTAAGTAAATCACTTCCTTCCAGAGTTTTACATGCTTTGGGAGTAGGTTTAACTCATTCAGTTCAGTATGGAACTATTTAACGTCCTGAAATTTATGTCATGTTTTTTTAGTGGCCTGGATTAAGAACTTTTTCAAAATGTCTGACACTTTCATGGAAAAGGTCATGAATAATATCTTGATCATTAAACACTAATGAGAACATTCTAAATTTCAAAGAATAGTAAGGTATTACTCTTAATTAATCTATGAAGAAAACTCAATCCAAAATATTCATTGATTATTTACGGCCAGAATGGATCTTGATAGGCACCATGGAAAAATAAAAAATCAATGAAGCAGATTGTTCTTAAAAAAACCGATAATATGTTGAATGAACTGTGATGCAATGGTAGAGTGAAGGAGGAGGGTTGGTCTGGTTGAGGAGGCTCAGGGAGGAACAACTTTAGCAACTCCAGCACAGCTTCTGCTGAAGTGTATTCTACAGACTACATGATTAAATACTGGATTCTTAAAGACATCACTGCCTAGAGCCTTTCATGTGCTAGCATGCATTATGATTCTTTGCAAACAGGTGCTAAGATGTAGCATTACTCAAATATTTTTGACCCTTGAATTTTTTTCTGCAAGGAGTATCTCTTAATATGAATCTTCTATAAAAAATTTACCTTGGGAAATGAAGTTTTACTGACCTGAGTTTGGAGATGCAAGGCTGAAGGCCAGAAAAATAAATAAATAACATTTACATTAGATTACTGAGATTTAAGGCAGAGTAGGATGCTGGGGGGAAAAAGTGACAAGGATTCCAGAGGTATTTTAAGGGGTAGAATGAATGCACTTTGGTGATTAATTGGAAAGGAAGTCCATGGCAGTATTTAGCAGGCACAGAGAGGTGCAGGACTATACGTGAAATTTGGAAATCACTCACATAGAAACAGATACATGATGTTGCCAAGGTTGATGAGGTTGCAGAGAGACTCTGTGTAGTGTGAGAAGACTAGGGAATTCTATCTTCAACTTTGGAGGTTTGCCTACTTGGAAGGACCTGACAAACAGAAAAGAGTTTTCTAGTAAACTAAAAAGTGGATAGAGTAAAATAGGCATTTAAGAAAAACTTAGGGCAATGAGAGTTAATGTTAGGGGAGTTTCAAAGGAAAGTGTGATTAGAATGGGTTAAGTGAAAGACTAAAAAGACTTAGTGAGTTTAGGCAGTTGGGCATTAACATTGTTGGAATCAGAATCTGGTTGGCAAAGAAAGCTTACAACATTATTAAAATTCTGAATGAGGACTGATTATAATTTTTTCTATTTGGTGAACCTAGACAACCTATAGAGGGAAATTAACAGTATCTGTTGTATTGGATAACTATTATATGTAAGAAAATAGGAAAAGTAAGGCTAGAAAATCATTTTTGTTTATTTATAAGTTAACTAAGCCCTTTCTAATTTCTTTTTCTTTAATTTCTTTTTTTTAAATTGAAGTATAGTCAGTTACAATGTATCAATTTCTGGTATACAGTGTAATGTCCCAGTCATGCATATATGTACATATATTAATTTTCATATTCTTTTTCATTAAAGGTTATTACAAGATATTGAATATAGTTCCCTCTGCTATACAGAAGAAATTTGTTTTTTATATATTTTCATATCTAGTGGTTAACATTTACAAATCTCAAACTCCCAAATTTACCCTTCCCATCCCTTTTCCCCCTGATAACCATAAGTTTGTTTTCTATGTCTGTGAGACTGTTTCTGTTTTGTAAGTAAGTTCATTTGCCTTTTTTTAAGATTTAGATTCCACATATGAGTGACATCATATGGTATATTTCTTTCTCTTTCTGTCCTACTTCACTTAGAATAACAATCTCTAGGTCCATCCATGTTGCTGCAAATGGCATTTTATTCTTTCTTATGGCTGAATAGTATTCCATCATATAAATATACCACAACTTCTTTATCCAGTCATCTGTCAATGGACATTTAGGTTACTTCCATGTCTTGGCTACTGTATATATTGCTGCTATGAACATTGAAGCCCTTTCTAATGTCTGATGCTTAATGGTCAATCAATATAGCCTATTTATCCATGATATGAAAATATAATACTTATGTTATCTAATTATAGTTTATTATTACACAATAAAAAAGAGATTTTAAAAGCTCCATGGCAGGAGAAAGACAGTAGATCTCATGGAAGATACCACGAACTTTCATCTATTTAGTCAATCAGCTATAATTTTTTGAGCATTTGTTATGTGTATGTGCTCTGCTGCATGATGTTGCATATTTATACAAATAGTTATAAAACTGGATCCATATTCAAAGATATTATAATTAATATGGTAGGACATATCTGACCAAAACATATATATAATATCATTACACATCTGGCACTTAGAAGAATGCCAGCCTGTTTTTGGGAACATAGCTTTGAATCAATAGGCAGTTAAAAAAAAATTCGTTATAGGAAAAAATCTGCCATAAAGTCCAAGTACTTTACTTCATAAGAAAAAACCTTGGATCTTATTAATTTTATTATTATTATTTTGTCAAGAAGTCTACATAATTAGACTTCTTTATTTGTATGAGTGCATAAAATTTACAATTTTGAAATCTTCATGGGTTGACAATTTTATTATGATGGTATTTCTTTATTTCTAGCAGCGCTACTTGTCTTAAAGTCTACTTTAATACATAGGTATGCCAGTTGTACTCTTTTTGGTGTTTACATAGTGTATCTTTATACCTCATTTCTCTTTCAATCTTTCTGCAACCTTATATTTAATGTATGCCTTCTGTAAACAGTACATAGTTTTTCAATTATCATAGTTTGATAATTGTTGTATTTTAATTGGAATATTTAGTCCACTTAAATTTAATGTAACTTATGATATATTTAACCTACTATCTATTTGTTTTCTATTTGTCCCAACAATTTTGGGTTCCCTTTATCCTTCCTTTCTCGCCTTCTTTCAGGCAATTCAAGCACTTTTCATTGTTTAGTCTCTCCCATGATATTACATATATCCATTTTTTACTACTCTTTTAATGGGTATTCTAAAGGGTACAGTATTTATCTTAACTTTTTAAGGACTAATGTAAATTGATACCTTTACTTTCCAGACAATCAATGCAAGGACCTTAAAACATTTAAAATATATTAACATCATTTATCTTTTTCTGCTTTTTTGCTCTTGCTATCATGAAGTTCTACATATATTTTAGTTTAAAAAAAAACTTACTGCAACTCATATGAAAACATAAAAGTGCTTCCTATAAAAAGTTGCATCACTACAATAGCATATAATATTGAAGGATGCCACTCTTACCACTTTTATTCAGCATAGTTTTGGAAGTCCTAGCCACAGCAATCAGAGAAGAAAAACAAATAAAAGGAATCCAAATTGGAAAAGAAGTACAACTGTCACTGCTTGCAGAGGACATGATACCATACATAGAAAGCCCTAAAGATGTCACCAGAAAAATACTAGGTCTCATCAATGAATTTAGTAAAGTTGCAGGATATAAAACTAATCTATAGAAAATTGTTGCATTTCTATACAATAATAATGAAATATCAGAAAGAGAAATTTTTAAAAAGTCTCATTTATCATCACATCAGAAAGAATAAAATAGTCAGGAATAATCCTATCTAAGGAGGTAAGAGAACTGTACTTGGAAAATTATAAGACACTTGTGAAAAAGTTGAAGATTACAGAAACAGATGGAAAAATACACCATGTTCTTGGATTGGGAGAATTAATATTGTTAAAATGACCATACTACCCAAGGCAATCTGCAGATTCAATGCAATCTGTATCAAAATACCAATGACATTTTTCACAGAACTAAAACAAATAATTTAAAAATTTGTATGAAAACAAAGTAGACCCTGAATAACCAAAATAATCTTGAGAAAGAACAGAGCTAGAAGAATCACATTCTCTGACTTCAGACTATCCTACAAAGTTAAAGACATCAAAACAGTATGGTAGTGGCATAAAACCAGATACATGCATTAATGGAACAGAATAGAGAGCCCAGAAATAAACCCATGAACTATGATCAATTAATCTATGACAAAGGACACAAAAACATACAATGGAGAAAAGACAGTCTCTTCAATAAATGGTACTGGGAAAACTAGACAGCTATATGTAGAAGAATGAAATTAGAAAATTCTCTAACACTGTGTATAAAAATAAACTCAAAATGAATTAAAGTCCTAAATATAAGAATGGATATCATAAAATTCCTAGAGGAAAACACAGGCAGACCATTCTTTGACATAAACTGTGGCAATATTTTTTTGGACCACTCTCCTCAAACAAAGGAAATAAAAGCAAAAATAAACAAATGGAAATGAATTACACTTAAAAGCTTTTGCACAGCAAAGGAAACCATAAATAAAACAGGCAGCATAAGGACAGGGAGAAAATATTTGCAAATGATATGACTGATAAGGGTTAATATCCAACATATATAAACAGCTCATACAACTCAGTATCAACAAACAAACATGCAAACAAACATACAAACAGACAAAAACCAAACAACCCAGTTAAAATGGGCAGAAGAACTAATTATTACTATCACCCTGTCCTTCATGTTGAATTGTCCATTTCAGCCTCATCTTGTCTACCTCTCTCTCCTCTACAAGCTTAAATTTGAGGTTTGTAGGCATGATTAGATGATTTATTACTTTATTCATTCAATAATACTTCACTGAACTCTGTTCCAATGCCAGGGCCAAAGCTACTGGAAAGCATGATCAATCCTGTTTATATATTCATGTCACTTACAATCTGAGAGAACTTCCCTTTGTCCCTGATTCACCAGACATTCAGTATTCAAGATCTACCTCCTTACCTCTCAGTGCCTCAGTTGTTCCATTTGTAAAAAGGTTATAATGATATCCCCTTCATCGTTATTGTCCAGAAGTCCCATCCAGTTTTATGATTTTTTACATGTATGCATGTTCATATGTGTGTATATCACTCTATAGCTAACTAGCTATTTCTCTGCAACTTATATTTCAATCTGTTCACATATATATGTCTTTTGGCGGATATCAGCACTCATTTTCTGTTGGTTATACACATAGGAGTGGAATTGTTGGTTAAGAGAATAGGTGCATATTTAGCTTTAACAGATACTTCCAAATAGATGTCAAAAGTGTACCAACTTATACTCCCATCAATGATGTATTAATTTCCAATTGGTCCATTCTTCTTATTGTTTTATATTACGCAATCTTTTTACTTCAGCCATTCTTGTAGATATATTATACCATAATATTGTGGTTTTAGTTTTCATTTCCCTGTTTAGTAATTATGCCAAACACGTTTTTATGCTTATTGTCCATTTGGATATTTTTTGTGTCTGTGAAATACCTGTTCAGTTTTTCTGTCCATTTTAAAATTGAGTTGCCTTCTTTGGGTTGGAATTCCAAATATGTTATGAATTTGAGTCCTTTGTTGGATGAAGACATTGCAAATATCTTTTCCTAGTTTCTGACTTGCCTCTCACTCTCTTAACGGTATATTTTGATGAGCAGATATTATAGACTTTAATTAAATCTAATTTATCTAATTTTTATTTAATGGTTAGTTTTTTATATCTCACATAAGAAATATTTGCCTATCTCAAAGTCATAAATAAAATTCCCTCTGTTTCCTTCTAGATGATTTAATTTTCACATTTTTGTATGAGCCATTCACTTTGAACTAATCTTTGTCTACAGTGTAAAGCAGGGAAGAATTTATGTTTCCATGCATATATCCAATTAAGTTACCATCATTTATTTAGAAAAACTATACTCCCCTCCAGAACTGTAGCAGTGCCTTTGTGCCAAATCTTGTGTCAATACCACACTGTCTAATTACTGTAACTTTATAGTAAGCCTTGATATCTGGTACCATATATTCTCTAGCTTTTTGCTGCTACTGCTTCTTCTTCTCCTTCATCTCCTTTTCATCCTCCTCCTCTTTCTCCTTCAGGTTTGCTTTGATTATTTTAGATTCTGTGTATTTGCACAGAACCATTAGAATCCATTTTTAAATTTCCCCACCCAAAAATCTTCTGGAATTTAATTGGGATTTTACTAAATTTTAAGTCACCTTGAGTAACAAGTGACTGAACATAATGAGTCTTCCAACTGGTAAAGATGGCATATTCCTCTATTTAATTAAGTCTTTAATTTCTTTCAATAGTGTTTTGCAATATTTAGCATTGAGGCTTTACATTTTGTATTAAACATATTTTTAAAATCTGTAGGATGTTAGTATTGTTTAGACGGTTAACATCCACTTGGGTTTACCCACATTTTTTACCCTTTTTATTTTATATTTCATCTTGCATACCATAATTCTGTCTTCCTGAAGAACTTTTAGAGATATTTCTTTGATATGGACCTGCTCAGTTTATGAAACTGTCTCTACTTAACCTTGATTTATGGGAAATATATCCTGTGTTTATAAAATCTAGACTGGCCCACTGAAAAAAACGTCATTTCACTGTTCTCTGGCTTCCATTATAACTACTGATAATAGGTTATTATTAGTCTTACTGTGACTACTTTGACTATAATATGTCAGAAACTCTGGATGCTTTAAGACATTTTCTTTGTCTTTGATTTTCAGAAGTTAGACTATGATATATCATAGTGGGCTTTTGTTTGTACTTATCCTTCTTGAGGTTGATATTACATATTCTTTTGTATTTCAGTGTTATTATTTAGTTTTGGAAAATTCTCTTCTACTGGCTATTTGAATATTACTTTTCCTTATCCTTGTTTTTCTTTTTATGATACTCTATATACACATGATTTAGACATTTCATCACATGCCATATGGCTATTATATTGTTTTCTGTATTTTACATCCTTCATTCTCTCTGTGCTTCAGTTTCAATATTTTCTCCTGATAAAAATTTCTCTTTACTAATCCTCTTTTCTACAGAAGTTACGTTCCGCTTAAGAAATCTTTGCCTAAATCTGTCTATTCTTTTGCCTGCAGACGGTGAAACAGTTAAATTTGTTTGCCATAAAATCATCTATTGAGTTCTGAATTAATTACTGTTATATTTTCAGCTTTAACATGTCCATTTACTTATTTTACAGAGACCATTTTTCTGCGGAAAGTTTCAAGAATGTGTTTTACTTTCTTGAAAATGTTATTTACATTTATTTAAAAACCTGTCTGATAACTCTAGTATCTGGATCACTTAGGGATCTAATTGTATTGCTTATTTTTCCCTTTGGGCCCTTTGTTTTTTGCATCCTGGTATGCCTGACAGCTTTTTGTTGAATGTCACACATTGTGTATGAAAATCAGTAGAGATAATCTGTGGCTCAGGCTCGGCTTGATGTACTCTTTCCACAGAAAATATTTACTTCTGATTCTACCAAGTAGTCAGGCTAAGGACATACGACATACTGTCCTAATTCAATCCAATTATTGACCCCTCAACTCTGTGAGAGTGCTTCTTGGTCTAAGCCTAGAGGAAGAACCTCAGATCCCAGCTAGGATTCAGCTGATTTGTGGCTGGATTTCAGTTTTGTGAGAGTTAATTTATTTCTGGTGCGTCCTTAATTCTTGAATATAAACCTACAGAGTTCCAACTAGAAGACTGGAGGCAAGGGTCCTTCCTCTCTGATGGGTTTTAAATGCCAGTACTTAAGGGCTTAGATCTATCCAACACAACCAAAAAGCCTGAAATTTGAAGAAGATAAAGAGAATGTATTTAAGTGGATTAGTTTGTTCTCTCAGAACAGTAGATGAAGGAGTTACTATAAGAAAGTTCGCACCTGACAGTGTGTGATTATGGAAAATACATGATAGGGACAGGTATTTGAATCATGTTGACATATGACAAGAGGAAAATATCGTAAGTGAGAATCATCAAGAAGAGCTCTCAAGGGGAGATGGCCATTGATATGGGAAAATAAAGCCTAGACGTTGAACATAGAAGAAAAATATGAAATGTATACTTTCTTGAAAGGTTTTATTTTTCTAAAAAGAAAAGAGTCATTTCAATATTTCAAAACATTACGTCTACAAGAGTTTGAGTTCTAAATTACTATTTAGCAGTTAAACTTAAAATCTGAGACTTTTATCTTTTTCAATGATCAGTCAAATTTGGCACTTTCTCTAATTTTCATTTCTGTTCTGACCTGAATATAAGACTGGCATATTGAATTTAATTGTACTCAGCTTAATTGCTTCTTGATTTTTGACTCATTATTTGAGCTGAATAAGTCAAAATGTTAGAAGTGGGCAGGAAGTTCTAATAAGTGAAACTGTGAAACCATGCCTGCAAGCTAGCATGCTGAATTGGAAGAGTCAGAATTGACTGAGGTCAAATTTGACCCTATATATTTTCACATATTTAGAAAGACACAGGAAAACTGCATATTTATTTTTCTTGAATCTATTTTCCTGTTTGTCACATATCATATGAGTGCTGATGGAGAATGTGCCCCATCAACATATAAACACGTGTCTATTATCAAAAAAATAATAAATGAGACATCCAAACCTCTGATCAGTTTCTAGAATGTTTTCTTGTGTCTTCATGAGTTAGAAGGAGGCAAGACAATGTATTTATGATTACATGATTCAAAAAAGATAATTAGTGAATTTTCAGTATAACTGCAAAAGAACTGAGGGGCAATTTCATAAGGCAATTCACTAATGTAACGGGGTGCTGTAGGCAGAACATTAGTTAACTTTCACATCTTATGGGAATGAATTATTGGATTGGAATCAAATGTTGTTTAAAAATTAGAATAACTAGTGAAATACTTCCTGATGAAGAAATCTGTAATACTTGGGGAATTTTCTATAAATTTATCTAAAATTACTTAGAATTTGGTGGGATTAATTAAAGAATTGCCTTAGTGAAAATTGTGAAATAGGATACTAGCCTAAAAGAAGCACAACAACCACAAATTTTTATTTTTTCTCTGTGTGAACCCTCAAACATTTCTGAAGACAAGTAATTGTATGTGTGTGTATTAGCTTATTCAAATTGAGAGCAGGTGGACAAGATTAAAAGTTCACGTGAAACCAAGATTTTCACTGATAAATGAGAGACCAAAAATGCACAAATATGAAGTAGCTTTTCACAGATAGGCTCTAATAATTGACAAGAATCTTTTGTTGCTGTTGCTATTGCTATTCTTATGAACTAATGTCTATGACACAAATTTATTCAAGTTCTAATATCTTCCTGCACTTAGTGTGCTTTATACTCCAAAGAACAGAATTAACTTTTTCTTTCCTTTTGAAATACTTATCTCTAGATTGGTCATGCCTATCACATGAAGCACTGTTCATATGAGAATCATGGTATCAATTCTCTTCAAAAACCTCCCCTTTTATCCCACTGGCAATGGATAACACAGTGTGGAATCTGTGCAAAGGAAAACTCCAGAAACCGAATTCTCCCGGATGCTAACAATGCTTCCCCCGGGGGCAGAGTGAAGGGTTTCAATTCACCTTCTCTCCAAGTTCTAACTAGACACAGGAAGCCCTTTAGCCATCAGCAATGGAGTTTCATTAAAGCCACCTCACTATAGGTGTAACAAAGCTCCTTCCAGGAAGCAAATCAGAAACTCTAGTCAGACTGTAGAATTGCCCAACATTGGGGTCCCTGCTTTCACAAAGCATAGAATTGTGTAATGGCACCAAAGGCTCCTTAACATGCTAATGGCCCTATGGAGCAACAAAGAACTAAAAATCATGAGGTTTCTGACTGTAGCGGAAGTTGAATTGCCATTTTAATTCTTCCCTCAAGAAAATTAATACAATTAATCTGCAAGAATCTTTTTGCAAAATAATTCCTGTTATTTAAATGATTGCTAGGGAGGATGAATGAAGCACTAAAATTTTTTTTTTTTTAACTAAGCCTTATGCTTTTAAAAATTTTACTCCTCAGGTCCATCAGGGCTGGAAATCTCTAGAAGGGGTATTTCTCAGGCTTTTTCTTAGTACTTAACTGGTGTTCAAATAAAGCTATATAGAATACCTTAGAGTCATCAAAATCTGAGGGAATATTGCTCAGGAAATAACAGAAGTCAGAGACCTGCCCCAAATACCTTCCTTCTCTTAATCAGACTTTAAAATCAGCACCACCACGGAGAATGTCAGCATAAATTTCATTTATCTAAAATTCCCTGTTTCTTGTCAAGTCCCCTCCAGGAAGTGAAGGGGCTAAGTGATAACCAGCATGACTTAAGTCAGCAGCACTGATACAATCTGAAGATTCGGGACTCAGAATAGTCATATAAGCAAGGAAGCCAGCCAGTACTTCACCTTTATTAATAAAAAAAGAAAGAAAAAGAGATAGATCAGATTACAGCAGCACTTCACTATGGGAGCTTTTATAGCATATTGTAAAATATCTAGTATCCTTGTGTCTCCCTTCAGTTCTTTCCTGTATAAAGAGACCATTTATCTCCTTTTGCCAGGGAGTCAAGAACTTAGTTGATATCAGTTCCTCACCCTTCCTTGTTGCTTATGTGAGATTGCAATATGTATTTTTTTCATTTGGTTGTTTTTTGTTCATTTGTTCCTTTTAGGTAAGGGAAGAAAAGCAAAAATATTACCATCCAGAGGACACACATGTCGTAGTTTGTGTTAGCACAAAAAAATGACATGGACCTTGATCTGAAATTTCATATGTGGTTGACATAATGCATACTCCATACTCCTGTCTAGCTTTCCTTTCTCATTTAGTTTGTATCCAACATCTGAAAACTGACACTAACATTGTGGAAAAAATAGCTGCCTACTTTTGACTTCTAGGAACTGTTCCACTTGCAAGACTCTTTCATGTTCTACTCTGAAATATTTGCTTATGTAGAGTATTGTAGTAATGAAAGGATGTATTGTTTAAGTATGTATTAAGACATTTGCAGTTAGACATAGTGCAATGAAATTCACATATGAAATACCCAATTGTTGTGCAATTATAAACAGAAGTGTAACTCTACACTTCAGTATTAGGGTATTGAAAATTATACCTATTTACACAATGAATAAGAGGCAAAAGATATTTTTAAAATATTTTAGTAGAGGATAGTTCTAGTCATGAGAACAGAAGGTAAGTATTCAATCATAAAAAGATTTCATTAATAGAGATTTAGAAAATAAGATTAAAAAGAAAAATACATAATTTAGTACACTATATATTATGAGTTCTTTTATTGTAAAGAGCAAGTAATCAATAATCACACCATTCTACCTGAGAAAGGAAAAGAGCTTGTGCATTCTATTTGGAGAACTAAGGTGATAAGATGCGACAGATTTGCTTAAGGTGATATGCTTCAACCAGAGTGGAAGCGTTGCCTTGCTGCTTCAATAAACAAAATGATCCTACCTGCTTTCTGTGTTTGACATACTTACGTCTGTCACTACCCTTCTCCCAGACATCTGCGATGTGAATCGAAATTCCTGATCAATTAAAATTTCCATGTTGATATCTCATGACTTTAGAGCAATTAGATGATAAATGACTGCTTACAGGCATTCCTTTCTAATGATATTAAAATGCAAAGATATTAGAGGGTTTTTTTTTCCATAATACAAGTATTTTTTTCTGGATCAGATACAGTAAGCAAGAATCAAACACATGCAGAAATATGTAATTTAAAATTTTATGTTGCATTTCATTGAAATGTTAACTGAATAATATTGCTTTGGCACATATGTTATATTCATGTCAATATGTTTCATATGCTAAAAAGATCTGTGCAAGAGTGCCTAGCCGTCCCTGTTTACAAAAGAACTAAACAGCTGTGTAAGTTCATAGAAGAGAGGAACTGAATTAAGAAAGTTCTAGGACTAGTTCAGATTATTCAAGCACACTTAACTAATGAATTCTGAGGTTTAATACAGAAAATAAAATATACTTATGAGGCTAATATTCACTGGATGCTCCAATTGAGAAAGACAAGCCATTTAGTTGAACTAAATATCAGAGGACTTTCTCTTTCCTTCTTTTCTTTTCTTTTTTTTTTTTCAACTATGTTAAATTTCTTCCATTCAGGTTCCTTTTTAGATTGTATTTTACCAACAGGTTAAATATATAAATACACATACACACTAAGTTACAGTGAAAGCTGTAAAAATGAGTATTAATGTACAACATTTGACTATAGGGAGAATTCTGAGGCTTTCTATGATAATGTATTTGAGCTCAGACTCTACAATGAACTGATTCCTCCTCAATTAATTTAAGACTGTATGACTAGCCACAGGAATCAAGGAAAATTCATCTTGGAATATCAATACCCTGGTAGCTTCTTATAGAAGTTACTCTTTTCAGTAGTTTCAGATCCAAATTTTACAGTATAATATCCTAAAATTTTCGTTGCCATACTTGCCTAATTTGACCAAAACACCTTTTCCTCCTCTTCCTCTCTCGTTTTGGAAAATTAATTCTCTGACAATTTCGTAGGGAAAATATTCACAGCAGAATGGCCAGTTCAGCCACAAATCATCAGAGAAGTTTGGAATTTTTCTCCATCAAAATGGCTTCCACGTGGCTGATGTAGTTCTTATAAGTTATAATAACCCATTAAATACTTTATTACAAAGATTTTTTAAAGTGTTCTATGCTATCAGAAATCATACTTTTAATAACATCTGTTTGTGTCTAAATAATGCAAAGATAAAGTTGTTTGCAATGTAAAGCATAGTGGTTTCTCAGCAGTTTACCTTAAATTTGTGAATAAAATAAAGTTTGTGTTGTAGCCACATTACAAGCATTGTTTGTTCTTCTTTCTTAAACAAGCAAAGAAATGTTGGATAACTGCCTTTTTCATAAGTTCTCTTGAATATGTAAAATGTATATAGCTATGTAAGGAGTGTCTTTGTAAATAAAACCTACTTAGACATATTGGAGGGAAAAAGTGGCAACCCATATCTTTTAATCTGAATAGCCATTTCTTCTCTGTGATTCTATAGGATAGGATATCCTAGCTGTTAAGTGCCTTTTTATTTCTCTGAGGTGATCTTGGAAATGGAGTGTTTGAGATTTTTTAGTTTATCTTGATACAAGCCAACCCATTCCTGCTTAGAATACTTCAGTTTTATATCTGAGATCTTAATTACTAGGTGCTTGAATAGAATCTGTGCTACCAAATTCTAAAAAATGATGACAAGATAACTTAAAATGGGACTTTATTTGGTCTTAATATCTATATATCCCAGAAATTATTCACTTCACTAAAAAATTTGGATTAGGAGAAATAAAAATTAAATAATTTACTGAGTAATATTAAAGGGATATGGACATTCCTCATCATTTTTGCAATCATCTAATATTAAGAAACTAGTATGTTGATAGCCTTTGTGCATGTATGGTGATTCTTGTTGTGTTTATGATTATAAATATTATTCTAAATATAGTCCTATAGTTTGCTTCTAAGTTTCCAAACATGAATTGCTAGTAGCGCACTTATGTTTTGTTTTTATTTTCAGTAAGGAATTCCATTCTATATATATAACTGATAGAAAGCAATTAATAGCTATTAAACATGTAGATGAAAATATTGCCACAAACAGTGATTGGGATTTACTATGAAAATAAATTACTTCAGTGATGGGGGAGATAGCCCCAAGGAGGCAATCATGAGGTGAAAACAGACAACAATGAAAAGCCTTTGAAGAAGGAAGAAACTGTAATATATGTGGCATTTGTAGGTATATTAAGATAAAACATCCAGGAGCCAGTAAATTTTTTCATGCTGTCAGAGTATTCAACGGTACATATGAGCTGTCGCACTTCAGTCATCAACATCCAAAAAAGCTTAGCATTTTAGCAAGCAACTTCCCAATAGAAACAATTCAATTCCATACTAACAGGCATATGGATACCAACAGATAAAGTGAAATAGCAGTGGCCAGTCTCTAAATCCTTCCTATCTTTGTTCCACCTCCTCTTTGACCAGCGCCCTATGGCCTGTGTGTCAAGATCCATCATTTCCTCTTTGCTAAGACAGGGAGTGGGGAAGAGGGTGGGAGAAGGAATAAGGAAAGCCAAGAAATACTATAGGCAACAGTGGGGTGTGGGTCTCAGAATTCCTTGTGAGCAAGTTGATTTCTGTCAATAGTGGGATTTACTGTGGGTCTGTCTGGGGAAGGAGAAGCAGAAAAGGGAAATATTGAGAAAGTGTGTACACTCATCACCTACCACATGCTGCACCTTCATTTACAGGATGTTCTGGAATCACCACTTGCATGGAACACTAATACAGATATCGTCTTTTGTGCAAAAAGTCAAAAGAATCTAGGAATTTATTAAATTAGAAAAAGAGAGGTCAATCACTTTGACTATCCTAACCTCCTTCAAAAAAATTTCTGAGATACAATATTTTGGTTTCCCTAATGCATAAATTCTGTTTTGTAATTCTAAATTCAAAACTAAGAAAAAATACTAAATTGGTTGAGATACATTTATTAATTCTATGATCCCTTATATTTTATAGGATTTTATATTCTTAAAATATAATGGTATATACAGCTAAAAATAAGGAATGCTTCAGTATTTTACCAAAGTCTTGTTTTAGAGAGAATTACATCTTCCTTTTCTCTAAAACAAGACTTTTCATACTTATTACTTACTTTTCATTATAGTGTATCTTTACAGTACTAGCATTTAGGGATAAAGCATTCAGATACGATTCCTCCATAGGAATTCCAATACCATTCAAAACCAGAACCATATATGAATATACACATATGTTTAAGTCTAATACGTTTGATGTGTTTATCTTACATAGGAATATATTTGTTTTCCGAGTTCTTGTTCTGTGTTTATAGAAAACTAACACTATATTCTCTCAAGGGATAGAGAATGATTAGAACATTTATATAATAAATGCATCATTGAAATATTCTTACTATGCATTACTGTGTACCCAGAGATAAGAAAGACACAGTTCTTGTCTTCAAGGCGCATGCAGTTTTTAGGGAAGAAAGACAAAAACTGTATTACTTACTATTCAAAATGTGTCTTAAGACCAGCACATGGGCATTATCTGGGAGCTATAGAACTTCAGGCCAGACTTGCTGAAGCAGAACAGAATCCCCTGGTGATTCGTGTGCACCACTTTAACTCGAACCTCAGCAGAGTTACTGTCATCAAACCTAGAAGAAACAAGAGATGGAGAAGTTTGAAGATGGGAAGGTAGCAAGATAGGATGGAAAGATCCTGGTGCCTGCACTTTGTTTTTCAAACAGAGGAGAGATCACCAGACTAGCACCTATTACGAGCGGAAAAATACATGTTTTTAAAGGAATATTTGTTTTTGCATGTTTTGAGCTTACGTATCATTTGGAAAAAGTAATATTACTGTTGACAATGTCAGTTTGACAGAAATGGAATCATATAAATCTACATCAAAAGGAAGTTTTACTTTTTATTTATCTATCCTATGGTTTTCAGAGGAACGAGTGACCACAGTGACTTCTAAGAATAGTTTTGTTGGTTACTGCAGTTTTCCAGTTATGAGTGCAGTGTCAGCATAAGAAAGTTTTCTTCTTCAAGATCTCAACTCAGACCACATCAGCAGAACCAGTTCACACAAAGACGGCCATTTGGAAACGGAGGCACTTAAAATCATTTTCACACTGTTTGCAAAACTTCTAATAGTTAAGCGAACTAAGAAGGTCACAGCAGTATTGTCCTCATCAGTACCTTCACCACTCTCCCTCTGCCTCTTCCACTGCCTCCTCCGTTCAGGACACTGTGAACAGGTTGACTGTGGCCATGATGGGAACTAAGCATATTGTCCACTCTGCCATTATGTCTTATACTGGTGTGTTTGAATGTTCTCTCTTCCACATGAAAGACCAAATAAGGGATATCTTATAAAATATTTTCTCTAAATGTGACTATATATACACATATAAACGACATGTAAGAATTATACATAAAGACTGGCAAAAATATATGGCATATTAATCCATGATTCCATGGGTAAGATACACAAACAAAAGTAAAAGCAAAGCCTGTACTTGGCTGGCATGTGGAAGTATTAAATTATTTTAAAATAATTCTTATTAACACTTGCTATATTTACTCATGGTGTACCACAAAAGGCAAAGATCTTTGTGATGT
Source organism: Camelus bactrianus (assembly GCF_048773025.1). Lineage (NCBI taxonomy): Eukaryota > Metazoa > Chordata > Mammalia > Artiodactyla > Camelidae > Camelus > Camelus bactrianus. The sequence continues at coordinate 58,752,595 of NC_133544.1, read as the reverse complement.
AACAGTTACTATACCTGGAGCTGAATTTGGAAAATAACAAATAGTTATAAAGGAAAAAGCCCTATTTCTGGAACTTGATCCAGTTATTTTATTAGTAATTATTAGATTTAATTAGGTATAGACACTTTTAGCATTTGTCTGTCTTTTTTATTCTTTATATATCAGTTTCCAGATCTAGTCACAGTTAGACTCTAATTTGTTGTCATTGCTTATGTCATTGCTTTACATCAGTTTGATTGAGGTTTTCTTCCTAGGATGAAAAAATTCAGGGAGAAATGCTTGGACACAAAAATCTGACTTTATAAATTAGAAAAGGTAAATAAGGTTTTATATACCGCATAAGAATATTTCACAAAGGACTCAATATTTTTTTCTAATACATTTTACCTGTCTCGAGTATTTCTAAATTAATTCCTTTATGAATTGCAATCTCATTATTAGTAATTTTTAAAGGATTATTTCAAACGATAACTTTATTGTAAACGTATGATTAGATTTATCCTGATCATACAATAGCCTTCATAAATCCTCGTTTGCAAGTGCCAGTGATAAGTTTGTTATACTCAAAATCTTCCTATTTATATTTAGCTAAGAACTGGTGCTTGTTCAACTGGGGTCTATCCAGCAAAACATAATCCACTTCAATTGTTCACAAGAAAGGGAATTAAATGCAGGAAATTAATTTCATAGGTGATAGAATCGCTGAGAACAATAACTGGTAACAATAAGGATAAAGTAATTAACAGATTAACACCTTGAGGAATTCACTAACATCCTTAGACTGGAGAATCGAAGGAAACTGGAAGACTGGAGCTCAGGGCCTGTGTGCCTCTTGGGTTGGATGACAGAACCATGGTGGGACCTGATGGTGGCAGCTGGAGTCACAAAAGAGACAAGCTGCTTCCAGTGAAACTGCTTAGGGAGGGGATATGCCAGCTGCCTCCCTCATCCTGCCCTCCATCTCTCATTTTCTCCTCTCACCGACTAACCCAGGTGAGAAGTCAGCTAGCACGAGAATAAAGAAAGTCAGCCTTCAGGGGTCAGAAGGGGGAGGAATCGATCTGCTGGCAAAGAGGTCCAAGACCTGTAAAATAATCTTCTAGGTTTTTATAAACAAATGTAAAAACTAAAGTTCTAAATGCAATTTGTGACAGTAAAGACAGGAATGCACACACTGCCCTCCATCTTAGCCCTCCTGAGAAATCTAGCACCTGTATTTTTCACTCATCAAAGAGGGCAGGGAATAGCAAAAGAAATCATAGCAGAAAGAGAATTATATTAATCAAAGCAATTTCTGGTGAAAGGAGGCATGAAAATCTCTAAGCAAGTTACAGAAAGAAAGCAGCACTTTTCAAACCACTGAATTGAAAACAAAGCCTCAGATGATAACCATATGATTTGACAAAGATACCTCAAATTGCTCAGGAAAATCTCTTTCTTTACAGTAATGTTTCAGGCTATTTAAAACAGAATCTCAGTCGAGGAACTAAACAAAGATGCTAGGATTGGACATAGAAGACAGATGAATTTGGCTGTTAGCCATGTAAGAATAGAAGCCAAATTTATGCTGACTAAAAATGGAGCCAAGCGATGTCATATAGATTTGAAAACCATGTTTTGCCAAGGAAGATGTTAATGTTTTTCAATTTTTAGGTTTAGTAAGGATCGTAAGTTGTTTGATTTCTTAATCTAATTTATATACCCTAAATATCTCCTCTGCAAATATGCAAGCCCTTCCTTTTTTTTCCTTTTTAATTCTTAATTTGATAGTTTGGTCTAGACTCCAAGCCTCATGAGTGGTATGCTCCAGTATTTTGGTTCATTTAGATATATTTTATGGATTTCTGTTGCATGACTTATCAGATGCTATTAACTCACTGGAATAAAAATATTTTAAAATGATTTATAGTTCTTGCCTAGAATAGCAATTGAGTCAGTCACACCCTTGACTTTACTGAGGTGAAGGGTTCAAGGGATGTTTTTTTCTTTATCTTCTCTGTGAGATAAAGAACAAGGATCATCTTTGTTTAGTGTAAGGATGTAGAGCAACCAGACCAAAAAAATATGTGGTGAAATCGTTTGCAAGAGTGGAATTTGTGAGCATATTTTTGAACATGTTCAAAAGCTCATGGGCACGTGTATGTTTACATATTTGAGGCCTGTGAACATTTCCTAATATTTTAAATCTCTGAAGTGATTGTTATTATATTTGGTATCCTCAGATAAGAAGTGAAGTTTAACTGGAAAAGAAATCTTTCATAAACCTTTTCAGGGTTACCATTATTTTCTTTGTCAATCTATGGATAATAGCTAAAATAATCAAGATCTTCCAGAAGATAAACCTCATAAAGTTAAATGGCACTTGTATATTTGTACCACTACTTTGTTCCAGAAAGGATTTCCAGAGAATTGTAAAGGTATATGAAAATGGAATAAAGTAGCACAAGCTAAAAAACAGCATGACAAAAATTAAATGAGTGGGATTAGAAAAATATGTGTGTGGGTATGTGTGAGTGTGTACTGTGGTTTGCTTTTATTATTAACAGGATACAAAACAACCCAAGCAGCACCATTAAATGTTCAAGTTATAGAAGGCGGTGATAATGATAATAATACATGCCAACATATTTTGTAAATATTATAGAATAATATACATGTGAGATATTATTATAATTATCTCATCTGAGCCTGAAAACACCAAAAAAACCCATATTTGACTCTATTTGTTTTCAATGGTTTTAAAAACAGATAATCTGTAACATTAAAATAAAAATAGAACTTTAAACCTTATTTTCCTCTTTCCAAACTCCCAGTTGTTAATGACTTTCTCACTATATTACACTTTCATAGATTTAAAGCCACCTCTCAGTGACTGGGTCCCACATTAAGAACATGGAAGCCACCTCGAAGTTTTAAATCACCATCTGTACCGTATATCCTAATCTCTGCTCCTTATCAGCTCTCATGTATAAATTTCATCAGTCTGCATCCCTGGACACCTCACCCAGTCTGCTTTTCCTGCTACTGTTTCCACATCTCAGAATATTGCTGGTAAGGTCGGTGGTCCTAGGTTCTTGCATTGCTCATCTTCTCCCACATCCTGCACATCATTTACACAGCAATGCTCTCAACTCTCACTTGCTGCAGCTTCCAGGTTCCTGTTGAATTCCACTTTGGGTCAACTGTGTGAACATACCACCCACAAGCTCCTTGGCATTTGGTCGCTCTCTGTTGCCCCACCTGGCTTATCTGCTCTAGTTTCTCCCCTAGTTTTGTCCAATCCCTCAAGGTCTTCTCAGGATTTTACTACATATTCCCTCCCATCACCCTGTAATCACTTTCTAGCTAGGATATTTTATTCCATTTCCTCTTCCTTCTTCTCCTATCATAGTTCTGCAGCAGTAACTTTCAGATTATGAGAGTGTCTAAAAGCATCTTCAAAAACAAGCACTTTTTCATCCATTTATCTTCTCTGCTCCGTAAAACACAGCTACTGCCTTGTGGAGTTCACAATCCAGCAGAGTGAGAAAGAAATAATTAGCTATGAAATGATGTAACATGTTTTGTGATGATAGAACGTTTCAAATACTATAGGAACCTAGAGGAATCTGGAGAGGGCAGGGGTGAGAATAGTAACTTTGTCAGGAACAGGTGACATTTCAGCTAGATGTTGAGAGATGAACAGGAAAATGCCCTAGAGATGAACAGGAAAATGCCGCAAAGGGCTTTAGAGGAGGGAAAACAGCAAGGATATAGGCTCGCAAGACATCAAAACTTGATATAGAGAGACGTGTCAAATACCTAAATGTGAGCAGAGTGCAGCTTAGAAGACAAGTGGTAGGAAATGGCACTGGAGCTGTAGGCTGGGGCCTCTCACAGAACCCAGGTGTATCCAAATCTAAAACCTGCGCTCTTAACTAATCTGCATTATCGTCCCAGGACAGCCCGTTGAACTTCATCCACAATAAATGCATAATCTAGTTCAGAAGCTTGTTTACTCAGAGACTCAGGAGTCTGCACTACTTGATATTATCATGTAGATTTTGCAAACTCAACTATCTACAAAGGCCAGATAGCAACATAAATCAGTAGCTCAATGCTACTGTGTAACACAGTAGCTTCATGATACATATGGTGCTTGTGAACTCTGGAGTACAGATGTGCAAGCATAGATGTACCATTTCAATATGACCACCTCTTCTCAGGTGTATTGCAGTGATGTCATGAGAAATGCCAACATAGCCTGATTTTTCCTTTTCCAGAAATCCTAGAAATCCAGATGTTAGCTATCAACTAATTTAAACATTTAAAAATGGGCCAATACATTGGGAACCCAACAAACATGTCTGTGGTCCACATTTGGCTCTCCAACAGGCAAGTTATAGCCTCTATTAGAAGACCAGAAGCTTTTCTCTGAGGCTAGCCATAGAGTTTAGCCCACAAATGAAGTGTATTGAAAACAGAAGGAAAAAGCAAACAAACACCAGCATGCTGCTAAAATTCTCTGATGGCTCTGAATTCTGATTAGCGTGAAATCCAGCATTTTGCATAGACGTCAAGGCCCCACATGATCTGGCAACTTTCCACATCTCTGGCTTCCTGTCTAGCCATCTTCCTCTTTTCTTGTCACAATCCACCCACAACAATCTTCTAGCTTCTCAGCAGTGCTAAGCTCCTCCCTTTCAAATATTTGCACTTGTTATTGCCCCAACTTAGAATGTGTTTCCTCCTCTTTTCAACGGATAAGTTCTTATCCATCATTTTCATCTCAGATTAAATGTCAGTCTCAGGGAATGACCTCCACAAGATGACATTAAGACCCCTCTTAAACTTCTGCCTCATGTCACTCTGCCCTTTTCCTTTAGAACTCCTCATTATTTCAATTAAATAGCTATTTGAATTTTGGTTTATTTGGTATCTACCTTTGTCGCTATTCTGTAGATCTATAAGGGCATGCATGGTCTGTCATCATCAAGCGGAGTGCCTTTCACATAGTAAGCACTCATTATTAGCTGAATAGTAGATGAGAGATTTGTCTGTTCCCAAATCCTGTATCACATTTAGCATTTCCTGTGAGATTTAAATACGTTAAACCATGCAATATATTTACCACAGTGCTAGGAAAGAAGATAGTCATTGCTTAATTAAGATGTGAGATATTCTTAGTTATGTGTTTTCACTTCCATAGTTAGAAACAGAAAAGAGAAAGAACACAAAAGCAAAATTTCTATTGTCTAATGCAATTCCCCTGGATGTCATACTAGGTTTCCAAAAAGCAAACCCAATTTAGGTGCAAGGTCTTAACTTTGGAGGTAAACCTGGGATGCATGGTAAAGTCGTGGGAAGGTGAGGCACAGAAGGGAGGAAAGTCATTAAAGAGATTGTTACTAATGAATCACCACTGGGCTCAATCCTGCTGGAGACCCTCTGAAAGGTTGTATTAAACAAAACCTCAGGGTTGTCCCACCAAGAAGCAAGACACCTTGCTTACTGATACACAAACTTCTGTTCCTCATTAGTTGGGAGATGCTTCTAACAGCAAATCGTACAACTGAGCAGTGACAAAAGAAAATCTTGAGGATTTTTTTGCCAATTGATTTTGTCCTGTTTTTTTCCCCCTGCCGTAATCTCTGAAGGTCTTCTTTTTAAGAATCATTTGTGCTTTCTTCATAATAAGTGTTTGTTTTTGCTAGCATTATGCTGAATTGTTACAATATTTTTGTTAGGAAATTTGGTAATGTGTGGCAAACAAATGCATGCCCTTTGGCCCACATAAGTCTATCTCAAGATGCTTTTCCTAAGGCAATAATTATGAGTATGTGCTAATATTTTTCTTATTTTACAAACATAAATCTTTGTAGAAATGTAAAAAAAAAGTTAAATAAAAGTTAACAGTACTGCCACAACACTATATTATATATAAAATGTTTACATTTTTAAAAAATGTGCACAAGTTATGCTGGAATTTTCTCTATATTTTTTATAACGAACATTTGCTCATTACTTTAAAATTTTTTCATAAGGCTCATTTGTAATAACGGTGTTATCCTAAAACATTCTGAAGCGTATTTAAACAGAATGTAACGATTTTTAAACAATTATGTAACACTCAGTCCCATAATGTTTGGTCTAGGCTAGATACACAGTAAGTACCCAATAAATTTTTTTTAAGGGCATTAAAAAAGAAAGGAGTTAATGTCAAACTGAAATATTTATTTCCCTAATGAATATCTCAGGTTAATTGCAGATATTTCTGTTATAACACTGCTGGTGCCAGGCCTGCACCACAATACTTCGATGCCTTAGTTGTGATGTACTTCCTGGACCTTTGCCTCCTCCTTTATGTCCCACTTTCGTGCCCCCTGCGTATCAATGCTGAGGCTTAGCATGGAGTTCAGAGGCATCTGTACTTCTGTCATCTTATCTCAGACCTTCTACTCTTCTCATTTCCAGACTCTACTCTTCCCACCCTTCCATCTAAGGCTAATTCTCCCAGCTTTGCTCTGATTTCCGTCCCTTTTTGCTTCTACAGGAACAATGATGCTCTCCAATCACACTGGAACTTGCTAAGTGTTTACCATCTTAAAACAAAACAAAACAAAGTTCTCTCACTGCATCCAACTTCTCTAATTACTGACCCACTGAGCTTGTGTTCACAGCAGAATGTTTTGAAAGAGAGAGCTGCTGTTACTGTTCTCAGTCCTCCTTTCTTCACTCCTCAGAACCTCTGTAATCTGTCTGCTCTAGTAACCTTTTCTCAGTAAGGCCAATAGTCACCCCCTCATTTCAAAACTCAGTCATAGCCGACAGCATTTTTCATTCTCCTTGGCTGCCATGATACCACATTTATTGTTTTTGTTTGTTTGCTTGTCTTATTTTGTTTAGTTTCCTTTAGCTTTATTTTCTGTATAGCCTGGCTTTAAGTTCCCCCTGTGGCTTCTCCATCTCCATATATTTTATGGTATCTTCCTACACCTGCCTCTTAAATCTAGCTGGTCCTCAGGGATCTGAGCAAGGCCCCTTTAAGTCTCATTCTACACACTTCACCATAGTTCCAAAACCTCAAATCCTATTTTATTTCTTAATGACCACAAAAGTTTATAACTTTATTCCACATGGTTCTCCAGAGCTGGATAAACATCCATTCATTCAAAAAAATTCTTCCATGAGTGAGCGCTATGTATTAAGCAAGTTGCTATATGCTGAGAACACAATGATAAGCAAGGGACAAGAGCTTAAATGTTGGCTGTGAATATAGACAACAAATAAATAAGCAAACACAATTTTTAAAGGCAATTTCTAGGGTCGAATGATTACGGAGATGGCTGTTAGTTTGGAGAAAGTAGCCTTGAAGTTGAGAAGAGATGAAATGATACAAAACTCACTGCTGAAGAGGGTTGTATGAGGAAAGGGCAAGTAAAAATGCCCTGAGGCAGAAACAACACGTTTGAGGAAGTAAACAAAAATCAGTGAGTCTGGTTATAGAAAGCAGAATACGAGAGATATGGCAGGAGGTTGAAGAACTAGACTGGAGCCACAGGGGTCTTTGTGGTCCATCACCCAGAGTTTAGACTTCATTTCAAAGGCAATGAGAAGCCACTGAATTACTTTTAGGAAGACAGAAATCCGTGAATAAAAAAGTCCACTTTTTAATTTACGTAAAGTAAAACTAGAAAAAATTACAGATACCCATGAGGGTACAGTTCACTGGAACTATAAATTGAAAACATCCATGTAACCAGTATCTAGGTCTAGAAATAAAACATTACTCCCATCCCAGATACCCCTTCATGTCCTCTTCCTGTCACTGTCTGATCCCTGCCCAGAGTAACCACAATCCTGACTTCTCACATAGATTTGTTTCATCCATTTCTGTACTTCATATAAATGCAGTCACACAGTATGTGCTATTGTGTATTTGGCTTTTTTCACTCTACGTTGTGTCTGTGAACCTCTCCTACGTTACTGTATCTAGGGGTATTTTCTTCATTCCTGTGCTGCAAAGTATTCTGTTATGTGAAGATTCCACAATTTATCTAACCTTTCAACTGATGATAGGCATTTGGGTGGTTCTCAGTTTTGGGAAATTGTAAATAATACTCCTGTGAACTCCAAAGTCTTTTAGTGAACATGCCTAATAGTGGATTTTGGGGTAATAATTTATGCTTATGTTCAGCTTTATTAAATTATGACAGTTTTCTGAAGTGATTTTATAATGTATATTTGTGTGTGTTTTATTTAACTTTTTATTTGGAAAATATTTCAAATATACAGAAGACCTGGAACAATGTTTTAAATCAAATATTGTTAATATTTTCCTCATTCTCTTCGTCATTTTCTCTCTTTATATATATTGCATATTACATTTTCTATACCTTTTTAGAGTAAATTACATACATGATGGGGTTTTACTTTTACATACTTTACTGAGCATTTCTTTTTTTATTATTATTTCATTGAGTTATAGTCAGTTTACAATGTTGTCAATTTCCAGTGTAGAGCACAATTTTTCAGTTATACATGAACATACATATATTCATTGTCACATTTTTTTCACTGTGAGCTACCACAAGATCTTGTATATATTTCCCTGTGCTATACAGTATAATCTTGTTTATCTATTCTATATATATATACCTGTCAGCATCTACAAATTTCAAAGGATTTTGTTTTATATAACTATAGGACAGTTATTCATTTTAGTAAATTTAACATTGATACATAATATTTTCCCTAATGTATTGTTGGTGTTTTAGTTTTCTCAATTTAAGTAATAATGTTCTTTATAGCATTTCTTTATACCAATACAGGGTTACATATGTATTAATTTTAATATTTTTCAGTCTCCTTTACTCTAAGTTCCTTTGTTCTTTTAGTCCTTTATGATATTGAAATTTTTGAAGGACACAATCCTACTTTTTAGAGAAATGTTCCTCCCTTTTGAGTTATCTGATAATTATTCGTGATTAGTTTCAGTTTATATCATCCTGGCTAGACTACTACATAATGTGAACTGTGTTGTGTCCTTCTTAGATTATGACACCTGGAGGCACACAATATCTATTTGCCCCAGCCAGGTTTGTCTAATTTTTGCATCATTATAGTTAGTAGTTTTTCCCTTGCTACTAAAATAAAAAAATGTGCATATACAGTTTAAGACCATACAAATAATCCGCTCTTCATCAAAACCCACCTTGTCTAAATTTAGCCCAAATTGACAGTTCCTGTCAAGCAATGTTTATAGTGATGTTTGAGAGATGATGGTTTTATAAATCCAACACTCCCTTTACATTTATCAATCAGCACTTATCTACTGTTGGCAAAAGCCCTTCCTTTGCCTTATTTATTTATAATTGTGTGATATATTTTTAGAGAATAATTTTGGTTGCTATCTGGAGTGGTTTAAGTGGGCAAGAGTGGAAGGGAAATATGGTAAGAGTTAAGGAAAGAGATAATAATATCTTGAATGAGTGGTAGCAGATGAGATGGCAATAAATGGATGAATTTGAGATATGATTGGAGTTCAAATAAACAATGTTTTCTTAGATAGAAGTGATAAGAGATAAGGAATCTCCCAGATTTCAATCTTGAACAATTGGCTAGAGTTGTCATTAGGGAAAGACATGAGGAAAGCAGGGTTGGGCACAGATGGGATTGGCTTCAGGTCTGCTGAATTTAAGGTGGCCATCAGACATTGAAGTGGAGTTGATAAGTAGGCAGTTGCATATAGTAGTTTGCAACTCAGGATTTTGATCTAGACTGGAGATATATATTTAGAAGCCAAGATCCTATAAAAGATGCCTAATCACTGTAGGTTTACTTAGGAATAGAAAAGGTAAGAGGATCTAGGATAGACCCTGAACACATTACAGTGGAGGTAAAAAAGAGGGAGCCAGCAAAGAAATCTTAAAGGAGCATCCAGTGAGGTAGAGAAGACCAGTAGAGTGATCTCTCATGGAAATGCAAAGAGAATGTTTCAGGAATAAGGTAATAGCCAACTGGGTGAAGTATATTGAATTCTGCTATTGAAATATTCAGGTGGCTACATGGTTATTGTCAACTGAATGATCCACAGGAATCTCCAAAGAAGTTTGAGTCATGCTTGAGTCCACTCTAAACCCACATTTAATCTTTCAGGAAATTTCCTTAGACCCTACTTTTGAAATATACACTGAATTCAACCACTTCTTACCACTTCCACTGCTACTTTTCCCATCTAAGTCACCACTATTACTCAACTGGCTAATTGCAATAGCTTCATAAATGGTCTCCCTCTTAGACCCTATCTCTCTTTGGTTTATACTCAAGCAACAGGATGATCTAGTAAAAAGATAATTCAACTTAGGCCACTCATCAGCTCTCACTCAGCAAAAGCCTTACTGCCATCACTGACTTCATTCCCTACCACTTTACCATCATTATCTCATCCCTAGCCACACTGGCTGTCCTAGAACACACTTAGACAACCCCTTACCTCAAAACTTAAAGAAAAATTTCATACGTTGGCAAATAAGCACATGACAAGATGTGTAACATCACTAGCCATTAGAGAATTACAAATTGAACCACAGTGAGACATCACTACACTCCTACAGAATGGTTCGATAAATTAGAGTGACAATACCAAATACTGGCAAGGATGCAGAGAAGCTGGATCACTCACGTGTTGCTGATGGAAATGTAAAATGGTACAGACATTCTGGAAAACAGTTTGGCCTTTTTTTTTAATTTTTTTTATGAAACTGTACGTGGAATCCAGTAATAGCTCTCTTAAGCATTAATTCCAGAGAAATGAAAACTTATGATCAAACAACAGCTGGTATATGCATATTCATAGCAGCTTTATTTACGGGGTGAATGGTTAAACGAACTTCACTATCCATACCACAGTATTTTATCCTGAAACATAAAGGAGCAAACTACTGATAAATGCAACCACGTGGATGAATCTCAAGGGAATTATACTGAGCGAAAAAGTGCCAAACCCAAAGGGTTACATACTGCGTAATTCCATTTATATAACATTCTTCATTGATAAAATTACAAAGATGGAGAAAAGATTAGTGGTTAACAAAGGTTAGAGATGGGAGAGATGGCCAAAGGGAGGAGGACATGGTTATGAAAAGGAAGCACAAGGGATACTTGTGGTAATAGAATTGTTCTGCATCTTTACTGTGGAGGTGTTTATACCTACACATGTGACAAAATTACATAGAATCAACACACACACACACACACACACGCACACACACACTGCATGGAAAACTGGGAAATCAAGATAAGCTCAGTGCATTGTATTAATGTCAGTTTCCCAGTTGTGATATTGTACTATAATTTTACAAAATGTTACTGGGGAAATTGTGTGAAGGACAGTAATTTTTGTAACTTTATGTGAATCTACAATTATCTCAAAAAATCTTTATACTTTTAATAAAGCTTTATAATTGTGAAACATATAAAGAGTACATGAATTATGAATGTACACTTTATTATAAAGTAAATACTCACATGAATACCACCTAATTTAAGAAATAGAATGTTTTAACACTCTAGAAGGCCCCCATGTGACACTTCACAATCAATCTCTTCCTTCCCTCCCCAGAAATAACTACCATTTGGATTTTTATAGTAATCACTTCATTTAAATATAAATCCCCAAACACTATACTGTCATTTTTTCCACTTTTGAACTTGTTCAGTATTATATTTTTCAGACTCACTAGTAGTTGTTATGCAGTAATCATTTGCTTTTTGGTTGCTGCTGTATAGTTTTCTACTATATAAGTATGTAACTGTTTATCTATTATTCTAACAGATATTTGTTTTTCTTCTACTTCAGACTAATATTAACAATCTTTTAAATAAGTAATCTTGTACCTGTATTTTAAAGTACATCAGCATATCTCGGCTTTGGCACTATAGACAACTGGGACCAAATAACTCTTTCTTGTTGGGAGGGTGTTCTACACATTACAGGATGTTTAGCAGTATCATTGGGCTCTTCCCACTAAATGCCAGTAGCACTTCCCTTCCAAGTTGTGAAAATAAAATACGCCTCCAGAAAATGTTAAGTGTCCTCTGGGGGGACGATTACCCCTGGCTGAGAACTACTAATGAACATATGAGCACACTTTTTCAAGGATGTATAAATGAAGTGAAATTGCTGTAAATCATCACTTTTAAATCTAGAGAGGGTACCAAAATATTTCCTTAAATGATTCTTCCCATTTGTATGCCCACCCCCATGCATAAAAGCTTTTTCTTCCACATCCTTTTCAGCATTAGGTATTATCAGGTTTTTAAATTTTAGCCATTCTGGTTGTTGACAGTGAAATTTTATCATTTCAATTTGCATCTTTCTCATTACTAATGAGATTCTTTTTCTATATTTATTAATCATTTGAATTTACTCTTTCTTGAAAACATGCAAATATTTTGACCATGTTTCTACTGGATTATGTATCTTTTAAAATTGATTTTTGGAGTTTTTTTAATTATTATAACACATTTTGGACATAAGTCCCCTTTATGCTATGTACACACACACACATACACACACACACACCCCTGTCATATCTTCTCTAACTCTTGATAGTATTATTCTATCATAGAAAAGTGCAAAGGCCAAGAACAGCCAGGACACTCTTAAAAAAAACACAAAAACAAAAAAACAAGGTGTGAGTGTATGGGAAAACCACAACACTACAGAAATGAGGTAAGAACATGGTGGAAAACCCTGTTCGACTGGATATAAACACATACTAAAGTCAAAATAAGACAGTCTGGTATTGGTTCAACCATAGATAAACAGAAAAAGTGGAATAGAGTCATAAAACATTCATATGTTTGATTTAAGAGGAAGACAGCATAACAGACCAGTGGGGGAATGGCTCATATTTCAGTAAATGAAGCTGGGAATTTAGTACACATTCAAGATAAAAGGTACCCTACCCTGTACATAAAAATCAAATCCAGGTAATTTATTGATCTGATGTTTAAGGCAAAACAATAAGCATTTAGAAGATAATATACAAAAAATATTTTTAATAACCTTGCTGTTGGAAACTAGTTCTTAAATAGAACACACATTTTAAGGTAAACAGATAAATTTGACTACTTTAAATTAAGAAGCATTTATCAGAGTCTGTGCTCCTTCCTCTCTGGAAAGCTGTTCCCCTACTTATTCACCTGGCTGACTCCTTCACCTCCTCTATTCACCTTCACCCTCTCAGTGAAGCTTTTCTTGGCTACCTTATGCAAAATTGTAACAACCCCCTCCCCACTACTGTTCACTTCCCTATTTTTCTTTCCTGCTTTTTTTTTTTTACTCCTTAGCACTCAACAATATTTAATACGGTGAAGCTCCAGAAAATTTTGTCTTTTACATTTTAATGCTATATTCTTAGCCCTTAATCTAGTAGTAAGTGACAAATAGTAAGCACTAAATTAACATGAGTTGAGTGAATAAATCTTTCTCTGGCTCTTATTTTTTCTTTTTCAAAAACACTCAATGCTCAAAAAGAAAGCTATGTGTCCCACTTGTCCCTCACATCCAACCAAGTCCTAAATATGTTGACTGTGTTTCAATCCACATCAAGTGATACCCCCTAGTTGAAAGTGCTGTCATCTCTGACCTAGTCTACTGCAACCACCTTTCGACCAGCCTCACTCCATTTTTTCTCCTGCGTTATGATCTTTTCACTGCAGCCTGAGTGATATTTCTAGTACTGAGCAAGGAACCATCTTTATTTTAGTGTCTCCCATTGTCCTCAAGATGAATCACAGGTTCTTTAATGTGCTTTCCAAAGTTCCATTTCTTCATTCTCTGGCCTCATCTCCATCTAGCCCATTCCTGTCAAGCTCCCCGCCATGCACCCGCTGTCCCTCACCACACACACTGTTCTATTCCTTGTCTCTTTATCTTTGCGCTTGGCTCATTTCTACTCTCCCTTCAGGTCGCAACTTGAGTATTTCTTCCAGGCAGTCTTCCCACCCCTCCTCCTTGATGTTCTGGATGAGTTCTTCCCCTCTCTCCCTGATATGTTGCCACAGCAGCCTATACTTCCTCCATGACACTTTTTCACACAGTATTTAGTTGCCTGACTGTCTTGGCCTCGATCCCAGTAGAATTTCTAATACTTTCCAAGTTCCTATAATATGATATTTTGATACTCGGCAAATATATGTTGAATGAATAGTGCCTCTCTACTTCATAGAAAATTCTAAATTTGATTTTACAATAGGGAGAATCAGCTGATAATGGAATGTAAATTTTTTAGAGCACTGTAGTCAGAATATGTTCTCTGTGTACATAACTGCTAGAATATATGCAATCAGCACAGTCATAGCAGGTATTTTCTACAAATCATTCACTGCTTTACAGTGTCTAAAATCTTACAACTATCATTATTGAAGAAGAATAGCATTGCAAAACTTGATAGGGCTATTTTCTTCATGTTTTCCTCATCATCATTAGTACTTACAACATCTGAGAATAGATATAAATCTAGACGTAAAATCTTAGTGACCATGAAATCTCCATTTCAAAACATTCAGATTTTATCTATTTCTGAAAAAAATTTTTGAATTTATGCAAAAGTATAACCTATTTGAAATAGATCTCATATTAATAGATTTAAAATAATGTCTAAATGACAAGTATTGTTATTTCTGATCTTTAACTCTGACAAACAAAATAAAAACATAAAAGGAAATGACTACTCCCAAATTATCAAAGTAAGCTGCCTTCAATATTTGGCCTTGTTTCTTCCAATTCATTATTCCAGAAAATATGAGAAGAAATTAATTCAATGCAGCTTATAAATGAGGCTAAGAAGGGATATATTAAATCAAGGGTTTTTCCAAAATCATATCCTTCCTAAAAAGTGGCATATTTCTCCTAAACTGAATTTAGCAGCAAAATTTAAGGCAAAGTTATGCTGTATATTACAGAATATGGAACAAAGCTGCTTAGATCCAGAACTCACTCTGTAGAGTCTGGGGTTCCTAACGTCTTATATATTCTCTAATATGCCAGAGAAATATTTGACAATAGCCCTGACAATCATGGAAGAGGATGCAGTAAAAAGGGTACACTTAGGCACATATGGTGGGAAGTGCCCCCTATTCAGGGCTTCTGGAAATTGATATGCTTCCAGATTGACAAAATTGCAGGGTGTGATCTCCCTCTGGAGTCCAGGGAGTTTCCTCTGGGAGAGCCTGGCGCTAGGACATCTGTGTCAGGACACTTGCAGAGGAGAACCTAAATGGGCAAGAGTGATACAAGTTTTCTGATGATGAAAGAAAGGGCAACATTCTTCATCTCTCACTGGGTGGAGGCATTCTACATGGAGAAACACTAGCGGATCATGTCACTGTGAGCGGTCACTTGAGAGCATTGGAGTCCCCAGATCAAGAGTCTTCATCACTAACCCTGTTAGAAACCATGTCTTTACTCTTACTGATGACTCTAAGCTATATACTGACATGGTACAAGAGGACTTTTAGAGTAGTATTTAGGGAAGGTGAACTGAAATAAACTAAAGCTATTTGTAAAGGACTGTTCTTCCAATGTTCAATACTATTCTCAAAAGGAAATTCTGAAGGTAAATATGATGCTATTCAATGTTCCTCAAGGAAAAGTTCAACCATTTTTACAAAAAAAAAAAATAGTTGTCATTTTGGCAATCAAGCAGTGTTAAATTTAAAAGAAAGTTATATGTTTTTGTATGAGTGTATACATGATTCACATGCTGCTCACTCAACAAGGACTACTATAAGAAATTCCACAGAGATCCAAATGTCTCCATTGTCATGAAGTTCTGTGGGGATGACAGTACTTCCAGAGACATCTCATTCCAGGCAGAAAGAGGTTATGAACAAACTAACAGAGTCAGAAAAAAAGAAATGCCAAAACAAACGAATAAAAACATAACTAAAGAAAAGTATCATCCAAACCCTAAACAGAGAAAATACTATTAAAGAAGCAAATCTGTCAATTAAGCTTTACTATAACTGACAACACAATAAAAAGCTGGGCTTTCTTTTTTTGCTTCATTTCCCATACCTCAATCACAATAGACTCTTACAACATTTTAACTGTATACATATATATGCATATATATAAGTATGTAATTTTATGTACCTAAATATATACATATGCACATACACATATAATTTAAATGTAGAATCTGACTGTTTAAAATGTACAGAATATTAAAATTCATTTTTCTCAGAACATAAGCTCCTCTGATTAAATAAAAGCCATATTTGGCTTAACTGAGATTCAATATATATAATATGTAATGTATTCAATTTCAAAGACTAAATATGGTAAATAAACACAATATACTCATATCTTAAATACCTTTAATCTTCTTATTTTGGATGATTTAGAATGTGCTTGAATGTCTTCCAGTAAATATAAATTATTAGAATAATTAATAGTTTAAATACTATTTTAAAGTATTATTAATAAACATTACATCAAAATGGTACTTAGAGTTTAAAATTCTAATTAACAAAATGAGAAGATTCTTATCTGAAGCATGGCTGTATTATTTATCTTTATACTTGAAATTGGCCTATATACAAATTTGGTTGTTCAGGGGTAATCATCTAAACTCAGATTGTTCATGTTTTTATTACTTTAATTTTTCTTAAATTAAAAAAAGAAATTTCTTGCCTTTGACTAACTACCGCAACACAACTCTATTACAGAAAAGTCAGGACATTTTTTAAAAGGAAAACAAAATGTACAATATTATTTACAATATATAACATGCATTGGATTTACTATGTTTCCCATTTTATAGACAAGAAAACTCAGTTCCGTAGGTTTCAAGTGAGATTTTCAGATGCACAGAACTAATAAATCCTAAACAATCAGGACTGACTGAAAACACAATTTGTCCTGTAAAGTGGGCCAATACACAATTTTATACTAATTTGGAAGTTTAAAAGTCAGAAAAATTACTGCTAAATTTAAATAAAATGGAATTATCTAAATATAATGAAATGTTTCTGGAACAGGAACATTTCCAGAGACCTTGCGTTCTCAGCAAGAATGAGTAAGGGCCCAACCAGCAGAGCTAAGATAACAGTAACTCACAGGTGGCAGGGTGAGGCAGGGTTTGAACTCAGGCTCCCTGGCTCCAGAGTCTTCTCTACAATGCTTCTACTACTAGTCAGTTTTGCCATTACTAGAAGTGATGTTGAAGTTTTGATAAAAAATTCTTTACACTATTGAATAAACATATTTTTGGACTCTCCCCACACTGAAAAAATCACATCTCTTCTACACTATAGACTATTGGCAATCAGCTATAATTTTATCCAAATTGATGAGGAAAATTACTGATACAACATTAATAATAATCTGCTAATCTAGCCAAATGAAGTACTGGTACAATGTGATACTTCTATAAACAGAAATTTCCTATGTAATTTTTTTTCAAAAATAAAGACTTTTTAAAAAGAAAGAGTTTTGAAGTAGTGTCTCCAAGTAGCTTAATATTAACTAATAGATAAGAATGAGTTCTAATTATTATATTAATTGGCTAAATGTAAAGAGTAATTGTAATGGTCTTAAAATAGTTCATTCTCTTAATTAGATAACTACTTCCTTTACATTGTTAATTATATTATGAATTTTCTTTATAAGCTTGTTTAAGATAATTCACATACAGGAAGCCCAAGGCTACTTTACTATGAATTCCTTTAAGTTCCATACAATAAGAATTCAAATTAGCATTTTCCTTTAGGTATCTTAACATAAATATGCATATAATACTGATTGAGAAGATATAATTCTTTAGCTCTTGGAAGAAAGAAACTCAATCAAACGTAGTATAATGATGCCCCTAGCTAATTATAATGAAGTAATAACTGACCCTAGCCATGTACTAAACTATGACATCTTGAATTCAGTTGCCAATATAAACTACAATTACCAAATCACTCGGTGGTTTAGAAAATCAAACCATATTCTTTCCAGCTATTCTTTTGGCTTGGCATTACCTTCTAAATTTCAGACTTACCCAGGTATGCCGTGGTGCAGCAACGGCCTACATTTATTGATAAGCAAATATTTTCTGTTCTGTTGCCACAAAGGAAGGATCACTCAAACTGGGAGGCCAGATTAAAAATTGAAATCCTGTCAAAAGTCCAATTCTCAGCATGACTTATTATTCCGTATTGTCATTTTTGTACCCACAGAGTTAAATCTTGTTAATTTTAGCACATTTGAAAGAATCCTAAATCATGGGTTTAAAACCAGTGGGGCTGAACAGACATTTATTTATCCTGCAAAGCAGGCCAATAAACAATTTTATGTTTCCGAATGCTAATTTGGAAGTTTGAAAGTCAAAGAATGTATTGCTAATGTTTAAGTAAAATGGATTACTTCAAGGCAGGCAGAAAAACAAACATACACATGCTGAAAAATACTCTTGTATGATCCATCTGACGCCCTCTGTTACTGACAAGACATAACGGGAAACAGAGAGCTTCCTTTAGTTCTTCATTTTCCATCCAAGTGCTGGGTCTCGGGAAACGTGAGAAAAAGGCATGGACCTGTTTCTACTGCCTCATTTCTTTAGGTCTGAAACAAAATCTGTGTCTGAAAACATTAGAATTAACAGTCCAAAAGTTGATTGTAATTCACCTGGCTCAGTGCACTAGCCTGCTATTTATACTTTTTCCTTTTTTTTTCTTTTCTTTTCTATTATTCATTTCAGTCATTAACTTATTAAGATTAAAAAAGAGAGACAGTGAATATTGATTCCCTTAAATGGAGTTCTCAGAAAGTTGAGAATTTACCAAGTCAGGCACAATTTCAGTCTTCACAAAGAAAGCTTTAATTTACAATCACTGTGAAATCCCATGATACACTAAAATAGTACATTGTCAAAAGTACCAAACTATTGGGAAAAAAGATGTTAACGTGATGATATTTCTAATTTTAGTCGATCCCTGTATTACAGTCCTATAGCACCTTTCCTCCAAAGAGATCAGGATGCTTTATATTTAGAAAAGACAGAAATGCAAATCAAAGTGAAATTTCCCCCAGAATTATGTTGAAAAGATTAAGAATCATAGAAAAAGAGGTGAAGGGTATCAGGGGGAAAAAAAAACATGAGCAATAGAAATCTATGCAGGTCCTGGGAAGTTGTCTGCCTCAAGTATTATGTTTTTGCTACTACCCTCTCTAAATTCAACAGCAAGGATAGACTACACAGCCTGTCCAAGGTAGACCTCATGTCTGGTCCAGTCTAATGTGTCTTCACGTAGTAACATAATTTAACTATTTCTAAAATTTCCCAGGGTCATTAAAGCTTAGTTCATAATTTCCCCTCAGAAAATTATGTACTATAGAGATTTGTCTTAACGGGTTTAATTTTGCACATGTGATTTAGTATCTGATGCCAGTGGGAGGGAGGGTCACTCAGGAAGTATTCTGCAGCTATTACAGACATCTTTAGGATACCTTATTCAAGTATTTTCAGAAGAAGTTATAGGCTTTATACCAGACTATCTTTCTATTTAGGTATGGTAATACATATTTTTCTTGGTAATACGTTTTGTAGTGTTACAGGATGTAAATGAAAAACCTCCAATAATTCAGAAACACTTAAACATTTATTTCATTTTCACTCATCCAATGTTATCTATATATAGCCATGGAATGTGCATTAAGATGGCCTCTGTTCAAATTATGCTATATTAGCATCCACTAATTACCACCTGCAATACTCTGGGCAAGTTATTTAACCTCTCTGTGTCCAAGTTTCCTCATCTGTTCAAATGGACAGAAAACATTTCCTATCTCGTAGGTTGTTATGAGAATTATTCTGTGGCATGTAAAACCAGCTCAATAAATTTATCTATTAAATGCAAAGGAGACTTTTTGTTGTTAATGCTCAGTCTGCTAAAAACTTTGAAGGAATCTGATTGATTGCTGTTTGGAAACACTCCGTGCCCTGCCTCCAAGGGCCAGCAGCTCATAGTTTGGGAACCACGGCTCTGCGCTAGGACACCCTTAGGCAGTGTTGAGATAAATCCTGACACAGGTGAGAGTTTATAGGACTGAGAGAGAGCAAAATGAGACAACCCATTATATTGAACAGATTTTTTTTGAACATTTTTATTGAATTATAATCATTTTACAATGTTGTGTCAAATTCCAGTGAAGAGCACAAGTTTTCAACTATACATGAACGTATATATATTCATTGTCACATTTTTTTCTCTGTGAGCTACCATAAGATCTTGTATATATTTCCCTGTGCTATACAGTATAATCTTGTTTATCTAGTCTACATTTTGAAATCCCAATCTGTCCCTTCCCACCCCACGCCCCCTTGGCAACCACAAGTTTGTATTCTATGTCTATGAGTCTGTTTCTGATTTGTATTTGTCTTTTTTTTTTTTTTAAGATTCCACATATGAGTGATCTTATATGGTATTTTTCTTTCTCTTTCTGGCTTACTTCACTTAGAATGACATTCTCCAGGGACATTCATGTTGTTGTAAATGGCGTTATGTTTTCAGTTTTTATGGCTGAATAGTATTTCATTGTATAAATATACCACTTCTTCTTTATCCAGTTATCTCTTGATGGACATTTAGGCTGTTTCCATGTCTTGGCTATTGTAAACAGTGCTGCTATGAACATTGGGGTGCAGGTGTCATTTTGAAGTAGGGTTCCTTTTAGATATATGCCCAGGAGTGGGATTCCTGGGTCATATGGTAAGTCTATTCCTAGTCTTTTGAGGAATCTCCATACTGTTTTCCACAGTGGCTGCACCAAACTGCATTCCCACCAGCAGTGTAGGAGGGTTCCCTTTTCTCCACAGCCTCTCCAGCATTTGTCATTTGTGGACTTTTGAATGATGGCCATTCTGACTGGTGTGAGGTGACAGCTCATTGTAAGTTTTGATTTGCATTTCTCTGATAATTAGTGATACTGAACATTTTTTCATGTGCCTATTGATCATTTGTATTTCTTCCTTGGAGAATTGTTTGTTTAGGTCTTCTGCCCATTTTGAGATTGGGTTGTTTGTTTTTTTCTTATTAAGTTGTATGAGCTGCTTATATATTCTGGGAATCAAGCCTTTGTCGGTTTCATTTGCAAAACTTTTCTCCCATTCCGTAGGTTGTCTTTTGTTTTACTTATGGTTTTCTTTGCTGTGCAGAAGCTTGTAAGTTTAATTAGGTCCCATTTATTTATTCTTGCTTTTATTTCTATTGCTTGGGTAGACTGTTCTAGGAGAACATTTTTGAGATGTATGTCAGATCATGTTTTGCCTATATTTTCTTCTAGGAGGCTTACTGTATCTTGTCTTAGTTGAAATTAAAAAATACCTTGAGAAAATGCAAATGGAAACACAACCACACAAAATTTATGGACACAGCAAAGGCAGTGCTAAGAGGGTAGTTTACAGTGATACAGGCCTTTCTCAAAAAAGAAGAGCAATCTCAAATAAACAATCTAACCCACCAGCTAAAAGAATTAGAAAAATAAGAGCAAAAAACCCCAAAAGGCCCCAGAAGGAAGGAAATAATAAAGATCAGGGAGGAAATAAATAAAATAGAGATTTGAAAAAAATCAATCAAACCAAAAGCTGGTTTTTTGAAAAAGTAAATAAAATTGACAAACCTCTGGCTAAACTCACAAAGAAGAAAAAAGAGAGAGCACAAATAAGCAAAATAAGAAAGGAAAATGGAGAAATTACAACAAATAACATAGAAATACAGAATATCATATGAGAATATTATGAAAAACTATATGGAAACAAAACGGATAACCTACAAGAGATGGACAAATTTCTGGAAACATACAGTCCACCAAGACTGAACCAAGAAGAAACTGGCAACTTGAACAAACCGATCACTAGAGATAAAATCAAATTACAGTAAAAAACCTCCCTACAAATAAAAGTCCAGGACCAGACAGCTTCACTGGGGAATTCTACCAAACATACAAAGAACTCATACCAGTCCTTCTCAAACTCTTCCAGAAGCCTGAAAAGGAGGGAATACTCCCAAACTCATTCTATGAAGCCACCACCACCCTGATACCAAAATTAGGCAAAGACACTACTAAAACAGAGAATTATAGGCCAATGTCACCGATGAACATAGATGCAGAAATCCTCACCAAAATATTAGCAAATAGAATCCAACAGCACATAAAAAAGATTATACATCATGACCAAGTAGGGTTCATCCCAGGGACACAAGGGTGGTTCAAGATACGCAAATCAATCAATGTAATACATCACATCACATCAACAAGAGAAATGACAAAAACCACATGATCATCTCAATAGATGCAGAAAAAGCATTTGATAAAATTCAACACCCATTTATGATAAAAACTCTCACCAAAGCGGGTATAGAGGAAACATATCTCAACATAATAAAAGCTATATATGACAAACCTACAGCCAGCATAGTACTCAACGGTGAAAAACTCAAAAGCTTCCCACTAAAATCTGGGACAAGACAAGGATGCCCACTACCACCACTCCTATTCAACATAGTCTTGGAAGTCCTAGCCACAGCAATCAGGCAAGACAGAGAAATAAAAGGGATCCAAATTGGAAAAGAAGAGGTAAAAGTGTCACTATATGCTGATGACATGTTACTACATATAGAAAACCCTAAAAGGTCCACACAAAAACTACTAGAGTTGATCGAAGAATTCAGCAAGGTAGCAGGTTACAAGATTAACGTTAAAAAATCAGTTGTATTTCTTTACAGTAATGATGAATCAACAGAAAAAGAAAGTAAAGAAACAATCCCCTTTAAAATAGCACCCAAAGTAATAAAATAACCTAGGAAAAAATCTAACCAAGAAGGTGAAAGAATTATACACAGAAAACTATAAACCATTGATGAAGGAAATTAAAGAAGACTTTAAAAAATAGAAAGAGAGCCCATGCTCTTGGATTGGAAGAACCAATATTGTTAAAATGGTCACATTGCCCAACGCAATCTACAGATTTAATGTAATCACCATCAAATTACCCAGGACATATTTCACATAACTAGAACAACTCATAATAAAATTTACATGGAACCACAAAAGACTTAGAATTGCCAAAGCATTACTGAAGAGAAAGAAAGAGGCTGGAGGAATAACTCTCCCAGACTTCAGACAATACGATAGAGCTACAGTCATCATGACAGCATGATATTGGTACAAAAACAGACATATAGACCAATGGAACAGAATAAAGAGCCCAGAAATGAACCCACAAACTTTTGGTCAACTAATCTTCAACAAAGGAGGCAAGAACATACAATGGAATAAAGACAGTCTCTTCAGCAAATGGTGTTGGGAAAACTGGACAGCAGCATGTAAAACAATGAAGCTAGAACACCCCCTTACACCATACACAAAAATAAACTCAAATGGATCAAAATGGATCAATAAACATAAGACAAGATACAATGAACAGATCTTGATTACTGCAGAGTTGCTGTGTTTAACATCTACCTGCAGAGACCAGAGCACAAATATGGTAAAGAAATAAATATAAAAATAGTAACAATGTCCATTTCTGACCTCTACTCAGTAACTTTTTGCAGTACTCTGAAGTAAGGGAGAGGGTATTCTGACTGTCACAAAAATAACACCTGAACCTGCATTATGCTGCTTCAGAGGACTGCAAAAAGGAGATGCTGTATACATTAAAATATTGAGAATTATATCAGTTTGATGCCTTAGAATAACTAGAAAAATTTTTATCAAGTATCTTGAAAGAATTGGGCAATTCTGTCAGTGGCACTAGGAACTCCTTCATGTTTCTGCTACAAGTTCCCCCCAGAGGCAGGGCTGAGAGCACTGGGTCTTGCAACTAAGTCCAGAGGCCCTGGGAACTGAATAGAAAGGCGCTAAAATTAGGGGCTTGGTCCTAGGGTCTGCAACCAAGCTGATGAGGCTGATATCAGGGGGGCAAAAATATCAATAGAGCCTCCAACTCACGCTCAGCACAGTAAATCTTCCATTTTGGTTTCTCACTGTAAATAATAAACACAGTCATGAGACTTGAAGATTTATCTTTTCCATTTCTTAGTTATGCTGGTTCCAAGCAGTAGATAGACTTGAGATAATCCACAGAACACACTCCATGGGAAAGTACCAAATTTATTCAAACAGGTAAAGAACACTCATGAATATTCAGGCATCCACACACCTTCCACAAAACCCTTCTGAATTTGTGGTTTAATGAGCAACAATTCTTAAGCAGTGTTTATAAACATCTTCTGTTAGAAAATATAATTATTATTTTACTATCTGGTCAGATGCTGTGATGCTCTGTCTCCCAGTTCAGATCTTTCTCATTCTATTCATTTGAGAATTCTCAAAGACTTTCTCAAGAGTAAGTGAATATTCTGAATCCTCTAACGGATCCTGTTAGTCTAGCTGCCCCTCCCAGGTGTTAAGTCAGCATTTCAAGACCCAGCACTTTTCTCCATTGATTGATAAATGATGCCAATTCTCTGGGTTCACAGTCAGAGACATGGGAACAGACAGTGAGGCTACACCACAGAGCTTTACACACACACACACAAAGTGAAATTAGACTTTCTTTTTTAAAGTAGGAAAAGCCATCTAATGAGAATATACAGCTGTAAAATATTTTACATATATAATGGTTTCACATACATAGGGACAACTGAATTTTTCTACCCTTCATTCTAGCAGCTTGTACCCAATCATTCATTCATTCATGTATTCAGCCAAAGACTTGAGTGCTTATCAGGCATTGGCTCCTTTGTGCCACCACAGTACCTTGTATACACTGCTTTTATTCCAGAACTGGCATTGTATTATAGTTCTTTCTGTGAATTTGTTTCCCACAACTGGAGTCTTGCAAGTTCCTTGAGGCCTGTCACATAGAAGTTGTTCAGTAATGTTTGTTTTAGTTAAGGAATGAAAGAAAAGATTTGTTTCTTTACAACTGTAATGTTAACACTTTCTATTAAAGCTTTACTATGAGAGATTTTCTTCTGGAAGCCAAGGAAGTATTTCTGGCTCATTCTTTCTTGTGTTTTTTATATTTAGTGTATGTTTTATTTTTCTGTGTTAATTTATTTCTGACTGAGCAAATACCAGTAGCTATCCTTATTATTTTAATTTCTTTTAGAACTAATTACATTAATAATTATTATGATTAATTATAATTATATTAAGTTTAATAATATAGATTTATTTTGCCTTCAAAGTTATTAATATTTTAACAGGCAATTACATATATTTTACTATTTTAGAAAATTCATATAGAAAATATGTGAAGGATTTTCACATGATATTTTCAGTGCACTTATTAGCAAATAATGTTTTGCATCTACATATCATTATTTACCAGAGGACCACACAGCCATTTCAACTGGTATATCCCTACATATCTTAGTGAGAAAGGTAAAAGCAGTCATCTCCATCTTGTATCTGAATAAACAAAATGCAAATTTTTCATAGAAAATTTTTTTAGTCTTTTTATTTATTTTAATTGAAGTATAGTTATTTACAGTGTTGTGTAGTTTCAGGTGTACAGCAAAGTGATTCGGTTATATATACATATATATGTGTGTATCTTTTTTTTTTCTTTTTCAGGTTTTTTCCACTATAGGTTACTACAAGATATTGAATACACTTTCCTGTGCTCTACAGTAGGATCTTGTTGTTTATTTCATATTTAGTAGTATGTATCTGCTAATATCAAACTCCTAATTTATTCTCACTTCCCTCTTTGGTAACCACAAGTTTGTTTTTTATGTCTGTGAGTCTGCTTTGTAAATAAGTTCATTTGCATCACTTTTTAAGATTCCACATATATCATATGGTATTTGTCTTTCTCTTTCTGACTTACTTCACTTAGTACTCTAATCTCTAAGTCCATCCATGTTGCAATGCGAGTGGATGCAAGTGGCATTATTTCATTCTTTTTTATGGATGACTGTTAGTCCATTGTGTGTATGTGTATGTGTATATACACATGACATCTTTATCCATTCATCAATGGACACTTAGGTTGCTTCCACATCTTGGCTATTATAAAGTGCTGCTATGAACACTGGGGTTCATGTATCTTTTTGAATTAGAGTTTTTGTCTTTTCTGGATATATGCCCAGGAGTGGGATTGCTGGATCATATGATAACTCTGTTTTTAGTTTTTTTAAGAAACCTCCATACTGCTCTCTATAGTGGCTGTACCAACAGTGTAGGAAGTTTCCCTTTTCTCCATTTTCTCTCTAGCATTTATTATTTGTAAACTTTTTGACAATGGTCATTCTGTTGACAGTCTTGAGATTAACATTAGGAACACCTGTCAACAGCCTTACTATCATGATGCAAAGCTGTAAAAGTATTAGCTGGGATAACTAGCCTTGGAGCACTAGGCTTCAACTCTATGGGAACACAAAAAGAAGAACCACATGTGGAACTGGTTGTCAGAGGATGTCATCAAGTCTTAGACTCATACTGAGCTAATATGACTTCCTCCTTTTAATAGTCTCAATGCTTTATATCTATCATCATCAGGGAATGTCACAGGATTTCTGGTAAAAGAGAACCCCAAATACTCTTAAGAGAAAGCTAGTAGAGTCTGTGTGTGTTTGTAGGTGTGTGTGTGTTTTTAACAAGCAAAAAAGTTTCTTCTGAACAAGACATGATTTCTTCATAATCCCTTTTGCAGTTTTAAGTCTGGGAGCGTCAATTCACCACAGGATATTGATTACCATTGAGTGGCATTGAGCTTTAACTCCTAAATTAAAAATTCTCAACAGACAATAAATAAAGTTGAGTGTATTGTCAATTACAGGAATAAGGCTGCGAATAACACTTGGCATGCACTATATGACATGCAGATTGAGGCCAAAGCCTTTTTTCAACTTCACTGGTAGACTGGGGTATGAAGGTGTCCATGAAATTAGCAAAATTTTTAAAGATAATAAACATTCAGTTTGTGGGGAATATAAGTCAGTAGAACTCTTTTTAGGACAATAATTTGTGACATTAAAAATATAAGTATACTTTAACCTAGCAATCCTGCCAGTTACTTGTGATAGAAAAATGAGAAATCTTTCCCAGAGAAACAAAATCACCAGTATGTAGGGACCTACAGACAATGATGTTATCATAGCATTTTATTTTATAATAGCAAAAAATTAGAAACAAGCTGGATGGTCATCCATGGGGAAAAACTGAGTAAATTATGGTGTGTACATAATATTATGCAGTTATTAAAAAAATAAAATGAGGTTTGTCTACTAGTCTGGAATGCATTCACATTTTAAGGGGAAGAAGTGAAAATGCAGGCCAATGTGTATATGTGATTTCATTCTATAAAAAAGGGGAAAAATCTCACACATAAACATATATGTATATATGTGTGTATTCACATATACATATGCATATAAATATTTGCATACATTTGTATGAGCATAGAGACTTGTGTGGAAGGAATCATAACTATTTCTACTTTTATTAAGAGGAAGAAAGGTTGCCTTAAAAGGGAATGATAGGGGGAGAATAAGAAGTAATATATACATATATATACACACACACACGCACAAACACACACACACAGACTAAAAATATGTATAAAAGAAATTCAGGAGTAGTAGGAAGACAATAAACATTCAATCACAGAATAGTGGTAATTGTAACCATGAGTGGGGAGTAGTTCTATCTCAGCTTTTGCACTGACATATCAGAACAATCTAACAGAGAATTAAGACAATGAATGCCTGACCTGGCTCAGGTTGTTCTTTTTCTGTCTTCTTTGACCAAATTTCATATTAAGAAAATACAAATAAAAAAAAAAAATAAAGCTGAAGTAAAATCCACAGAGGTCAGATTTGGGGCCAGTAATTTTCACTATACAGCAATGAGCATTTAGGGGCAGCTGACTATGAGGTCAAGGAACTAGCTACATAGATAGGACTAACAAAGGAAATAATTCTTGAGTGATACAGGACAGTAAGTATTCAAGTGCCAAATTCTGTGGGATGGACTTTCACTGTAATGTCGGAATTTGAGACACCAATGAGAAAATGGTCCTGGAAGGCAGCCTGGAAGGAAGAGACGAGAGGTAGTACGGATAGACTAGAGGAGCCAGCAGGGTATCACAGATACAATAAATTGATCAGTGAACACAACAGCAGGAAGTGCCAGGAGGCTGGAGTGAATGAGTGAGGTTAAGTGAGGTGACGTCTGAAAAGCAGGGAAGACAAATGCAAAGAAGAACAGATAAGTGTGTTTGGAGGAGAGCAGCAGGTGCACTAGAAGATTGTAATACGCCTGGAAGGTGAGGTACAAGAGTTTAAGTTTGATGAGACAGAAAACTGGGAGCCTCCGAAGATTTTCTGAGAAGGAGAGCAAAGAGCTGTGAGAGGAGGAGTTGTCTGGCTATGTCCATGATGGAAGAGAGGATGAGGAAGGTGTGCTGTTGAAGAATTTCTGAAAGAGAAAGTAAAGGCTTGGCCTAGGCATACGCTGCTGCATAGTGAGATTTATAACAAAACCACCATATTGTAGGCCCCTCAGGATTTCCCACTCCTTTGATCACTAGAGACCAGAAGCGTGCTTCACAGAGGATACCATAAATGTATGCCGACAAGGAAGATAAAAGGAAACATAAGGAATAAGATGCATCTTTAAGGAAAAAGTTGGTGATACCTAATAAATGAATGTAAGGAAAACAGAAAAACTCTAATCAGATATGATTCCAAGACTTCAAGCTTTGATGATGAAATAATAATAGTGGTATCCTTAAATAAGGAAGAGATACAAAGAAAATAGTTTGAGGAAAATATATTTCATTTCTACTTTATAAATACAATTTTTCTAAGCAGCAATTCGATCAGTATCACTGCTGAAACATCATAACATCACCATCTGCCTTTAAAACCAAAGGGAAGATGTAGCTTTTTGAAAAAAGCCAAAGGAGCTACCAGTGCCCGCGCTTCCCAAATATTGACGCATCAACGCAACAAACATGAATGGAGAGTGACTGTACCAGGGACTATCCAGGTTCTTGGGAGAGAGCGATAACAAGATGACATATTTGCCCTCAAGGTGCTCTCTATCCCATGTGTAAGACTGACATCATTTTGTACAGTGAACGTTTCTCTATGTAAGTGTTCTGAAAAATGCTGTGAGGTTCCATAGTGATGTCAGGAAACTGCTGGGCATGAGAGGGAACTGGGCAAAAAACTTCAGAGGAGATTTTCTGTGAACTTGTTCTCACAATATAAAAAGACAGCTGGGGAAGGAAAATGAAGGAAAAAAATTTACAGATGTGCAATGTACACATACACATGGCATCACCTGCCAGCAATGTTTTCTAAAAAAAAGACCTTTCCCAGTGCCTACTGCATCACTGCAGCAGGTGATGCTCTTTTTGGTACCACCCAAACAAAATGGACAAAAGAGTTCTCCAGGCATTTGATCTTCTCAGTTGTCTGGAGTGATACATGTAAAAATTGGGAAATACAGTAAGACAAACCCTGCCATTTAAACTTAACCCAGACGTATCTAGCACATAGAAAGAGAAAGCATTGATTAGATATGCCCAAAAAGCAGAGTGAGGTGAAAAAAAGAATCTTCACAGTGTTCAAGTGCCCAGCTCCATGTACTCCTGAGACCATTAGCCTTGGGTCCATTAGCTACTCCCTTTTATTTATGATAATTTCCCTTTCTGGTTTCATTTAATTCAAGTTTTGTTACAAGTAAGGGAAGTTAAACTATTTAAATGCTTAAACATTCAGGTGACTCTACTAGATGAGTTCACATAAATTACTTCAGTGAATTCCTCTCAATATTCATTGTAAGTGGATGTCATTATGTTCATTTTATAGCTGAAAAAATTAAGGCTCAGACTCAGGCAGGGCTAAAACCCAGTATTCTGGCCCAGATCTTGTTCTAAGGCCATTTTTTTCCCTATACCAAATTGCATTTCTAAAAGAGAACTGCAGTGGATGTTCTTAGGCCCTGTATCTCTTTCATGTGGCTGGGGTAAAGGAGCTCACAGGAGAAAGCTTTATAAAAAAGAAGTTTGAGGGTAGGTTAGGGTGAATTCATGAAGGATCTGTTATGCTGGGGAATTTGAACCTGATTTAGTTACAATGGAGAGTATTAGTTCTCTTCTATTAAGCTTTTATAAAGCCAAGGCAGAGATGTTATCAAATTTTGTTTAAGAAAGACAATAATGGCAGCGGTAAGGATAGATTAGAGAAGAATAAGATCGTTAAGAAACTCCTGTGATAATGTATAGGAGAGATGGCAGGGGACTGATCTAAGAAGGTGATGGCAGAAATGAGGTTAGATCTCAGAGGTATTTCAAATAGAAAGTCCAGGGCTAAGGACCACCTGACACAAGGAAGAGATAGAAGAGTTGAAGCTGATTCCATAGTGTTCTGCTTGGACACCTGACACAATGGAGATTCCTTTGACAGGGTAACACTGAGGTCAAGAAAATGGCAGAATTAGGGGTAAATCCTGGAGCTGTTGGTTATGCTTTGAAAATGGACTCTTCGTGCTGCTATCTGAATCAAGCTGTCATTAGATTCTATCTCACTGGGTTTAAACTCTCCCCCTGAGTCTCAATAAACAATAAATATGGGATGTGGTATTTTGAATATTTAGTAGTCACCAAATTTATTGAAATATGGGTACATTATATTTTAAGCCTAAATATAATATTGATCACTGACTTTTTAATTTCTTCCTTCTCTGATGGCTTTGGATTGAGGTTTTTCAGAATAATGAAAGAGTTCTGTTTGAGAAACAAAAGTTGGTTAGAACTGAAATGATGGGGGAAACGCTCTCCTTTTTGAATCCTTATGTATTATTCCCCAAGGCAGTCTCCTGAATGAATCTTTTCCCCTTTGTTGTATAAGAGCCTTCAAAAGCAGGGAAGAACATTCATTTTTCTACTTGATTTTGTTACTTTGCCAGGAATAGCACAGGGGTCCCTTTAGCGAGTGAGACTAAGGGCACTAAAATGGTTGGAAATCACTGAAAACAGTAGCAGGTTTATTTGAGCAAAATCGGCAGGGTGGTGTAATATACATTTTTAAAAATGCATTTTCATTAAAATTAAAAATGAGCTTCCAAACAAACTCTGGAAAGGGCTCCAAATACAGCCTTACAAACCCAAAATGAAATCAATAAAAAGAAACCAGCCAAGCAGCAAGTTGAGAAAACACCAATTAGAGATTTTAACAAACAGAGAAGCTCACTGTGGGGTATATAGTTTTTAAATCAGACAAGAGAAATTTGGGCTTTTTTCTCTACCTCAGCACTGCTCTACTGTGCTCTCCCTGGAACTGAAATAGATGGGATTCAGAATGCTCCCCAGGAAGAAACCACAAACAAGCGGGTGCTTTCCACATTATATCTGAGCAGATGAAAGCAAATATTATTCTGATAGCTTTTCATTTTGCCCTCCAAGGAGCTTTGCATTATTATCCATGACTAAGAATTTTAATAGTCAAACTACCACAAATTTGTCAAACACTCAATTTATCCCTGGTCTCAGAGTGCAGCTTTCACTATGGAGGTTAACTCAGGTCTCTCCAGCCAAGGAATTTTTTGAAGTAAATCAAATTCTGATAGCCTGTCCCAGCCAATGTGCCTCTATAGGCGATCTGACATCAAACTGGCAGGTAGAAGAGGTGTATCTTCCATCCACCTCCCATCCCAGCTATCAAGCCCGGCCAACACTCCTGGATGTAGTGCTGTGCCAGGCAGTGCCAACTCTTGTGCTTCTCCCCGGCTAGCTTTCCTCCAAGTCTGTTTGCCCTTCTCCTATTAAAGCTGCTCTGTCCTGTGCTTAGATACTCAGGAATAAGCTCTGGGTTCTTCCTGGGTGAGGCAATACAGATTGTCACTAAATCACCCTGTCAGTGCTCAGGGGATCGGTGCTTTTGTTTCATCAATTCTACTTAACCAAAAAGCACTCACAAAACACAAAGAGTAATAAAGTCATTTTTCTGTGTGGATATTTCTACCTGTCAATATATATATATGCATGTGTATATGTATATATGTGCACAAAGATGTATGCATATATATGTGTAAACATGTGTCCACATGTATGTGGTATACATACAAATGTGTGTGTGTATATATGGTGTGTTTTATATATATATATATATTATATATATAATATATATATATATATATATATATATATAGTTTTTTCCCCTGAACCTTAAAGCTATTTTCTCTGAGGATGTAGTTTTAGGTTCCTACACAATAAATAGCTATCTATTAAAGGAACATCTCCTATGTTACTCATGTTTTCTTTTTGGCATGAGTTCTAAGTAAAAGCTGATAATCCTTGGTGTTGTGATAGGAGATAGAGTTGTTCATACTGTACAAAGCCAATCTAAGAATGAAACTTCTGAACTGTACCCAGACTCTCATCACTTTTATCACCTCCACTGACACCACCCTCACCACCAAGCCAACATCTTTGGCTCTCTTGACCATTTTCCTTGCTTTCCCCTGTCTCCATCTGTCTGCTCTCAACACGGCATGTAGAGTTAATTTTTTTTAAAGTAGCTCACATCACATCACATAGACATTCTGGTGGTTCCTCATGACCCTCAGGTTAAAAAGTGAAATCTTTCAATTGCCCTCCAGATTCTAACTGATCTTTTTCCTCTCACTTCTCTGTCCTACTGTCCAGCAGCCCTCCCTTAGCTCACACAGCAACATGAGCATTGAAACTTTATTGACACTATTCCACCTGAAGTCCTCCCTCTGTCTGGACTGCTCTTTCCTTAGATATGCGCTTGGTTAAGTCCCTCATCTTCATTTGTGAGGCTTACTTTGACCATCCTGCTTTATACTGGTCTTGCTCACACCCCCTTTCCTGGCTGTCCTAATTATCCATCTTTACTTATTCCTATAGCAGTTATCACCTTGCATACAATCTAACTGAGTTATTTCTTCTTTTTATTTTTATTGTCTATCTCCCTTACCAAAATATAAGTTTTCTGAAGGTTGGGATCCTTGTCCAACTTTGCTGGTCAATCCCTAAGTAGGAGCTTGTACATAGTAGATGATCAATAAACATTTTGCTTAAAGATGAAGACTGTCCAAATAATTCAAAATTGTGAATTGTATTTTTCACTTCTAATAAATATTGCAAATATATATGTGCACACATTTATAGCATTTTAGTTACAAGTTTCTGAGTTGAGCATCTGAGGAAATGAATTATTTTATTTTTTGGTGGAATATGTTTAAGGAAATGTTAGGGTGTTTAATGAAAGAATGTTTTCATTGGTTGAGTGCCCTGGTTTGTCGGACAACATTTAACAAGTACCTTCCTTCTGCTGTGTGTTTGAGGTGTAAGTTGAACAAGTCATGACTAAGAAACATCAATGTTGGGTAGAGGAGACTGACTTGGAAACAAAATAACACAATATAGGTTGATAAGTGAAGTAGAAGAACCATGCACAAGGAACAGCAATGACAAGAGAGTGATTCAGCAAAAAAGTAGACACTGCTGAGGTTAGAACACGGTACCTTCAAAGTAACTCTTTAGAGCAGGAAACGTGAGAATCTGAAAGTTTGTTTGTCTCTTTAATCTTTTTAAAAAGACCTGAACACAGGGGCCCCTCCATCACTCTGCTACATGAGTGTTCCAGCCTCACGTAGGCCAGGCTATGGACAAAAGCATATGAACAGCTCACGGCTAACATGCAGGTCAGGGTAGGGTACCACAGGTTAAGGAGAAGAAGAGAAACAAGAGGGAAACAACCCTCTTGTTTTTGCAGGAAGCTCACATGATGCCACTTCTCCATGTAGACCCCGGCACTGACTAGAACACTATGACCTTCCTCTAATCTGGGAGTGGAACACAGAGTGAGGGTCCATCAGTAGTTACGAAAGAAAGAGTAACAATGCTTGCTCTCCCTCTAGGACTGGAGAGTTCAAGCCTACTACTCACAGGATGGAGAAAACCAACACAACTGAGTCTATCTTCTGAATGTCAACACGAACAGAAAGATAAGCATAAACTGTGTCTATTTATTTAGTTAGCTCGTTCCAGGTCAAGTTTTGTGCTTGAGTTAAGTTTCTATGGAAATTCTTACTCCATGCTGTTATAAAGAGACAACTGTGTTTCAACAGGCTTTGGATTCCGGTCCAGGCTCCAGCCTGTCTCAACATCCAAACAGAATCCTAAAATCTGTTCCTGCCTCCACCAGAACTTGCTGTATTTTCTTTGCCTCCTGCCACCACACACTTGGATGGACACCAAGTATAGAAAATTTCAGCCTCAAAGGAACATTGTAAGAAAGTTATGAGCCAGATTCAATTATATGTATAATGAGAATCATCTATGAAATTATATTATTATAATATACATTTAAGCACAACTTAAAATAACTAAGTTTAAGCTCCAGATGCAGATGGACTTGGAATGGAATGCCAATGCCAGTTTTGCCACTTATTAGCTATTTTACTTTGTACCTTAGTTTTCTTATCTGTAAAATGGGGACAGTAATTAAAATGGCATCACAGAGGTATTGAAAGAGTTTAACAAGATAATGAATATGCAGTGCTGAATGAACATGGTGCCTCACTGCTAATGCTCAACAAACCAATAACTGTTTTTCATATTGATTATAATTTTCAATCATCAACCCTTAGTATATATGCTTTGTGAGATTTCCAACAGTAATTGGCATCTGAGCATTCTTTTAATCTTACATGCATAAAAAGAATCCAGGGGTTGCCATCATCTCTGTTGCATGGGTACCCTCTCTCCCTAGCAGGGAGAGCAGTAGATAAAAATGACAATGGCAATTTATTTTAGCAAGTGTTTCCTTAACAAAAGGGTTAAGAGTGAAACGTTTGTTAGTAAATTTGAGCCTCGCTGTGAGAATGTTGTATCAGCACAAGCTGATTAAAAAGCAAAGTTTTGTTCGTTTTAAAAGGTAAATCATTTAAGATTTTTTATACTATAATATAGTACAGGCAGTACATAGATTTAGGAATAACTGTTTTATTTACTAATTATAGAATCCATTTATTTTGTATACACTGCACTCCTTTTCTTTCCCCTCACCTTCCCCCCTCATTAATAGATTTAGAACTGACAGTGCTTTCACTTCTCAGTATAAAGAATAATTTTCTTCTGAACATAGAGACAACTATGAAATCGAAGTTTAAAATATAGTCCTCTTCTAACAGCAATTCAGATTTCCATTAAACCTCCTCCCACCCTCTCAAATTAAAATTTGAAAAGCAGAGCTCAGAAATAAACTGACAGGCACTAGTGCTTCGTTCATTTCCAGCAAGGAAGCACCAATTTGATTCCTACCATAACAATTTTTGCTGTTGCCGGTGCATCAAATTTTTTTAACACAGCTTCTCAAGTGATAGAAATCATCCCGTCACTTTGTTTCATAAAATTGACACCCTGGGGAAATGCAAAATAGAGTAGGAACTTTAGTGAGCTACTCCTCCAACCCCTGCTAGGTATTCCTGAAATTCTCTTTTCCTCTTCAACTAATGTCATCAAGTCCCAATTGCTTGTTGTTCTTTTCTCCTTGTTCTGTTCATGTGCTACAACATCCCTTGGCTTCCCTCAGCACGGAGTTGGTGTTTTTAAAAGTGTTACTCATAGATGGGGATTCTACTGCTGGCTAATTTGAATGCAGCGACAAAGGGGAAAAAAAAGAGGAACTTGATGAAATTATTTCACACACCAAGCAATAAACATATGGAATAAATTACTATGGAAGATGATTAAAAGAGTTTAAGAAACACCTGGATTTGTTTCTGGAGGCAATGGATGAGAGAGCAGAGTGAGAAGCAGGAGGGTGAAATGAACGCACACTCACAGAGCAAAGTGTTAAGGCTCTAACCTCTTATTGAAATGGCACCTCTTGCAGTTATCAGGAGCACCAGCTATGCCACAAATCTATTTTAAGGGAGAGGTTTCTCAAATACCCTGGGCACAAGTCAGACTAAATCACAGAAGCTACCTTCCTAACGGGGTTGGCCTCTGGCTTTGAGGAAACGAAGTGAATGATAGAAGTTTCTTCTCAATGCAGAAAGAGGGGAAGACTATCTGAATCTGCAGGAACTGAAATTTAGCAATTGCTTTGCTATCTGGTCCAGACCTGCCGCGTCAGCCCCATCTCTGACCTTCTTACTTTCCAGGCACATTCTAACTTTTCAGAAACAGCCACGCTCCTTCCTGCCCGTGAGTGTGCGGCTGTTTCCTCTCCCAACCCTTCCCCTCATTCTTCAGCCCAGGGGCCACCTTTTCTGTGACACCCCAGTTTATAGCCATGTCTCCCTCTGTGTTCCCATACGACATGCAAAATGTCTTTATGTGTTTACTTTATTCATCTCTGTCTTCTCAGCACTTAATAAAGTGCCTGGCTCGTCAGAGGTGTTTAGTGTTTTAAAAATTTATTTTGCCTCACTTTGTTTCAGAAAGGATTTAAAGTGCTTGATAGAAATAATAGCTAACATCATCGAGCCTCTAACTTATGCCAGGCCGTGTTCCAAGTGCTTCACGTGTTTTAACTCAGTTAATCCTTGTAAGAGCACGGTGGATGAGTGAGCTTGTCATGTAGGTACTAATATTATCCCTATTTCGTAAGTGAGGAAACAGAGGTGCAGAGATGTTAACTAACTTGCCCAAGGTCAGCCTGGTGAAGAGAGAACTGGGGATTGGCTTCAGCCAGCTGGTCCCAGAGCTAATACTCTTGGCCATCGTTCTGACAACCTGAATACCTAACACACTAAGGAAACAAAAATAGGAAATAGGAGAAGGTAACAGGAAATAAACAGTTTAGATCATAAAATGGAGTTCTTACTTAGGCTAATGAAAAATGCATGTACTAAAGCCCTACACACATTATACTGTTTTTCAGCAGCCAATTAAAAATGTAAACTTGATCAATTAATCAATTAAACAAAAGCAAATCAGTTCCTCAGGAGAATATTCCTTATATCAAATCCTAAAATAACTTTCTTCTGTGGGGTTCATAAAGACGATGGTGTGTTCAATCATTCCTTCATTCTCCCTCTACATTTATATCCACCCAGTAGCAAATCCAGGTGTCCAAACAGAAAAATGAATCTCAGGACAAATATTTTATAAACTTATGTATGACTACAGAAAATGATGTGCACTGATTTTACATACCCAAATGGATGACACACATCCCCTCATTCAACAAATATATGTTGAGTTTCTGCTTTGTGTTACATGCTATTTTGGGGCCCTAATGACCCAATAATGATCCACAAAGGACCATGGTTTCTGCCCTCATCAAGCTTAAGTCCAAGTGAAGAGACAAATAATAAACAAGTAAATAACAATGTCAGGTAGTGCTAAGAACTAAAAACTAAAAGCAGATTAAAAGGACAAAGAATAACCAAGGGAAGGAGGGAAGGAGACCTCTTTTCAGATAACAGAATCAGGAAATCCCTCTCAGAAGAGGTGGTAACTAAACAGAGACCTGAATCAAGAAACATCAGAGACAGTTATCTATTTTTTTCCCCTAATTATGTCAGCCTGGAAATCAGATGAAATGTTATCACTTGCCTATGTAACTTCTGGCCATTAAGATCAAATGTTCTTTGAGTTATTCTGTAAATCTCCCTTTCTCCCTGAGTTAGCCCCTTATTTGTATTAAATACAAATTTCCTCTAGAGGTTTTAATATAAACAAATGAAGGAAAGGAATAGGATAAATTTTGTACCTAGCAATCCAGCAACAGTCTGAGAATGATGTGATTAATTCAGTCTAATAAAAATCCAAAAAGCTTAAATGGAACCATTCCAAAGACGACAATTAGAAACAGTATTAAATGCCTTATAGGTGAACTATAGACAAGTATTTTAAAAAAGTTTATTCAACTTGGTTTTTAAATAAAAAGAAAGATTCTTTTGGGCCAGTTCACTAAGAAGTATGCTATTAAGATAGTCCAACTTTGGGAAATGCAGTATTTTGAACCTTTCTGGTACAGTTTATTATAGTCAATTTCTGAAAACATATAGAGACTCTGGACCTGTGTGTTTGTCATACCTGGCAATTTCTGCCATTTCACATATGAGTATGGAAAAGTTTGACCAATGGATAAAAACTAAAACAATGTTATGTTATTAATGTAGGCTTGCAACATGTAGTCTAGATTAATTCTCCTTTTCAGAAGAGTCACTCATTCTTTTTTTATGCCCTCCTACCTTGTACTTTGTCGAGCAATCAGCTATTTTCTAACACAGCACACTGAGACGAGGAACCTCTTTCTCTATTATGACTCAATGACTGTCAGATATCAGATTAATTTTAAGAAATTGAAGTTTTAGTCTTTAAATAACTACTTCTCTCCTATAGAATGTTCTTCTGATATCTTACAAGTTTGTGCTTTATTTGGGGCAAGTTTAAGTGAAGACAGTTCTAAACTGCATCTCATTACTTACGTGGAAAAAAGGATGCCATCCCACACTTTCAGGTGCCTAGTACCTTGACCTTCTGTCCTTTTGATAATAGCAGCTTTCCTGTTCAATCTGAATTGCAAATAGAATGCTCAGGAACAAAAGGCAGTCTTTTACTTTCTTCTTCACAATGATAATGTCCTAGGGGATTTTATCATTGGAAGGATGGGGGCCTTAATGTTCTGAGATAAACAGTACGAACAGAATAAAAAGCAGAAAGGTGGGGTATCTTCTAAGGCTGACAACCTGGACTACGATTAAAGGGATTAAGTATATGTCTACTTGTCTGCTAAAATACATACTAGAACCTTGGTGGATTCTTTGCAAAGTTAGTGCTTGTGCTTAATTTAGACTCACTGTTTCAGCATCCAAGCAGCTACCATATATGGGTGGGGTAGGGAGGCAAATTAGGTACTGAAATCATACGATGTTGCATAGACTTCAGTGTAGCAAAGAGACCAGAGCTTCCTGAGTGTAGTTGCTTATGTACTATATAGTGCTTTTTTTATTTATAAAGCTGGAGCATACATTCTATTGCTCTTGTTCTTAGATTTTCAGACAGCCATAATTTCCGGTCTTTTGTTTGAAATGAAGGCCTGCCTGGAAAAATTGAGGGTGCTGCCAGGCTTACTAAAAGACATTTTTTTGTAGCGCACTATATTCTTTACTACACCACCCCCCTACCCCCAACTCTTGTGTGTAGGGGGAGGGGCACAGAATTAAAGAAAGATATAAATTATGAAACTGAAAGCACATTAAAGTAATTTATGGACAGAATCTTGTCAAATGCTCTCTTAGCCAGGAAAACACTGGCATGTACTAGCGTATAGTAACGTGCATCTAAGTATACCTCAAAGACTATACTCCTAGAGTGAAATTATCTGTGAAATGCAAGTTATATTGGATTAGTTTTGGAGAAGGAAAGGAAAGTTAAAATTTGGGTTACATATCTGGAAGACTGAAGTAAGCAATCAAAATCAAACTTTTGCATCAGATTCATTTGACATGATTTCAAAATAAACTAAGTTCAGTAAACCTGTTGGCAAAGAAGTATCATTTGTCAAGCGATTAACAGAGACACACAATCTGTAATTACAAATTGCTGAAAGCAGGCCACTAATGAGAGAATGACTCACTCACGTTTTGGGGTGAAGGGGGAGGGGTCTCTCAGAAACTGTAATTTGATTTACAAAACTCTAAACAGCTAATGGCAGGTAACTCTTGCCAACTAACCAGCCAACTCTTGCAAGCTCATTAACAGAACTCCATGGTCTCACTGAAGGAGAAACCATATGGAGGTGTCACTAAAAGCTGGAGATGAGAGACTGTAATTCATGTTCATTCCTTCTGTGAGTCGGTCATATGGGCATTGATTTGAGCCTTTGTTTATCTGACATGACCTGTTCTTAAGCAAGAAAAGAAAATAAATTTTTAGGTTGGGTTTTTCCCCCCACCACTGTACACTACAGTGTTCAACCAATTATTAAACTTCTTTATTCTGCACTTATTTCTCCAGCCTCTTGTATCTTTGTCACATTTTAATTCCAGCAAAACAATTGAATACTAGCATTACACAAGTACCTACTACACTGTTTGCTTCAGCACTGATCTTAGAGAGTTACTCAGTTGCTGTTCTATAATTTCCCTAGTGATTGCAAACCTGTAACTGTAAGATCATTTTTAACTCTTTATTCACATGAACTTTTTGAATGCTGGAGGTGACATAATGTGTGGCTACCCACTGTTATAAGGCATCTTTTATAAGGGGCTCTATGTATTTATTTAGTCCCTCTAACTTGGGTACAATAAAAGTGTGTAGACATGCACTGAAATTTTCACTTGATATCTATCTTATCCAGGAATTCCTAAAAAATTATCAGAATAACACATGAATGTAGTTTACAAAAACAGTACAGGCTATTTAATAAGCCAGTCTCCTCATCTGTCTTCCTATATCCTCAGTTCTATTCCCCCAGACAGTTTTAAACACTTACATGTAAAATCTTTTATGGCTCTAAATAATAAGCTTTAATTATCAGTTCTTGGTTTATTAAATTGAGATATCAGCTAGTGCTTCTAGACATGATAAATGAAGATTGAGCTTACTTATCTCTCCTTTTCTCCTCACTCTTTGAGATTCTATTTTAATTTAAAAAAATAAATAATATAATAAAACATTTATTTCTTTATTATATACTACATAATATATAACATGTTTGTTTTATATAATATCAAATATTATTTCATCAATTTGACTATTTATTAGCTCCCCATTTTGAAAAAAGGGACTATTAGCATGCTAAATTCTCCCATTTTTCTTTCCTCTTCTATCTTTAACATTTTATCAACTTGACTCTTAATTTTCCATTGTCAAGATCAATGGTATTTGCATTCTATTTATAACCATAATTAAGATTTCTTTACCTTTTCTATGGATCAATACCAGAAGTTGCCAATCAGCCCTGACATCATGTGGTTTTGTAAGTATTGTTTACATGTATGCTTCTGTGGCACTTCCTTTCTTGTGGGTTTGATAATAGGCTCTAGCATTCAAAACAGAATGCTCCTAGAGCCACGCCTGATAGGCTTTTCTTACATTACTCCAATTGTTCAAAGAAACCTTTTTCATTTTGCTTCATATTTGGGCTGTGAGTCTTTCATTCCATTTTCTTTAAATGTTTTCCCAGAGTTTCTAACTGAATATGTCTAATGCCATCCAGCTCCATAATTATCTTATTCTTTACAACATCATTATTCTTAAACTCTATCTGATATTCTTATCATATGTGGATTGTTTTCTAGACCTGGTGCAGAAGTTAGTTCCATTCTTTCTTGTATCCAGTTTTATAGTTTGTTGCCTTTCCTCTCTAAATGGATTTTGAAGTTACCATGGATTAGAAAATGATTTAATTTTCCTTTCATACTGGTTGCCAGTTTGGTTGGGTAGAAACCCGAAGATGAAAAACAATTCTTTCTCCAATTTTCAAAAGTTTTAACATTTATTAGCAGGTGACATTTTCATGAGAGATTTGATATCAGACTAAAACACTTTATAGGTAATCTGTAACCCTCTCCACCTACTTTGAGTCTAATTATGTCTCTTTATTTTTAGTGATCTAGGCTTTAATAGTAGTGTCTCTTGGTATGAGTGTTTTTTACTTATTTCTTATTTGGGTTTGTGTGTGTGCGTGCCTGTCACTGATGTGGCTAGACTGAGAAGAATTTTAAATAATAATGGTGGCTGCCTCATCCTATTCTTTTCCTCACTTTTCTAAATATGTCTTTAGTGTTTTTACCATTTGTCACAATTTTAACTGCTGAATTTAGATAGATATACATTTTTATTATTCTTCCATGAAACTGCTCTTTTAAAAAATTTTAGGACCAAAGTCAAAGTTCCTTTTTGGCATATTTTGAAGTGATTCTATTACATCTTCCGTAGTATGTTGAAAAATATTAATATATTTTCTAGCATTGAATTGCAGTGTAAAACTAACACTTTCTTGTACTGAAGTAATTTTTTAAAAAGCGATGTGTTTAATTTGACATTATTTTGTTATTTCTATGTATTCATGGATGATTTTAGAAGATAGTTTTCTTTGTGCTAATACTGACTTTGATATAGTAATATGCTAGCTTCAAGTCATTTAGAAAGGTTTCCAAATGTTACATGTTCTGAAACATTTTATAGGCAGGCATGATAATCATCTCATCTTAGAGAATAAGAAAGGTGAAAATTTTCACCTATAAAATTATCAGTGGCTTGTACCTTTGAAAAAGGAGACAACGCATTTGATGCCTTCTATGGTTATTAATTTCTTCAGATTCTCTACGTTTACAAATTTTAGCATATCACATTTTTCTAGATGGTTTTCTATTTCATCTGCATGTTCAAATTTACTGTCATAGTTTTACTTAGCATATTAAGCCTCTCTGTGGCTTTGATTTTATCATCTCATTTAAATTCTTTTGACTTTGTATTTCTCTCTTTAAACTTTCTTGTTTTGCATATTTAAAGTTGTTCTATGCTGTTTACAAATCAGTTTTTAAATATATTTATCAATTCTGATTTTAGTTTATTATTTACGTTTTTATCTGTATTAACTTTTTCTTAATATTCCTATTAACATGTTTTGCTATCTAAAATCTTTAAATAAAATTTTATTTACATTATTTTTTGCCTAACAGTGAAAGCTTTTAGGGCTGTGAATTTGCCTCTGCTTAGAGCTTTAGTTATATTTAACTAGTTCTGATGTTTACTTTCCTCATTACCTTTATTTTTGAAATATTCACTCTGCAATTTTAATTTATCATTTGATTCAAGGACTACAATAATGATTGTTTCCAAGTTGAACTTATTTTAATTAAACTTTGGTTATTACTTCACAGTCTCCTTTTATTTCTTAAAAATGCGGCATTTATCATCTATCTTCTTAATATACTAAAATTATATTTGTGGCTTAATATATATGATTATTTTAATAAGTAACTAGGGCTGCATTAAAAAGTGTATTTTTCTAAAAACGTGTATTTGTCTAAAAAAAGTGTATTTTTCTACATTATAGTAAATTATATATATTCATATATCTTATCATGTTTTATATACCTTACCTAATTTATCTAATATATACATATGTGTGCTAACTTATGCTGCCTTCTAAAAATCTTTCCACATATCAATGGTTTTTTTTAATTTATTTAATAGAAAAAAAACCTAAATTTTAACAACATGTATACATGGAAGAGACCCAGAAAACTGAATAATTCACCAAAATAGCTGAAGCCCTCACCTTAAATACCAACTTCAGCTAAAGACAAAAGATG
This sequence comes from Camelus bactrianus, assembly GCF_048773025.1. Lineage (NCBI taxonomy): Eukaryota > Metazoa > Chordata > Mammalia > Artiodactyla > Camelidae > Camelus > Camelus bactrianus. The sequence goes on along the minus strand of NC_133544.1, from coordinate 58,709,280 downwards.
TTGGGGGTAGTGGTTTGGGACTTTAAAGTAGAGGAAGACAATTTACATGGAGATGGAAAAGCAATTGTTTGGAACCTCCTGCAAATCCCTGGCGTTCTCCTTACCACACCTGGCTCATATTCTTTGCAGGTATCTCTGGTAGTAGTGCTCTCCCTGGTCCAGGCCCTTTATCTAAATTCTTTAGACAACTAAGGGAATGGTAAAAAGAAAGTCTTTCTGAGTCTTCCATTTCTTAAAAATAATGTCTAAAATAATTCTCATGCCAAAAAGACACATTTGGGGGCAGCAAATTTTGCTTCCCTAAAATGCCTTGGGCCAAGTAGAAAAGGTGAATATAGAAACACAAGGACGAAGCCACCTGGCTTCCGAAGATAGTCCCTAATGGTTTGGGGAACTCATTTAGACACCTGAATCTGAGATTTGGTGTGTTCCGCTGAGACCAATACTTCAGGTTCATCTCGGCTTTTGCTAAGGGTTCTGCTGACCACATCTCTGATTAAAAGTTGCCTAAGACAAGCCAAAAGGATTTGACACCTCACAAGTTCAATCTTGGTTTGGTTAGAAAGGCTGATATCGTGGCACACACTTAGTAAAACTCCCCAGGGTCTAAAATTCTTTCAGGAAAAAGGGGTAGAATTGAGAAATAAAATTTCCTGGAATTTCTCAGTGATCTTATAAAAAGCCCTAGCCCTCTAAGTTTCCTCATGTTGCATGAGATTTAGATCTTCAGCTGTCTGGCTAGTTAATTTCTCTTGAAACAGGAGGGAAGGAGTTAGGGCACAACCAAGGAATGACACAGCAATTGAAGATTCACCTCCCAGTAGACTTTGAGGCCAAAGATTGAATGTTTGACTTCCAGTAGACCTTAAGCGTCATTATACACTCATTGTAATATATTAGTATGGTAAATAGTACACCCACAGGTGCCATGACAGTTCTGAGGCTGGCCATAAAAGGCTAAAAACTGGGTGGTTGCCCAATTCCTGGGAATTCCCACCCCTTCCCCAAAGTAGCTGGTATAATCCTCCCAGTTGTTAGCATATGAAGTTACCAAGCCCATAAAAACTAACAACCCCGCACCTGTGGTCACTCTCGCTTGCCTTCTGAGACACCGCGCTCTGTCTATGGAGTACGTGTATCTACTTTTATCTTAAACTCCCCCATGCCTTGTGGCCTCTCTGGCCTTCTATGACGGCCTGCACTCTGTCTATGGAGTGTGCATCTCTCCAAACAAATCTACCTTCACTCTACCATGGCTCACTCTTGAATTCTTTCCTGTGCCAGAACAAAGCTCCTCACTGGGCAGGGTGCATCCCAGGGACTTCCCCGAGAGCTGGGACACAACCGTCCTCTCATACCCCATTTTCCTGTACCGCTCTGATCTTAAAGGGTTCATAGTATCTCACTCATCTCCTCAGAAAAACCAAATAGTTACAGCCCAGAGCGCATCCCCTGAGGTGCACTATCGCCCTCGGAATTTACGGATCAGGGAGGAATGAGGCCCAGAAATATGGAGACTCCACGTCTGGCTCCTTAAGAGGTTTTGACACCAACAAAGCCCATTAACAGTTCTCAGGAAATAAAAATAGAATCTGGGCAATAAAGTCAAGTTTACCTTTTTTTCTAGTTTCGTTTGTGCTTCGTTTACTTTCTCTTGCTCACAAGGTGCTGTCTGCAGAGGCCTCGCGCCCAGCACTTCAGACCAGAGTTCCAGGTGTGAAATGGCTTCACCGGACACCTCAGCTTGGAAGAGCGTGTGCAGAATAGCCATGCGAGGCACAGCGCTACAATCCAACATGCTGGCGGCGGAGGGCCGTGTACAGAGACCCTGCACCTGAAACCGCGAGATCTGGAGCCCTGGGGCGGCACGCCTGCACCTGAAACCGCGAGATCTGGAGCCCTGGGGCGGCACGTCTGCGCCTGAAACCGCGAGAGCTGGAGCCCTGGGTGGCTCGCCTGCGCCGCCTGCGCCGCCTGCGCCCACCGGGAGAAGTCCGCTCGCTCCCTACTGACAAAAAAACTCTATAAGTCAGCTCTGTCCATGGCTTGTTTGGGGCCACGTCCTCCAAAGCTGGAGCCCGCACCTCTCCATTCTCAGAACAAAGAATAAAGCTTTTCTTTGCTTTTGAACCAAACTCGGTCTCCTTTGCCTCAAACACACTAGGCAGGAAAACCCTCGTTGCGGCCTGAGTGAAACAGGTTGGTAACCTGATACATTTTTAAAATGTTTTGTTAATATATAATTTGGAATGCAAATATGAATGTAGTTATATATTAATTCTAGATTATACCTTTTGAAAACCATTTAATACTTTTTTCCTTAAATTATTATTTTTCCTAATACTAATACCACTTTACCTTTTTTCTTTGTATCTTTCATGATCTTAAATATTTTTGATCATCAACTGGTTTTAATTTTGCTGTGTTACCTTATTTTAGGTGTAGATAATACAACGTATAGTTAGAATTTAGTTTTTAATCTAACCTAGCAGTCAATCATTTTGTGGAAAATTTTAATTTATATTTATTGCCATAATTGATAATGTTTGTTCTTAACTATCATCCTTTTCAAAATTTGTCTTGAGAATTTCATTCAGATTTTCTTTTCTTTTTTATTTGTTCATTCATCCAACAAATACTTATTGAGAACCTTCAACATAGCAAGAAACTTGTGGGGCATGGATGAAACAACTGTGAACTGCCAGACAGTATCACCAGGCTCGGAACTCGTGCCTGCTCAGGGAAAGCATTTAAAGCAATGATAATACATTGTGAGCGGAGCATAATGGCAAGTGGTCTGCTTGCCGCTGCAGGGCATACAAAGCGTCTGCTTTGACAGAGGGAGGTGTAAGAGAAGGTTTTTTTGGGAGGTAACATCTCCCCAAGTACATCAGCTAAGTACTCAGGGATGAGCAAACATCTGAGGACAGAGGGATAGGAAGCTTTGGGTTAAGTAGTGAGAAAAGATATGTTCAAAGGCCCAGAGGCTGAAGTGTATACTATTTTGAGGAATTAAAATAATCTGGAATGAAAGGTAGCGTTCAAGAGGTAGATGAGTGGGAATAGGATGGAGACTGAGGAATTTCATATTCAGACCTATTGATATCCAAGGGTGTTTCTGTGTGTGTGTGTGTGTGTGCGCGCACGTAGACAAGCTGTGGCTTCAGAAAAGCATTTAGATTTCTTTGTGTATAACAACTGAAACCATGGGGATATTATTCACCCAGAAGAATGTGGGGAGCAAGAACAGGTGAGATTGTAGGAGAGGACACACAGATTGAAGGGACAGACAGTTAAGAGTAATCAAAGAAGACTGATCAGGGTGACACCATACTGGGAAAGTGTGGTCCCATGGGTGTCACCATGATAACTTTTCAAAAGGGACAGAAGGATCAGAAGTTTCAGTGTTCCTACAAGGGGTTTATCTTAGTCAATAACTATGAGTTGAGGTACATATCTAGTTTCCTACTTGCCTTACAAAGTCCACACAATTTGCAAAGTGTGGTTGTACCTATCCTTCTTCCTGGCACTTTTTACGCCCACCAAAAAATCCTACTATGTCAGACAGAAGTCCCCACGATTCAGGTTCTCCCCATTCCTCCTTTGGAAGAACCCTGCAACCGTTACCCTGCAACCGTTCTGTGTGGATGCTTTGAATATTTTGGTCTTTGGTCTTGAAAGGTATAATTTTAGCACTACTCAGTCTGTCCATAACCTGCCCTTGCCCTCAGTCCCCACTTTTCTTATTAGAGGTCATATCTTAACTGATGCTGTGATGATTTTTTTAGGAGATAGAGTTGAGGGTTAGTGCCTCTTCCTTCTTGCTGTACCAGAAGGAACTCTAGAATTTCTAGTGTATGGGCCACACTCTTCCCATTACCAATAATGGTACACGTTTTAAAATGTTATTATGCCCTAGGTTGTTTCCATGAGAATCTGGAAAAGGAGTGATTACTAGAACTGGTTGCCATCTCACCTGGAGGTCTTCCACTATTTTATTACATCAAAACCTGACAGGTTCACTTTAAGACTCTAAAAGTCAACAAAATAACCTAATTAACACTGTGGGGAGAAATTAGAATATACTCACTACAAATTAATGCAAGCAACATAATGTTCTAGAATTAAATTTAAGATTCTCTTCATTTAGCCAGATTAAACTATGGGAATGGCTCTTAATCACTTTCAGACCATTTCGTCCCTTTTTTAGTTTAGTTTTTGGGTCTATTTTGGCCACTCCTCTTCTGTGTTTCATATGCTTCCTGCATAGGCCTCGCTATATGCTGTTTTATATTTGAGTTTTTTTTTTTCCTAAGATCTATTTTCTTTATTTTTTCCCTTTAAAAAAATTGAAGTACAATTGCTATACAACGTTATATTAGCTTCAGGTTTTTATATTAGTTGTATAAATATTTTAATCTCTCTAACTGCAGTTGCTCAATTCACAATTAAGCTTACAAGGATTTTAAATTATACTTACAAGAATTTTTATTCTCTCCAGAATATGGTCTTGCCAGATAATGGCTGTAGCTTCTTATCTCTCTGGCTTGTGACGTGAACATGGCATTTTGGCAGGAATCTTACAGATTCTAAGTTTAGAAGAACCTTTAAAATCTCCACCAATAAGTCTATGAAACTCCGTCTCTGATTATTAAGCGTCTTCCCTGTTGACATTGATTCAGTATTTTACTACCTACTGGGTGGGTGGAATCACTACACTTGTCCCATCAGTCTCCGAGCACCTCCTCAGAAAAGCTTTTTCTGACCACTTTATCTGAGCAAGAATCCTTTTATTTTCTTGTTTATCCTTCTGCAATGTTTATTTTCTTCATGGAACTTAGCATTATTTGTCATTATTAATTGTTTTACTTATTTGTCAATTTTTTTGTTTGTTTCCATCACTAGCTGTTAAGTTTTGTGGGTACAAAAATGGTATCTTTTGGATCTCCCCCATACTCTGCATAATACACTAGTAGAATACCTTGATGTTTAATATGTATTTGTTTAATAAATAAATAAATACATTAAATGTATATGTTTGAGATAGTGAATGTCTACCTACATATTCATTTAATTTTCAATAAATCAATTAAAAAAGGTATCTAGCAACTGTATCTGTATAGGACACTTAGCCAGAGACTATCAAAAGAGAAAAAATACCTATGGAATAAAACTAGATACACACACCAAGAGTTAAATGCTTTCTTTGGGAAATAAGTAGGAATCATGTTTAGTTTTAGATGGAATTAATTGAGCAATAAGTTGATAGGAACCTTTTCAGTTTGAGGTATATAGATGTGTCAGTTCACCCACTAAGATTCTCATGCAGTTTAAAATCTGATTAAAAATGTACTTCTCATAATTTAATTAGCTTTTCAGATAGATAACAAGTCACCAGTATACTTATTAATGAGGAGCTAATTATGAGAAAAACAACGTGGTGCAGTAACAGGGGCCATGGTTTGAAGGTATATATTCATCCATCCCTCTGTCCATCTATCCTTCGATCCTCCACTCATCTTCCTATCCACTCAGCAAACAAGCTAACAATTTAATGAATACAGCCATATGTGGTAACACTCACTGGATTTGGATAGATAAAACCTTACATGCTAGTGATGTGTCCTGGGCAATACTGATTAGTATCCTCAACATTCTCAGCTACAAAATTATTATTCAGTCCTGTAAGGAAAAGAAATATCATTAAAGCATAGTGGCTGATACTCAGAAAGTCTAGGAGAATATGAGGACTATTATTAGTTTTAAATAATGACTTGTATTCTATGATTACATAGTGGAATCTGCATTTAAAACATTCCCAAACTGAGACAACATTGCTTGGCATTTTAAAAAAAAAATCTACAAAACCAGTATTTGCAAACTAATCACACCAGAATTTGATGACTAGAGAACTGAAAGTTTGTAATTCTGATGATAATTCACGTTAGGAGCCTTAAATATTACTTGTGGGCCATCTGTCTAAGCTGCCATTTTTGATACAAAACAAAAAATAGAACAATATTGAGTAAGAAATGTACAGGACAAACACAGTGAGTTCTCTCCATCTCTGGGTGGACTTCCAGGGAATGGAAGAATTGTTGTTTGTCAGAGAGGGTTTTGCCTTCTGCTGCATCTTTACAAGCTGTCCCCTTCCTTTTGCTTGAACTTTGGTTACTGCTGCTTTTTACCTATCATTTCTAGCATCTTATAGAAGTGATATGCACAGGGAAAATCCTTTTGATGAAGGCATTGTGGATAGTCCCTCAAAGGAATATGAATAGTTCCTTCCAAGCATATAAATGATTTAAATGAAGCACACACTTTCACCATTCAAAGCTATATATTATTTGCCTTTAGAGGAGCCAAATAAACTGTGAAAGAAATTTTTCTTCCTTTTAAAACATCTTAAATTTTATTCTGAAATATTTCAAACAAAAACTACTGAAAGTTACACAGCAGATATCTATATGCACATTTTGCCATTCTGATATTTACTTTAGCTTTTTAAAAAAGAGGGACAAATGGACACACAAATTTTTAGCTCCATCTCTCCCACTGTGTCTCCTTTCTCTCTCTCAAGAGACAGATACTGTCTTAAAACTAATATCACTCCAAAACACGCTTAAAAATTTTTTCTGCACATACATGTCTTTCTAAATCCTATGGTCTATTATTTTGTGTTTAATATTATTCACAAGTGGTATCATTCTGAAATTGATATTGTGCAATTTTATTCCTTATTTACATCGTATATTTGAGGTGTAATGTCACTGTGTGTAGATAAAGTTCATTCATCTAAACTTTTAGATTCTACTAATTCATTGTGTGCATAAATCTAAGAAAATAAAGCTGTTTCTTTTCTATCACTTTACAAACAGGGCTGCAAGGAACACCAATGGATTTGTCTTTATGTACGTGTGTGAAAATTTCTCAAGAGAAGACACCTGGTATTGGTTGCTGGGTCTATGGTATGTACGTCTTTGACTATTCTGATCTGCTGTTCCATCAGTATGTATAAGAGATCTGTTTCCCCCATATCTTCCCAACGGTTCATGTGTTAGGATGTCATGTGAATGATCTCCTACTATCATTGGATTTACCACTTTTCCAAATACTAGTGAGACTTAGCATATATGAATGTTTTTTACCATATTCTATTCTGCATCTGTGAATTTCCTGATGTCCATTTCTTGGTTAGGATGTTCTTTTTAATTTGTTTTTATGTTGGCTATAACGTAATTTTATTTGTGTTGAGTATAACAGTTGGTCAGTTATATGTACTAAAAATATAACTTTCAGTTGGTGGCTGGTCTTTTCACTTTTATTATGATGACTTTTTTTTGCCATGTAGAAATTATCTTAATTTTAATGTGAAATTGTTTCTTTTTTGATTTGGGGTTTTTTTGTGACTATTTTAGAAAATAATTGTGAATCCCAAGATTCAAAGTAAAATACTCCTTTTTTCCCCTAAAAGTAATGCAGTTTTGCTTTTACATCTATTTCTTTAATCCATCTGGATTTTATTTTTGAGTGAGGTATGAGATGTCTTTTTCCATATGGATAGCCAATTGTCCCAGCATCATTTATTGACTGATCCATTCTTTTGTCACCGATTTATAATGCCATTTCTGTTACCGTTATCACAGTTTCATAATTTTCTCTCTGTGTTTCTAGCTTACCTTTTGTTATATTTGCCTCCTGGATTTCTTACACTTTGGTTTCTATTGCAATTAGTATCCATTATCCCCATCCATGAAAATTTTCAAACATACATGAAAATTGAAAAACTAGTACAGGGAATACCATGTACTCACCAACTAGATTATACAGTTAAATTTTGCTGTATTTACCACATCATATCTCTGTCTATTTATGTCTCTATTCATTCATCAATCTCTCTTAATTTCTGTTGTGAATCTCAAAGTAAATTGCACTTCGAAAATTTCAGCATGCTGAGAGTTCAATCCTTATCTGCCATTTTTAAGATAACATTTACACACATTGAAATGCAAAAATTATACCATTCTATGAGTTTTGACCAGTGCCTACACCTGTGAACCCAAATTCCTATCAGTATATAAAATATCAGCCCAGAAATTTCTCTCCCATCCCTTTTCAGTCAGCCCTCCTAGAAACAACCACTCTTCTGATTTTTTTTCACCGTGGACTATTTTAGCATTTTCTAGAATTTCATATAAATGGAATCGTACAGCATGTACTCTTATGCAAGACTTCATTCACTCTGCATAATGTTTCTGAGATTCAACCATGTTGTTTAACCTAACTGTGGTTTGTTTCCTTTTTGTTGTTGAGTAGTATTGCACTGTATGAGTATGCTACTGCTTCTCTATTCATTCGCCATCTGATGGACATTTGGGCTGTTTTCAACTTTTGCTATCATGAATAAAGCTGCAGTAAACATTCGTGTACAACTTTCTTTGAGGATACAGATTTTCAATTCTTTTCAGTTATATCTAAGAGTGAAATTGTTGGATTAACAGAGAGGTGTTTGTTTAACTTTATAAGAAACTGTCAAAGTTTACAAAATACTTGTATTATTTTACATACTTACCAAGAAAAGATGAAAGTTCTGGTTATGCCATGTCCTTTTCAACATTTGATGTTGCCATTCTTTTATTTTTGCTCTTCTAGTGGGCATGCAGTGCTATCTCATTATGATTTAATAAATATTTTCTTGATGGCTACTAAATGTTGAGCCTTTTTCCATATGGTTGGCCATTTGTTTATCTTACTTTGCAAAGTGTCTGTTCAAACCTCTTGCTATTTTAATTGGGTGGTTTGTCTTTTTATTATTGAATTGTAATAATTCATTTTGTGCTCTGTATTTAACCCTTTGTTAGTTACTTATTCTGCAGATAATTCTCCTAGTTTGTGAGTTTCCTATTAGTTTTCTTAAATGGTGGATTTTGGTGTGCAGAAGTTTTTAATTTCAGGAAATCTAATGTATTCATTTCCCAGGGTTGCCATAACAAAGTACCACAAACCAAGGGGCAAAAAATAACAAGAATTTATTATTTCATGGTCTGGAGGCTGAAAATCCAAAATTAAGATGTTGGCAAGGCTGGTTTCTTCTCAGGGCTCTGAAGGAGAACCTATTCCATGCATCTCTCCTAGCTTCTGGTGAGTACTGGCAATCCTTGGCATTCTTTGGCTTGTAAGTTCATCACTCTAATCTCTGCTTCCATCCTCACATGGCCTTCTCACTGTGTTTGTCTCTTCTCATGGTTCTTATCTTATTAGGACACCAGTCATATTGGCTTCAGGGCCCATCCTATTTCAGTATGACCTCATCTTAAATCTGCAATGATCTTATTTCCAAATAAGAAATATTGTAAGGTAGTGGGGTTAGGACTTCAATTTATCTTTTGAGGAGGATCCAGTTCGACCCGTAAGATTCTACCTGCCGACTCTTTTCCTTTTGTGATCAGTACTGTTTTGTGCGCTCTCAGAAAGCATTCCTTCTCCCAAGTTAGAAGGACATTTCCCCATGTTTTCTTCTAGAAGCTTTTCTGGTTTATCTTTTATTTTTCAGAATCAACCTCAAATTGATTTTTGTCTGTGGTATAAAATAATGATTGAGTTGTTTTTTTTTTTTTTCCTGTGTGGATATCTCATTTTTCTAGCACTTTGATGGAAAGACTTTCCTTTTTCTCACTACATTGCTTTAGCACCTTGGTGAAGAATCAACTGGTCATAGAAATGTAAGTTGATTTTGAGGTTCTCTATTCTGTTCAATTGATCTACACGTAGATCTCATTTTCTTGTGCTTTGCTTTATTGCAGTTCACAGATATTGAGGGCTTTTTTTTCCCCAAATTGAATGTTTTTGACAACCCTGTGTCCAAAAAGTTTGTTGGCTCCATTTTTCCAACAGTATTTGTTTATTTCATGTCTCTGTACCACATTTTGGTAATTCTCGCAATATTTCAAACTCTCCATCACAAAAATGATTATGACTCGCTGAAGGCTCAGATGATGGTTAGCATTTATTTAGCAATAAAGTAGTTATAAAATTAAGATATCCACATTGGTTTTTAGACATAATGCAGTTGCACATTTGACACACAGTATAGAATAACCATCACTTTCATGTGCCCTGGGAAACAAAAAAATTTTGTGACTTCCTTTGTTGTGATATTCACTTTATTGTGGTGGTCTGGACCCAAACCTACAATATCTCTAAGGTATGCCTGCATCTGTCTATTTTATGCCCATATGTATTTGCCCATACTGTACACAGCCATGAGAAGAGACAAACACACAGGGAGAGTCCCATGTTAAGATAGAGGCAGAGATTGGAGTGATGCAAAGAATACCAAGGATTGCCAGTACTCACCAGAAGATAGGAGAGATGCATGGAACAGATTCTCCTCAAAAGTCCTCAGAAGGAACCAACCTTGGTGACATCTTGATTTTGGACTGTTAGCGTCCAAACTGTGGAATAATAAGTTCCTGTTATTTTAGCCACCAGGTCTGTGTTCTTATTCCTAGGATTCACATCTATATGGTGTCTGTCCAAAGTGAAGCTATAGGCAGTTAGAAGAAACTCTTCCTTGCCCCACAGGCATTCTCAGCACGAGGGTCTTTTCTCTTCTCCTCTTAAAGCCACCAAAAGTGCTGTTTAGGCTCTAAGCTGCTACCTCCTCAATTAGCAAATTCTTTTAGAAAACAAGCAACCTATAAATCCTGGGTTCATCTTGAAGAGTCTCTTCCTTTGCCCTGCTCCATCATGGCCTAGAAATTCTTTACTCTCTTATCACCTACCTCTTCACACATTTTCCAACAGAATTTCATGTGTTTACTTCAGCTTTTCTGGTTGCCCTGATTGTGAAAGCTGGTTAAAGATATGGATCCACCAATGCCAAATGCAGGAGTCCTCTAATATTATTTGTTCATTATTTGGATCATTCTAACCAGAGATATGTCTACTTTGATACCTTTTAAGTAAGCAGATTTCAGTTTTGTTAAACTTGTATTTTTGATTGCTTTTTACATAATCAGTGTATCTCATGTTCTTCCACCTACTTTCAATAGATTTTTTTTAGGGATAATATCAATTTTTACACAATTCCTGAAGTTCTTGAATTCAAGAAGTCTGAACTTAATATCTATACCTTTGTGCCAACAATAATATGATCTTACAACATTTTATCTGCCATCACTGTTCTCCTTTTCTGCAAGTTTCTATTGCCCTGTATTTTGGTGCTACTTTGTTTCATGCCTCCTAAACTGGGCATTGTTGTTGTTGTTACTTAATAAAGTCAATATTTCTTTAGATCTACCTGCATGATAAATTTTCTACTTTTGATTTTTGCATTCTGATTTCTACTTCTAGATTCACTTTCCCTCTTGGACTATTGTTTCAGAGTTTATACTGCAAGGGCCTATTGGTAGCAGACTATTTGAGTTGCTATCATTGCTGTTCTCTTAGCAATTTAAAGATTAGAAGTTTTCTTATTTTTTTGTTTTGTTTTTGTTTGTTTTTTACAACTATTGATCTATCTTTCTATCTATCTATTTATTTATTTATGCATGCATGCCAGTCTATTTTTTGGTCTGATCATCTTTACTTTATAAGCAGTCTGCCTTGTAAATCTGCTTGCTTTTAAGAGCTATCTTTTATCTTTGTTATCTAAGCTCTTACCTCTATTTTTTTTTACATTGATATTTGTTGTTAATCTTTATTTACCAGGGAGAAGTGATTGAGGATTCAAGCAGCAAAACATTATCTCTTAACAAGACATAGGTTCCAATTTTTGACTGGTTACAATTTTATTTTTTGCCTCTACTTTTGAAGTTAGGTAATACAATCCCTTGTTATCCACAGGGGATTGGTTCCAGGACCTGCCCAGGATACCAAAATGCCTGGATGTTCAAGTGGCATAGTCAGCCCTCTGTCTATGGTTCTGCATCTGCAGATTTAACCAATTATGGATCATGAATTACTGTGTGTATTTGTTGAAAAAATTGTGTATAGAAGTGCAGTTCAAACCTGTGTTGTTCAAGGGTCAACTGTGTAAATATGCATTGATTTATTTTTCTGGAGACTTTTTGTCCTTCCTGAATCTGAGGATTCCTGTCTTTTATCATATCTGAAGAATTCTCAGTCATTGTTTCTTCATTATTTCTCTCTTCTCTCTGTCCTCCTAGATCTTTATACATCTATGTTGAACCTTTTCCTTCTATCATCCCTATCTCTTAACCTCCCTTTTGTACTTTCTATAACCTTATCTATCTCTGTTGCATTTTGTTAATTTCTTCAAAAACATTTTCCAATTCAGTAATTACTTCTTCAACTGTGTCAAATATTCTCTAGAACACATCTTTTTATAATTAACATTTTAATTGCTATATTTCTTGTTTCTCAAAGTACTTTTTTCTTTTTCAAATGACCCTGTTCTTTTTTCATAGTGTCCTGTTCCTTTAATAAGGTTTCTATTCCTCTTTAAAATATTTCATAGTTGCAAAAATTATTTTATAATCTTCATCAGATTGCTGAAGCATATGTAGTTCTTGGTCTCTGATACCATTTAGTGCATGTGTTTGCTTGATGTTGCTCCTTACTCAGGGCAAGTTGTTTTCTGATTTGTTTCTGACTTAATGTGTGAGATTTCCTCATAGGCTCAGTTGTGAGAGTGTCCATCTGGAATTTTGCATGTGTGTTTTCTTCTGATAAACTCGCCAAGATACCTCTGGCCTTGTGCTTTTTAAAATGATTCTTTAAAGCTTTGGGGTTTCTGGATTATATAAAGCCTCATTTGAAGGCAAATCTCTCCAGAAAAAAAATTTGAGTAGTATTCCACTAAATCCTTTGCATGCATTATATAATTCTAATGTAATAAGAAACCTGTGAAATAGATAACCATTATTATTATTTCTATACGAGAGATGAGGAAATTAATGATTGCAATATTAATAAAAATATCTGAAGCTGACCATCTAAGTGGTATGTGTAGAATTCAAACCAAGGCTAGCTCAATTCAAGCCCATACTCTTAACTACTACACTATATTTTGTTGCTAGTCAGACAAACAGTTCAGTACCTCCAATAACCCTTCATTAGTCATCCTTGCATATCCACTAGATTATAAATAAACAGTTGAGGATATGCTGAGGAAGGCAACAGTATGCATTCAAATTTCCTACATATTGATTTAGTCAGAAGTTGAAAAAGGGATGATTATTTCCAAGCAAGTATTAAATTTGATTCATGTTTCCATTACAAGTATATATATAATCACTTAGACCAGTGATTCCAATTAGAATCATTGGAACAACTCTTTAATTATATATTTGAGGAATGATCTCTTACCTGCTAAACTGGAATCAACAAGGGTGGGGTCATAGTTTTAAATAGTACGCAGGTGATTCTTACAGATTCATTGTTTTAAGTGGTTATAAGTGGTCTTGCTAATAGACCTCCTTCAAATGTCTACAAATACAACAACAACAACAAAAACTGAACACATTATACTATGCCATTGTGAAGTACTTGAACTACTATTCTGGGATCTTTTCATAAGAATATGAAAATATAGGACTCTTATTGAGAAACATGTTAGTGTCTATTCAAAAGAATATTGCTTTTATTCCCACCCTACTATGTGCTATGTATTTTTATAGTTCATGGGTCTTTTAGACCCTGAGGTATGGATAGAGAGAAAACTAAAAGAGCAATAAAAAGTAGGGAAAATGACAATTATTTAATATAACGTAAATGAATAGTATATTGAAAAGAGCACTGGATATGGAATTATAGTGATAAATTATTTATTAGTTCTAGTGTTTATTGGAAATCTCCATGTCCAGGATTAAAAATTAGTAACCTTTAGGCCCAACTTTAAACTGCAGGTGTGTTTTGTTTGGGTTTGAATACATTTAAAGAAAGTATATATTCAGACACAGATCCTAGTACATTTTCTCATACATATATTTATGTTACTGTCTATCATATAGGCATTTGAGGCATTTGTTCCATATATGTAGTTCTATTTTTCTGCACACAAACATTGCATTTTCTTATTATATTAGCCAGACTGAGATAACTTATATTTATAGCAATTAAGAAATGAGTAAGAAAAAAGATAAATACAATCCTATAATCTGAATAGAAATATTTAGTTTCATATTTTTAAAACCTTTCTGTAGATCTAAATTAAAATAGGCCACACAAATTACACATGAAAGGAATGATGATGCTTCAAAGTCCTGAATAATTTCAACATGTTCAAATACATTTGTTACAGTATAAATGCGTTAAAATTCAAGTATTGAAACATTTTTCTCATTCTTCTGCAAACTGAGGTTTGCAAAAGCATTATTTTTTCAGCTATTATATACAATCAGTTGTCCTTTAATTTTCTTTAAGATGAGTCCTATTTAATGAACCAGCCTTGAAGTAATCACTTATTCATGCCTGAACTTTCTCCCATACAACCTAATTGCCCAGAAAACAATGCATCAAGATCTAAAAGCTTCCTTTTCGCTCAAAATAAACATCAGTCAGGCCTTATGAACTAATTAGACCTTGATTATATCATAAAGTCAGTCTTAAGTAATTTTTTGAAAAGGTAGGAAGGCAAAAATCTGACATTACTGTTCTGAGCCACATGTGTTTTTCAGGATATTTGAACTCGTCATTTTTCAAACTTGTCATTTTCAAGGCAACTTGCTGCCTTGAAAAAATATGATTTTGGTGAAATTACAGTTTTTTGTTTGGTGTTTACAGCTCAGACTAGGACTTTTTTTTTGCTCATTATTATTATCATTAATGAAACAGGTGTCACTTCAAGAAGCTTTTGAAAATTGCACATAAACTTTGTTTAGTTTATGATGAAAGGATAGTTATAACAACTCAAACAACCTTCTACTGACAAGAAAATTGTGCACAAAAAATTCCCAAACTACAATGTCAACCTCCTAAAAATGTTTTGTATCTAAACCTGAAATATTGAGATGTTGCTTATAATATATGTGAAATAAAAGCGTTCTTAATTTTTAAAATGACAAGACTTTTAAGTTAAACCATGTCACATTTATGACAAGAGAAAAACTACTTATTTTGGCAGCTTGTGACTTAATGAAGCATTTAAGTATCAATACAAGGCTTCATTAAATGGAAACATATGGCAAACCGTATCATTATTTAGTTATTCAAATGTTGAAGAACTGTTAGAGTTTAACAATGTAAATAATACCTAGTAAATGTATCACTTCATTGCTAAGTTTCAGAAAATATTTTAATGGATCGTATATCTTGTCACTGAATTTACAACTATAATAAGATTTAATTTTAGTGGTCATCATATCTCATTCAAAAAACTAAGATATGAAAAATAGATTTAAAAAAGAGAAACTGCCTCATCAGAAAGTAGGTTTCCTGGACTTCCTTTACTAGGAATAAACCTCATACTTTGATAAATTTTATCATTGGTAAATTACAGATCTCAAATTATGAGAAAAATCTACATCTCTAGACTCTGTTCTAAATGACTTTTCATAAATGAAAATATGTATTAGAATATCAGAGAAAGTATGCCTTATATTTTCACAATAGGATCATCCACTCTATTTCTACTGTGATATTGTGATTTATAAGAAATATATATTTGGTCATTGAGATGACCAAAATATATTTCTCATATATGTATTTGGTCTTTGTCCATAGTTCCTGGCTCCTAAAACCCTTGAAATTTCGTGATAAGAGGTATAAAAGTGTCTTTTGTTATGTTAATGAGGTGACATTTGGACACCCCCCCCGCCCCAGCACACACACCTGTGGATGGGCCTGATTGCCAGGAGAACCAACCACACAATTGGAGAGCTGGCACTTTTAGTCCCACTCCCTGATGTTCAAGGAAGGAGAGGGCCTGGAGGTTGAATCAACTGCCAATGGCTACTAATTTAATCAGTCACGACTATGCAATGAAGCTTCCATAAACAACCCCAAAGGACAGTGTTCAGAGAGCTTGGGCTGGTGAACAGGTGGATATGCTGGGAGAGTTGAACTCTGGGGATGACATGGAAGCTCCAAGCCCCTTCCCCATATCCTGCCCTATGTATGCACCTCCTCCAACTGGCTGTTCCTGAGTTGTATCCCTTTACAGTAAACCATCAATCTACTAAGTAAAATGTTTCTCTGAGCTGTAAGCTACTCTAGCAAACTAATGAAATCCAAGAAGGGAGTTGTGGGCACCTCTGATTCATTGCCAGTTGGCCAAAAGTACAGGTAACAACCTGAACTTGCTATTAGCATCTGAAGTAGGGGGAGGAGGCGTCAGTCTTGTGGGACTGAGCCCTCAGCCTGTGGAATCTGTTGTATCTCTGGGTAAAGAGTGTCAGAATTGAGCTGAATTCTTGGAGACCCTGCTGGTGTCTGAGAATTACTTGGCATTATGTAGGAAGCGTCCCATCCCCCATATACACATACCCACACTGGGGAACCCAAAACATCTACATACTTAACAAATGTCCAACTGTAAATCTCGTATCATGGTTCTTCAAAGAGAGATGTGGGTAGTCCAATCAGAATATTGAATAATTAGGTTATTTGGGGACATTTGAATAGCTCTGATATATGCGTTCTATTCCAGATTTTGTCATTCTCCTGGGCACCACACTTTCCAAAGGTGAATTAAGATATTTCTTAAATGCTTTGCTTTGCTTAAGTTAAACTCTTTAGATACACTCTGAAATGCCTTTAATTGCCAGATTTTTTTACTACAGGGTAACAAAATGTCAGCAAAAGTCCTTTATTTCTCTACAAACATATTTTAAATCTTAATGAAGCAATGCTTTATAGTATAGTCACTAACATAACTGAGTTGCTTTTAGACAATTTATATACAAAATTAAGGAAAACTTGGATGGAGTCCAGAAGCAAACCATTATACTCTACTTAGTGTCATTGAAAACAGGACAATTTTATTCTATATTCAGTCTTTCCCCATATGAATTATTTTAAAGTGCCTTAGAAAATAACTGTAAACAATTCAAAGAAATTATTAAATAATAGAAAACAGGAAAGAAACAAAGTTTAAATAGTATAATCAAATGAAACATGTTTTCAGCTAAGAATTGAAATGAGAATGAAGACAGTGATATTTACAATTAGATACAGGATAGCTGCTCTTTGCAGTGGAAGATGCATGGTAGTATTGGAATGTAAGCTGGGACAAGAGGTGATTAAGCATGGCATGAAATATAGCCTAAAAGAATTTATCACTACTAACACCTTGCTTATTCAAAACATAGTCCACACACTATCAGCAAGAGCTTCACCTGGGAGTTTCTTGGAAATGCAGAATTTGAGCTTATTGGGACTATAGATAAGACTTGCTCTTGCTAGATTCCAAAGGTGACAAGAGACTGATTAAAGCTGACTGAAATAGTCCCAAGTTTTGAGACTGACATTGAGCCCAAAATGCCAATGCATTGGTTTGCAATGAGAAATGACACCAGTCACAAAGTCCAGACTATTCAAACCCATCCTTTCTTCCAGTGGAGTCAACTCTCTGAGAACCAAATTATAACTAGAAGAAATCAGAGTCTCACCCAAAGTCATCAGTGAGAATTGCTAGAGAAATTTTTCTAATGTGGCCACTGGATGAGAATAATTCTTTGATCAAGATTCCTTTTCCTCTGGACAGTGTAAACTGTGTAATGACAACACTCTACCTGCTCCCTTCGCTGTGTACTCTTCTGTTTATATTCTAAGGATATCTTCATTTCCATCTTTTTACCTATATAATGTAATTCTCTTATCAGGACCACAACCTGAATATTGATGGCTTGCCTGTTAAAGATGCTTACAGTTCACTGAATGCTTCTTAAATTGTCAGGCATGATTTCATTTAATATTATCCCTCCCAGTTTTTGGATGGTAAAACTAAGAAACAGAGAGGTAAGTCAATTGCTCATTGTTGCACAGCTAGTAAGTGATGAAGCTCAAGATTCAAGCATAGGTTTTTCAGAATCTAAGCCCATATAGTATAACTCCAAGCAAGCTCCTGTCTAGAACCACCTCAGATCATATGATTGAAAGTAACACTTACTCATTTTGCATTATACTCTTCTAACTCAGTGCTTTGGGGGCTGGTCATATTTCACTTAGTTGCTAAGTTCAAGTTACATGTTTCATCATTCCAACATTTTGGGAAAATTCTTCAGTGTAATTCTCAAGTAGTGACAATTATTCTCTTTCCCAAGATTATTAAATGCTTACAAAATATTTATTTAATAATGCTTTAGAATGAATGAAGACAGAGTTAAAGAATCTCAGTAATTGGGTAAAATAAAAAGAATGTGATTAAGTTACTTCAGGTTATTTTTATTAATCTCCTTTGTGCTGTTGAGTTTAGCAATGAGGAATTTTAAAGAAGAGATTAGTGATAGATAATTAACTATTCTCTATTTTCTTGATTCTGGGGTGTAAAAAATATGTTCTCAGCAACACAAATATTAATTAGATGCTAATTAATAATTTCACCCATGAAACATTTACAAAACAAATATGCAAATCCTCATAAACCAACTTGCACTCTAGTGATGATTAGAGTATCATTATATTCAGGAGCAATTCTGATGAATGCATAAGATTTTAAAGGTATGACCTAATGCTAATATAGTGAAAACTTTAAACTATTTTTTCTGATTTTGTTTCTCTCTGTAGTTCATAAGGATAAGAATACATTTCTAAGACTCATATTTAAACTACCTTTATACTTTACTATTTCAATTAGTCTTGAAATGGCAGTTACCAATTTGATCTAGATCAATGGTTCTTAGTATTTTTGGTTCATGAACTGCTTTGAGAATATAATGAAAGCTATAAATCATTCAACGCTAAGAATCATCCATGTAAACAGAATTTTCCACACAATATTGTTAGTTCAGGAGTTTCTCTGAGCTCATACGTGGATTTCACATGTATGACAGACTGTGACATAAGTGGTAATTAGGAGATAGGGCATGTAGCCCTAGTTCTATCACTAATGAGACGTGTGATCATCAACAGTTTACTTCACCTCTTAGCATGTAATATTCTCGATCCATAAAATCAGAGAATTGATTGTTAAGGTACTCTCCAGCTCTGGGAAAATGTATCCTAGATTTAATTCTTAAATGTGGAGATATAATGCTTCTCTTTTTAATAAATAGATGCATCATTTAGATTCTCGATGAAAATTGCCTTTTAAAGTGCTTATCTTGGGAGGCCATCTGATTACTCTAGGGATAGGTAACATCACTCCTCAGAGGAAGCATTGCTCAAAATATTTTAAGAACTATCGTCTGTAATTGCCAGTCACAGAAGCTTTTTACCACCTAGTATCTGAAAACACTTTGTAGGGAGATTACTGAGCCACTGTGGGACTCTTTGAATCACCACTAAACGTCAGGAAGTTCCAGAAAACTGATGCTGGGCAAGATTAGTAACATTTTCTCAGTAGCAAAGATGGTGTAAGTGACAGAGTATTGACCTATTAATTTGATATTAATCACAGGTAAATTCTGGACTATATTATAAAGCAGAGAGATTCTAAATAATCATGTACTAGTAGTCAGAGGAAGTTAACTCAGAATATATTAGGTAAAAAAAAAGTCTCATTTCTTTTCCTGGTAGGATTACTAGGTTAATTAATCAAAGTTGCTTTTCAACGAGGTGTTGGACACTCCCTACTGTACCAGCCTTGATAAACAGATGGAGAAATTTGGGTAAAATGAGAATGAAGTAAGTGGATACATAACTAGGAATAAGTATCTCCTATAATATATTATTGAACTCTATATTCAGAGCTTCCTTAGCTATTTATTGATGAGTGAGATAATATAGATAACAATTAACTCTGCAAAACAGAAAATCCAACAAATAATAGGAACAGTAC
The DNA here is from genome assembly GCF_048773025.1 of Camelus bactrianus. NCBI lineage: Eukaryota > Metazoa > Chordata > Mammalia > Artiodactyla > Camelidae > Camelus > Camelus bactrianus. The sequence continues at coordinate 58,689,377 of NC_133544.1, read as the reverse complement.
ATCTAAACACCTGAATAGAAGGAAAATTTGACTAATTTTAACAAGTATATATTTTTTAGGAATTGTGCCTCTTTGTAATTAAATCCGTATAATCAATGACATGCATATAAATTTTATGCACTTATCAAACATTTATTGGGGAGCTAGTATATGCCAAAGCTGTGTCCTGTGCTGCATAATGTCTTGGTACTCCCAACATGGAAATACAACACTTGGCATTTAGTATTGTCCCTCAGGAAGCTCACAGTTTTATTTTTGAAGCTAAATAATAAACAATAATAATGCAGAAAGTAGTAAGAGCCATTAATAATAGCATGCACACAGCACCAGGGAAGTAAAAGGCAAGGGGATTCTCACCCTGATTTAGTGGATGAGTCAGAGAATGCTTCATCTAAGACATGCAATTTGACCTCTGTTAAGTCGAAGTTTGTTAATGGGTAAGGATAAGAGGAGGATAGGGGAGTCTGGCAAGAATAGCAGTTTCAGGTAGAGAAGATAACATCTACCAAGATGTGGAAGCATGCTGCATTTAGGGGAATTGTAGGTAGTTCCAAATAAGGTCAAGGCAGCAGAGAAAGTTTAACCTGAAAAGGGCAGAAAACAAGTAACAGAAGGATTTTTCTATATCATATTGCAAAGTATTGACTTTATTTAAGTGGGGAAAGGAGAAGAAAACTAAATTTTAATTAATTTCTATTATATGGCAGACATTCAACTAGATGCTTTTCACCCATTTAATGCAACCCACTATAATCTTTATTAATGGAGAAACCCTTATTAATGGGGAATCATTATTCTCATTTTGCAGATAGGAAAACTAAAGTTCAAAAAGATTAAATAACTTGATAAGGTTTTTTTTTTTTATTTGAAAGAGTGCTATAAAGAATACTGGGAAACAATGTATGTGTTGAAAGGGGAGAGAAGAAAATTATGAACTTGGTTTTGCATGCACTGTTAAGATTTCTAAGCATTTCCAACCAACTACTAGTTGTCTTATGTGGGATGAGTTGACATATATGTGGTGGCTGTTGTTTTTGTCTGGTCAAACTTCTCCCTCTCCTGGTAACAAATGCTACTTTTTTGCTTATTGGGTAAGAACACAATGAATTGAAAAAAGCAAAAGACCACATTCCCACCCCCCAAAATTGGTTCAAAAATGGACATTGATCCAGACAGGCCCAGTTAGTGCCTTCCTCGCAAATTTTTCTGCCATAGCCAGTGGGGAAGAGTGCCCTTTCCCTAATTTTTTTGCTGCTGTAAATCAGTAGCACATCAGAGGCTTTGTTCAACATCCACACATTGGTTGCCCAAGGAGAAGGCACAGAGTGCAGTGAGTATTAAAAACCAGAAGGGCCCTGTGAAAAACCACTTAGTGGGCCTGTTTTGTAGGGCAAGGCCAAATATAAACATGGGTAGAAATATGGATACCCAGCCAGATCATCATCCTCCTCAGTGACGCAAATCAGAAGAAACACAGTGAAGAGCCCTGCGAGTACTGCCCACTTTCACACCACTTGGTGGCTGTAGATTGGCTTATGGGTGAGTGACAGTCATGTTAATTTGCATCATGTAGACTCATGGCTCAAGATCAGGTGAAAATATTTTCAGTGACCCATACTGACCATGAAGCAAATAAAGGAGACTGCTTGCACTTTATCTGTATGCAAACATCAAGACTGTACCATTTTTTACTCTAATAAAAGTGAATAAACAAACAATAAACAACTTGGTGCCTATGGGAAAATCTGTAAAATAAATGAAGATAAATGTAGCACTCAGGTTACAGTGGGAGAATATTTTCTAAAAATGCTTATAACAGGAAAGAGAAGACAGCATGGTATTAAAAATTCTGCTTTGGGTTAAAAATAGTGATGATAAAGCACAGGCCCTATGAAATAAAACATAAAGTTGAAAGGATTAAGAGACAGAGTTGAGGTGGAATGTTTAGCTGCTCGTCCTCAGGCCACCCGCTCCTTGTAGCTACCACACGTTTCATTTCTCTGTCTCCATCTCTCTTCACTCCCATCTCCACTCAGCCATTTCCTTTCAGGGAAGCTAACTCTCCCCTCGAGTTTACTCAAGCAGCAGATGCATTAGGCCTTGCTTGCCAAAGCATTCCTGCCCAGGTTGTAGATATAGGGCTGAAGGTGCTCTGGGCTGGCTTTGTAAGGGGTAACCTGTGCAGTTACACAGGTTCCTGCAGTCAGAAGGGCCTTGCACTTGGTGTAATACCTTGTTGTTGTGGTCTTGAAATTCTTCAGAATTTCATAGCTGAACTTGTGTTTGTAGGTGAAGTCTGATGACACAGTGAAGCATGTATGTGAGCAGAGGAGGCTCCTGCTGTCAGTGTGTCTGCTGCTAGTCATACACAGTATTTGCTACATGCAATATGTGCCTATGAACTGAACACAGAACACAGAACACCAATGGCCCATGACAGGTGTGGAACTCAGCAAGTCTCAAGAGTTAGTGTGAGGTTTTTTGCCTCTATGAGTGAGAGTACCGACAGCCCCAAGACACCATGATTTCCATTTGAATCATTTAAACCAGACTTTGCTTCAAACAGAAAGAAGGCAGTGGAATTCTAAGAAACATGAATGGTTAAGGAACCCTAACATACCCTTCTTCCTCATGTAACTTCTCTATGGTAGTCAACAGCCTACACTGAAAATGATGCATTTTAAAAAAGGGAAAGATAAAACAACCTTTCCAGTCCTTTTCTTTCCTTCCTTATGAGTAAACAAAAGTTAGAATGTTGGTAGAGAGTATGCATATGAAGAAGTAAAATAAAAATAAATTAGTTGGTTTTGTGCAGATTTTGGCAGTAATGGTAAGAATGAAATACACATGCAAGTACCAGCTACAAATGGTGCAGTTTTGGTGATTCTGCGTGTGAGTTAATGCTCCTCTATTTGCATTCAAACCTGGCATTGCAAAATACAAAGATGAATGGTAAAAATACTTGCTAATAAATTTATTTTTATTTACTTAGAATAACATTAAATAGCAAATACAAAATACCATGTCAGGTGAGAGATCATAGGAAAAATGAAAAAGATTTATATTTTACCACATTTAATGGCATTTTTTTTCAAAACTCATTTTTGAACTCTTTATTTTCATTTTTGCACTGAGCTCCACAAATTACATAGCCCGAGTTCGGTGGGGGAATATGTAACCCAATTTGGGCCAATAAGATTGTAAGTGATGTTTGCTGAAAGCCGCCAGGAAAGATGTTTCTTTGCCTTCTGAGTGTTTCTAGAAGAGACCCAACTTCTCTTTCCCTGGACAGGTAGCTGGATGTGTAGCTGCAGAAGCAGTGGGAAGTGCTGAGACTTTAATTAGGATTGACCTTTGGATGAAGGTGACACTATGGGAGGGCAGGAAAGAAACAAGGCTCTTGATGACATTGTTGAGTCTCAATGACACCAATTGAATCTGTTGAATGAAGGAATAAATAAAGTCAACGCATCTTTTTAAAAACAGTTTGAGTAGGTTTTTTTTTTTGTCATCTGCTAACTGTTACTTAACTTATACAAGACAGATGAAAAGAGAGCTGGATATAAGTCAGAGATAATTTTAAGGTGGAACTTAAAAAATTGAAAATATTTGCAGAAGGTAAAATGGTATAGCAAAATCAGAAACTGCATTAAAACAATAAAAAGGAAAATCTACAAGTTGTAAAAAGCGAAATCCATAACATGAACAAACTTGAAGTGCTATCTGTGGATGCAGAGGGAAAAAAATGGCACAAATTTAAAACGATAAGAGAGAGGAAGCTAGATATAGAGGACAGAGAACATATTTAGTTCCAACATGTATATGATGCTGTTTCTTAAAAGGAGACCAGAACACAGAAACTCCAAAAATAGTCTAAAATATTCTGAATATAAAGAAGAGCCAAGTCATTTCCAAAGAGTTAAACAAGTCATAGGTAGAATTAGTCAAATAAAGTAGTATTTGAAATAACCTGGTAATATTTTATATCTCAAAAGTAAAGAAAGAATTATACAATCATCAAAGCAGAGGAAAACAGATTATCTTCAAAGGAAGTAAAATCGAGCTAGACTCAGATTTTCCTCTTTAATAGTAAATGCCAGAAAACAGTGGAGCAATATATAACTAGTTCTGAGGAATAGGGTCATGGTCCAAGATTCCTAAACCCCGGCAAGTTGTTATTAATATGTGAAATCAACACAAACATATACTGCCACATACAGGACTCAGAAATCTTGCTGTCCATAGACTTTTAAAAAACATTTTTAAATGAAATTAAGCCATTCAAATGATGAATCAATAACCAGTGTCCCCAAGTCCTCAAAGCTTTAAGATTACCCTTCCTTTAAAAGTTCACATACGTATTGTTAGAGATCATTCCCAAGAGCTTGGAAGAAAGATAATGTTCTTTCAAATGTGTCTTAGGATCCAAAGGATATGTTTTATTACATTTCTCCCTTTGAAATGTACCTCTTGCCATCCCTTTATTATGTATACCTGCTATCCCAGATTTTTTCAGTTTCATTCATTTTGAAATATGGATAAAGTTATTTTATTTCCCAAGCTTGTGCCATATATTATTGAATATAGTAATTAGTACAATTTACTAAGGACTTAAGGGTTTCATAAATGAATGACAACTCTAAAAGGTAAATCTCCAACCCACGTAGATATCACTTCCTAAATTCCATTGCCTAATTCCAACAGATCTGTGTCCCAGGTCTGCCCCTAAGTTTGTGGGAATCTTTTTATTACAAATATTGACCTAAAATCTGTTCTCACGCTGCAAGTTACAAGTTTCAGCCCTTCTCTCAGTTTCTGTTTCCATCCAGGAAATAAAAAATATCAGTTAACAGTAATTTCAATACCTGAGGAAATCTATTCTTTAACATTTGCCTGTTGTTATTCATTCATTCAATTGTAAAGCAGTTTATATTTTTATTTTTCAATCTTGCCCTTCAAAAATAGTTTTTTATCTCCCTGTGCTTTCTTTGGCCTAGCTACTGACTCAATTCCTTTTTTCCCCCATACAGTAAGAGTCCCTACCAAGTAGGTATATTTGGATTTAGACATTTAAAAATAACACATACATGTACAGAGTTAGGCAAGCATACATGCACACACTTATATACAACTTGTAAGTTTCTAATTAGGTTTTCTTTACTGAGCTCAAAATTACCAGTAGAATTTTTTGTCATGACTCATGTTCAAAACACCTCGGCATTTACAGTCTTCCAAGACGGTACATAAGTTTAAAAAAAAAATCCCTAATCTATTTGGAATCCTACTCTGATTTGGCAATGTGAGCCAAAGAAGATATTTCCTCCCTTCTCCAATGAACTATAGGAATAAAGTCTTTCTTTTCTCAACTATTATAAAGAATTCAAGAATATTTAAGGGATTTCAACTATTTTTGTCATTGTAAATAATGCTGGGAAGAAGATATTATTTTATGCTTGGCATTGATAATTACAGAACACAGTTTTCAGTTTGCAGTTGTAGAGCTGTTAGGAAAAAGGATGTATACCTTAACTAGAGAAAAACAAAGGAAGCATAATCCTTGTCAGCAAACACAGAAGCATCCAGAGACCGTGATAAACAAAGAGCATAAGATAAGATGATTAATACCAATCATATCAACTATAGCGACTAAAATACAAAGACTGCTAGGGTGCTCATATAGGGTAGAAATTAAAATTCAGCTCTGGTCTGTCTTCATTTGTTATGTCAATATTTGGTAATAGCAGAAAAATCTAGAGAGAAATAAATAGTATCAATAGGGGAATGATGACAGAAACTGTAACGCATCCCCATTATGAAAAATAAAGCAGTCAAAAGGGCTTGGTCATGTTACATATCCTATGAATGCAACATGGAATGCTCTTCAAGACATAGTAAGCTAAAAAAAAATCAAATTTTACAGTGGTATTCAAGGTACAATCTCATTTATTTAAAACAAAACAGTATGTTTCATACATACAAAAATATGTGTTGGTGAATGCACAGGCAGAGTTCTGTGACGATACATCCCATTCAAATAACAAGGGTTATCTCTAAAGGAGGGACAAGAATTAAGTGGGATTCAAGGGAGCTTTCATTGGTTATGTATTGTTTTTATTTCTCACAGTAAGAACTTACTTACATTCTATATTTTAGCATGCAAATGTATTTTAAACATTTCAAATCAGAGCAATAATGTTTATAATTGCTTGAATTAGATGACTCATTTTAGAATGTTATTTCTCTTCCAAATTAATTCATAAATTAATGTAATTCCAATAAAAGTAGTAACAAGATTTTTTTTTTGTTTTACATTTTGATTGTTTCTACTTTTTCAAAGTTAAAAGCATCTTAAATTATTCTCAATGACCCTTAACTCTGGAGAGAGGACTTGGTGATGAATTTTCTAACTTAGCTCGATCCTCTGGAAAACTTGTTGCAGCTTCCATTTTCAGGAGATGAGCACATGGGTAGAGTTTTAAAATAACCCAAGGAGTATATATTACACTTTAACAGCTAGCCAGTGGAGAATCATAGAATATGAAATTGGTGAAATAGAACTTTTTGAAGTTTAATTTGATAACTGGTGCATGTTGAATTGGAGGAGAAAAAGAATTGAGGCAGAAAAACAATTTAGAATTTGAGAATTGTTAAATTGCAAAGATCATAAAATTCAAGATTTTCCTTTAGGGAAAGGAAAACTGAAGTCAAGAGAAATCACAGAATTTGTATGATGCAGCTTGAGTAGAATTCACGTCTCTCTTCTTTAAATCCAGTGCTTTATCTGCAGTTCTGTTCTGTTGTTAAAAGGCTAATGTGTCAGGCTAAGCATAAGGTGATAAGACTTAAGAGGATGGTAGTCCTAGGAATAAAGAAAATAAAGCTAAGTGTGAGGGTAGAGAATGACAGCAGCACTGGAGGAAGTATTATTTATATAAGATAGTCATGGCAGGCCTCCCTTAGGTGATGTACTTGAACAGAATCATGATGTCAGTGAGGGGGAGTCAAATGAAATCTGGAGGAGGAAAGTTCCAGGCAAGATGTACAACTAGTACAAATTCATGAGGCAGAAATGATCAACAGAATCTTTGAGACAGAAGTGAGCAAGAGGGCCATAATACTGTTAGCTGTAGAGAGGTGCAAGGTGATGTCCTTAGGCAAAACATTGTGGGGATCTTGTAGGGCCTTATAGGCTGTGTGAAATTTGGGGTTCCTTTTAAGTGTAATTGAAAGTTACCAGATGGCTTTGATCAGGATAATGGGATGAAAGATGTGCTTTTTAAAAGATCACCCTGATTGTGGAGAATTCACTATGGCAAGGCCAAGATTAGAAGGAAGACCTTCTTCTAATCTGTGGATAACTGCAATAACCCAGACAAGAAAAGATCAGAGCTTAGACTAGAGTGATAATGGCAGAGCTGGTGAGAAGTGGTTCTAGCTATATTTTACAGTTAACACAATTGGAGATGAGTGGGGAAGAATTCTGTATGGCCATGATGATTTTGAGAGGACTGTAGGTTCACAATCCCTGATCTGAAACACTTGAGACCACATAGGTATAGGAATCTGATTTTTTTTTCAGAATTTAGGAAGGTAATAATTATTCACATGATTCATATCACATAACATCCCTAACAGAGTCTGGGACAGTATCTCTTAATCCTTTTATCAAACACATTAAAATCTCTGCAGTAGACATATTCATTCTTAAATGGGATAAATTAAGATGCTAAATAGCTCAAATTAGTTCAAGTCAGATTCTTCCTATAAAGGAGTCTAGGGAAATGCTTTTTGGATTTTGAAATAGCACATAAGGGGTTGTAGATTCATATTAAATCTCTACAGCTTTTGGGGGGATGGGGAAGTTATGTGTGAAATGGCTCTCAATTTTGTACAAACATGGTACTAAAGGGGAAATGGTTGTTTTATTGATCCCTTTATACCTTGGGTCAGTAGGAACTGATAGCTAACCCACTCTAACCCAGTAAAGTCATACTGGTTAAAAACTTTGAGAAAGAGAAACTACATGATTTTCATCCCAAATTAGAAGTAGAAGACTGTTGGTACCATTTCCTGAAGTAAGGAAGACAAAGTTGAAATAATGAGGGCAAGAGAGATGATGAAGCTGTGGTGTCTTCCAGCAGTTTTTTTTTTTTTCTTCTGCACAGGGCCAATATATATTTTAGGTTTTGCAGTCCATTGATATGCAGAGCAGCCATGGATAATGTCTGAAGGATGAGCATGGTAGCATTCCAATAAAGTTTTATTTATGGACTCTGAAATTCAAATTTCATACAATTTTCACATGCCACAGAATAATAATCATGTTTTGATTTTTTCAAACTTTTAAAAATGTGGAGCTCATTCTTAGCTCAAGGGCCATTCAAAAACAGGTAGTGGGACAAATGTAGTTGGTAGGCCATAGTTTGCAGGTTCTTGCACTAGGGTGGCAAGTTAATAGCTTCATATAATAGTAAGGAATGCCCCTGTCCAGAGGACTAGAGGGAGTCAGAATCAAAGAGGTAGGAGTGTTATGAGAACACGCCTCTGAAAGGGAGAGATGACATGGAAAGGAATGGAGTCAAAAGGAAGAGTTCTTTGCAAATACATATTATTTTCACTATAAAACAATCACTCTGAGCATCACAGTGAGTTCTTCGTGGCACTATACGTTTCCTGCTCCCTTGAAGTCTCAATCTCTGCTCAGAGAAACGCTGTCTCATGTACTTGAGGGATCTGCCAGCCCACCCTTGGTGATTTGTAGACAAATATTGTAGTTGATTTAATATCTCCTTCCCTTCAACAACCTCTGTGCTACAAAAATCAACTGGATATATTCTTCTAAAACGATACATCTTAGCTCTCAGAATATGGAAAAGATAATTTTCTTTTCCAGTGGATCCAAGCATCCAGATAATATTCAGTTCCCATATTCTTTCCTCTGCTATTATTTGGTCTTAAGGGAAACTAAAGAAGGAAAAAAAAAAAATTCAAAAAAATAGATCTAAAGTGGTGTCTCTAGCAGGTGGCAGAAAGTAGAAATAAACAGACCAAAATTACCAGATCCTTCTCTTTTTATCTTTGCCTCACGCCCACCCCCTGATTCTATGTCATGATAAAGTCCAGCACATTAAAATAAAGATGGAGTGCTTTGACCTTTAAGGTTTGATGGGACAATGAATTCAGATTTTTCAAATTAATAGCTTAACTCCTGGCTCTAGAGATTTTTAAAAATTATTAAATCAATTTTTTTTAGAAACACTGTAAAGTTATTTAAATTTCTGTGTGTGCTGTGTGATATTTCTGGTTCTCTTTCACACTTAAAGCTCTCATTGAGAATAAAACAGTTTTCTGCATCAAACTGTAACATGATTTGGCATTTATATATCCTGTACGAGAGAGTGAGATACTACCTGCTTTAAATTGTGATTTCTAGGAGGGTTTCTGGATATAGTAAAGCCTCAGATACAAAAAAAATAAAATAAAGATTTTGAAATTGCCTTGCCAAGGCTAAGATTCATATGTCTATTTTTGCTCAACACTAAATAAAGGTACCATTTTCTAATCCAAGAATTTTACTCTGCCGTTTTCCATCATATTGACATTTTCCACAGGCATTTCTTGTTTTACTTAATGTATTTTTCCTAGTTTTTTTTAATATGATATCTGAGAATTTTTGATGCTAACCTTAATTTAAAATTTTTAAATTACAGTCATATTGTGTCTATCCTGCACATTGTCAAAGGTGCATTTACTATTTCCAAAGGTTTATTGTACTTATTGGCTTTGATTAAATAAAACTTCAAGGTGGACAATTCAGATAAATTTTTTAAATTGTAGAATGAGGCAGAGCTCTGAATGCAACATTAAACAGAACTTTCCAACACTCAAGAGATTTCCATTGCCATCCTTATGTGTCTGGACATAGAATAGTTTTGGTCAAAAAGTTTAATTTCCCCATGGCTATAACATGAGGAAGGATAGTATGATTTCTCTAAGTACTAATTTTATTTGATTATTTTGAAGTATTTTTTAGATGAAAATTCAATCCAAATTAAAGTAATTCATCCCATTGTGTATTTAACCATATGAGGTCAAATTATGTCTTTCATAATTATTTCGTATTTAGGTTTAAGGATCACTTTAAAGTGCTTTAAAGATCACTTGATTTTAAAACAGAAACATGGTTATAAGTACATGATTAATATGAAAACTAGACTTTAAATTATTTGATTTCACAAGGCAAATAGGTATTCTTTTTCATTTTGTTTTGTTTTTCTGTTGGCTTTATTTAACATTCCTAAATTATGCCCCAAATATTTTTGATATAATAAATTTCATCTCTGATATTTTAGTAATATCTGTGGACAGTCTACTTTGCCCTACACTTTTTTTTTTCATGAAACATAAGTAAGAGGAATTCTTATTCCATGTGTAACATGAACTTTACCCAGTGAAACACTCAACTGAAGGTTGCTGCTAAAGCTAATAGCTTTGAAAGTTTAGGAGAAAATGATTAGAAACTGATATGAGCAAAACTAACATTATCAGGCAATAAATTAGGGTAAAATAACCAGATTTATCCATGCTTATTCTGCAGAACATAATCTCCTAACATTTGCAAAAACACCCAAGTTCTATTCTTGGATTAAGTGACATGTCTGCATTTTACCACTTGTTTAGAATGGCCCTTTGGTTATATCATTTTCCCAGTGTGATTAGATTTAAAAAAAAACAAACCAGTCTAGATCACAGCCCTGCGATTCCTACACATCCCATAATCGTAAAAGAAGACATAAAGGTAAGGGTCACAAAAGCATTTTCTCTGCCACACCATGAAATCTGTCCTACTTGCAAATGAAAAGGCTCCTGTAGAACCCTTTCTTGCCATCAAGAATCCAAATTAGCAACAGCTTGCAGTGATAATCAGTTCATTTCAGTGTACTGAAAATGGGCTCATTATTATTAATTTTTGCCAACTCCCAAGCAATTCATGAACCATTTTTAGATTTTCAAAAAGCAGTTCATGAATCAGACAAAAAAAATTTAAAAGGAACCCATCCCACAATGAGATGATGACTCAGAGTCCTTTGCTGTAGCTGTGTCAACTGCCGAGCATCTGAAATCTGATGAGGATGGGGTTGATGGAGAAAAGGCCATGATGAGCATGAAACAATGTGTTGAATTTACATGTTAAAACTTCTTGTTGGTTTTGGCAATTTTTGCTGAGGATTATTGAGAAATCTATAACATCTGGATGTGGGGGAGAAGCTCCACTAAAATGATGAAGTTTATATTGGTCGACAAGACTATAAATGGAAAAGAAAGTAGTTTCTTAACACAGCTGTTTCCAATTTTGTTAACATTTTAGGCCAAATTCATTTGGAAAAAAAAAAAGAAATAACATAAAACTCTAATGTTCAAGATATACTTTACAAGTCTGACTTAATGCACACATGCTGAAGACATTCTTGACTCAAACTAGTATATACAGAGGATGGACAAATAGCCACTGGCCTGAGTCTAGGCCCTAACGTGTCTTTGAAACAGACACTAGCATAAACCATTTTGCCAAGAAAGTTGGATTTAAAGTCAGATCATCCCTTTGGGTTAATTTGGTTTTAAGTGATATAAAACCATCAGACTCCTGGCACTGTCTTTTGTTTCAGTACCATACCTTTTCAGTATCGTATCTTTTATGTCTTAGAGAGCAATTTAATTTGATCAGTAGATTATTGATTGACTCCTAAAAGAACCAGATACTCTCCATTCTTTATTCTTCCCATTGACTGGGTGACTTCTTTCTTATCACCTATTCTTTCTGTCCTGTATTTTCTCCCTCTGTAAGGTGAGAATTATGCAAGAATACAAAGAAAATATATGCAAATATATTTTCCAGTGCTCTTGAAAGGAACACTGAATAAATCAACTACATCAGTATTATGCATATATTGAGCAAATGTACACACACACACAGATATTTATTTACTTAAATCAATGCCACCTTGTATTCCAATTTCTTGTTTTTCTACTATTAGTTTTCTGGTAACTCTTTTCTTGTATTTTAGCAGGAAAACATTACAAAATTCTCTATTCTATTTTTCTCTTTGCTTCTTTTTTGCTTCTTTTCCTTTCCTTTCATTTTTTCTCTGTTGCAGCCTTCAGACACCTTTCTGGATTTTTGCACAAAGAACAGAAGCAAAATGAGAAACTCAAAGATAAACAGTCTTCCCTATTGTTTTTTATTTTATCAACCTCTGAAGTCATTATGCAGCTGAATAAAATGGGAGCAGCATCTTTGTAAAATGTTCTATTAGCTTGTTGATGCTTTTTGGCTGGAGATGACTCTTAAATATTGATGACAATTACAATTTACTTCCTATGCTTTTATTTTCAGAATTCAAGATTTGGTAAAGGCAGGAACATACCAGTATCAGATAGATTTGTTAATTCTCCTTGACATAAGTGAAGTCTGGGACAGCAAGATGTTTTAAAGATCATCAACAATATGATCAATACAGATTGCCAAAATCAATTCTGGAGTCTGACTCTGCCTGCTGTGAGCAGTTGTCACAATGTTCTTTGAGAAAATTGGCAAGAAATGATAAGGATTCTGTCAACAGACACCCATCAATAGAAAATAATCTCCCTGCAGACATATTGCACCCTTTTTGCCTTTTCCTTGCAAACAGGTCATAAAAAAGGAAAGCCTGGTTGAACTTTATAATTTATCAAGTTGATCTAAGAGATCTTTTCTAAGATCTTGGTTATAAATAGGTGAAAAATATTAAATGGGAAAATATACTTCTCAACTTACACCTCGAAAGCAGTACCTACTTTATGAAATTTATTTGAAGTTTCTATAAGTAATTTTTTAATTCAGGGAGATCCCTTCCACTTCCAGGTGCAAAGTTTGACACTTTAGGTAACTTGTTGATTGACTTTGGTAAGGTTTGTTTTTTTGTTTTTTTTTTTTACTTCATAGGTTTACCATATCTAAAAAAGCTGGCTGTTTGGTTAACTATATAGCATTCCTGGTTTTAGAGGTTTCCTAATTTTTTTACTTGAGATTTATGGATTCTTTGACTTTATGAATGCATTCAGGATGTTTATGGATTTCCTAAAACTTAATAAAAATATTTGTGGGTATTCACATTTACATTATTTATGGAGATAGGAATCCTAACAATTGTCTGATTTATCAGAGCACTTATGGAAAAAAAAAAATCTTTAAAGAATGGAAGGAAAGAAAGAAGGAATAGGGGAAAGCTATCTAGAACAAAATGATTTTCAAAATTTTGTGTAACTTATCCCTATTTAGGCATTAATCTTTTAAAAAAATGCTTACTGAGTGCCTATTAAATGCCATCAGTGAACTATAACAACAGCAGAAAGCTCCACCCTTGAAGAGCTTATATTCTCATGGCAGGAGAAAGACAATAGAGTATATCAAGTTTTAAGTGATACAAATCTAAGAGGTAACCCTCCAATAACTTTATCCATTTTGCAACTATGGTATTAGGAAACAGTATAAAATCATTATACAAATAATAACAGATTTGCTTTTTTTAAAACATATTTTCTAATATTCTTTGGCGATTCCTTAACAATAGATTCAATGCCTCTTTTTAAAGAATTGTTCCTTATCCTGGGTACTACTGACCCTTGAGTTGGTTAATTCTCTGTTCCAAGGAGCTGTCCTGTGTATTTGTTTAGCAGCAATCCTGGCCTCTACCCACTAGATGCCAGTAGTTCCCCCCTCCCCAGTTGTTACAGTTAAAATTTCTCTAGAAATCACCAAAATGTCCTTTGGGTAGCAAAAATCACTCCTGCTGAGAACTACTACCATACAGAATGTATTTGTCAATAGTTTAAGCCAATGACAAGGCATGTAGTGATGAATGCAACGTTTTCATTGTCAGGGAAGCTTCACATGTCTTGGAGAGAACCCAAATTTGAGGGAATCAAATTTGGAGTTCATCAGTCTACAAAACATATACTAAAAAAAAAAAACCAAAAAACACACATTGTTCTTGAAGTAAGTTTTTCTCTCTCCTTCCTCCTCTCTGTTTCATTTTCTTTTATGTTTTCTTACTTATTTTTATCTGTTTTTCTTTTATACCTAAACCAATAGAGGGCCAATGTTATAGGCATTCTCTTACTTAAACAAAATTGGCTTTCTAATAATATAACCTAGGTGTTCAAAGTGTAACTAATATTATAGATTACTTACCTAAAGGAAGGAATTGTAAGTAGCATTTAGAAATGCAAGAAAAATAGAATGAAAGTTAAAGAAATAAAAATGGGTATAGATTTGTTGATATTTCTTTGATGATCAAAATTTCTAGTTATTTCAGCAATTCTGAACTCAGCAGTAATAGCCTCTTTAAAAAATGTTTTTATTGAAGTATAGTTGATTTACAATGTTGTGTTAGTTTCAGATCTACAGCAAAGTGATTCAGTTTTTTATATATATATGCATACATATAATATGTATTTTCCTTTTCAGTTTCTTTTCCATTATAGGTTATTATAAAGATTCTGAATATAGTCCCCTGTGCACTACAGTATGTCCTTGTTGTTTATATATTTTATATATAGAATGTATATATGTTAATTCCAAACTCCTAATTTTTCTCCCCTTCCCTTTGGTAATCATATTATGTTTTCTATGAGTAATAGCCTCTTTAGGCTCTCTGTCACTGTCATCCCTGTAATGGAAACAACTCCAGAAAGGAAGAAAACAAGGGCATATTGAAATGAGTAGGGGAAAATGATGAGAGTCAATTTCATAAGAAAGTACAGAGGCAAGAAAAAGGAAGAAGGTAGACAAACAGGGTGGAGGATGACAAAAATTAGATTCAAAATAGGAATAAAAAAGTCAGGAAGACAGTAAATGAAAATGATTTTTTAAAAGAAGGAATAAATACAAGTATATAGGGAAATAACAGAAAGCTGAATTCACAGAAAAAAAAATAGATTTCCAAGGTTGTAGGCTACATAAATAAATTTGGCACTTGTTTCCCTCTTGATTTGCACACCTGAGGTGTTTAGAGATTGACCCTGGATGGACACTCAGAACACATTTAAAACTAACGTAAGACAGGAACAGGACTCTTTTCTTCTCCAAGCAAAGCATCTCCTGCTCCTCAAACTAAATGACAGTGTTCCTAGGCTATTCTGTATACACTCTAATTTATCATCCTTCCCACACATTTGTATGCTTTGTCAGCTTTATTCACCACCCAAGAAAATTGATTCACTCTCTTCTTAAACTTCTATTGTTGTTCCGTAAGGTTAAATTCACTTTTTTGAGCAGCCACATATTTTTTACTCTTGTTCTTAAATTGCAAATCAACAATTCATATCTTTTCCTTGTATTCTGTATTTTGTATACCACTTGAATCTTGACCAAATAAAATTAAATTTAGGTTCCAAATTCAGGATTTACTATTATCTATGTTGGGTTGAGTCCATTACTCAAGGCCATTTAGTTATTTAGTCCAGACTTTGTCATTCAAGGCATTTGCAATTCATCCTGAGCTCATGTAATCTGCAAATTTGAATAGAATGGCAGGCATTATAGTTTTTTTCCCAACAGCCCCCTGCTTTCTTGCTATAATACTATGACTCACAATAAAGAGGCTGAAATACAAATATTCACTTCCCAGCCCTCTTTGTGGTAGGTCGTGGGTATGTAATTTAATCCTGGCCAATGGAATTTGACCATTGCCTGGTTCCTAAGGGTTATGTGGAGAGGTTTGGTTCCATAAAATTTCACTGGGCATGGATATGATAAATGGAACTACTACAGCTGTCTTGCAACCAGAGGGGAAGATGATAGAGTGACGTTGGCAGAGTGGAAAGATGAAAAGTCTCTGATTCTTTGATGATATCATTAAGCCACAAATTAACCCTAAAACGATCTCCCCCTAGATATTTTGTTACATAAGATTACACACATCTTAACATTTAGTTCATTTTGAATTGTGTACTTGGTTGCTTGTAGCCCAGAGAATTCTAAATGACACAATAAATGTGTCTTCTGTATCTTCAATGATGCTTCATGATGCTTTCTCTTTAATATATTAATTTGGACTTAGGAATATAAACATATTTAGAACTGGCTTTTTGAAAGAGTTTACCAATCATAAGTTTCCATCACTTTATTTAGTTCCCTCTTCTTTTTCAGTTCATTCCATCATTTTTGATCTGTGACTAGATCCTGGAATTTAGGGAAAGGGAGAGAAGTAATATTTAAAACCAAGGTGTACGAACAGTGTATGGAGACAGCGTATGGAGGGAAGAGAAGAAAGTCAAGAGTGAGAGCCCTGCAAATTCCTGTTGTGATTGGAAGTAGAAAATGTTACACAGTGAAGTAGACCCAGAAGGGAGCAGCCCAGAGGAAGGGGAGCAGGAAAGTTGGTGCCATATGTTAACAGGAAGTAGGCAATTGTAAGAAAGATTTAACAGATTCTTGAATTGGATCTTCCAATGTCCAGTTTGTTCTCATCCTATTTGGAAAGGCTAGGGACTTAAAAACCTGTATTTCCTAGGTTCCCTGGAAGCTGGGCTTCTGGATGAGACTCTAGTGCTGTCAGTTAGATGCTATCATAGAAGAATCTGAAAGGCAGAAGAGAGGCAGAGGTCATCTTCCCACAGCGAGCAGCTGGTAAATGGTGCAGACCCCAAGCTCCAGTGTCTAGTTGCCAGCCTTGTGGGGTGCGATCTCTGCAGCAGTGGCAGTGGTAGGAGCAGCCATAGCAGCTGCAGACTCCCCACGTCTGTGTCAAAGTAGCAAGGAAATGACTTGCAAACCAGTGAATTCTACTCCAGCAGGACTTCCAGCAGTTTTAAATGTATCTAAAGCAATCCTTTTCAGGAAATATAGGCAACATGGTCAAATGACACTGAGATGTT
Source organism: Camelus bactrianus (assembly GCF_048773025.1). Lineage (NCBI taxonomy): Eukaryota > Metazoa > Chordata > Mammalia > Artiodactyla > Camelidae > Camelus > Camelus bactrianus. The sequence continues at coordinate 58,672,460 of NC_133544.1, read as the reverse complement.
AAGATCACAACTATTAAGAGAACTTTGGCAATTAAAATATCTAGAGAGCAATTCTGTAAGACTAAGGAGAGCACAGACCCAGATACCAGAAATTAAAGAATATAATTCAGAAAAATGTTGATTACCAGTTAGAGAAAAATTCATGCTTGCATAAAAAAAGGGTGAGCTGCACCTGGGTTGAGGCATAGCCTAACCAAGGGACATTAAGAGGTTCATTCAATCTCTCCCTCCCTTCCCCCTGAACTCTCACCTCTACTCTGCTGATTTCTCTCTCTCTGAAGATTAGTGAATGACTTCTGACAACCATAAGATCACATATCCCAGCATCCATAAGTCAATTCCATAGAAATTCAGGCTGGTTGTTTCATATGTCCACTCTTGGCTTAATCTGTTTCTAGAGGGATTTGTGTATTATTTTTCAGGTTGTGTCAGGTACTTGTCTTTCTACTTGATAGTGTAACTAAAACCACGTGAACATGGAGGCAAATTTCTACAAAGAGAGAAAATCACTGTAGCTCATAAATGAGGGAAAGGATGCTGGAATAAAAACTAATAGAATTCCTGGGCAAAGAATAAGGGAGTAGGGGAGAAAAGATGCTAATGTCTTGAGTAAGATTAAGGCCAGTGTAGGATGCAGGAGATAGTAGAACCCTGATGTGCATGTAGCCTGGGAGAAAGAAATACCTCAGAGGAAGTGATGTCAATTTTAATGGGAGGAAGCAGAAATATTTGCTCAGAGTCTCTAAAGAGTTTAAGGAGGTAGAGAGAGCTAATTTTGAGAATAATGCAGATAACATGTTTATCTTAAAAAAGATACGGTCATCGATAATTCTGTGTGTGTGTGTGTGTGTGTGTGTGTGTGTGTGTGTGTGTGTGTATATGTGTGTGTGTGTAGAAACCCTTGAAGTAGAGAGGAGAGAACCTGAAAGATTTATTTATGATTATTCTTTTTTTAAAAAATATCATTTTCTGAAATTTAGGTTTTAGTCAAGCAGGCTGGAACCTTACAATTTTACAAACTTTGGTATGTTTTGAATTTCTGTGGTGACCATAAATTACATTTGTTAAAAAAGTGAGGAAGCCAGTTAGAAAGTGGAACATTTCTGAGTAATGATAAGAAATAATGGGTGGTTGCTTCAGTGAAAATGACAGCACAGTGTAACACAAGTTGCATGATGACTGAAGGGATTTTATGCCCCACGGTTGCCTTTATGAGTCAGGAGGAGTCTCAAGGTTAGTCGCCATGGGAGATGTGAAGTTGTGGTGTGGGATGAAAAATCCAGGTTTCAACTGGGGAAAGGAGACTGAAGGGGCAAATGAGACAAGCCAAGGACAGAAAAGTGACGTAAATGCAGGAATGTAAATAAGTGGTTAAGCCAGGCCTGCAGTCCAGACTGTGTGACCCACATGACATATACTCATTCTGATGCCATATTTATCTCATTTATGCTCACAACAGTTTTATACTCACACTAGATTTTCATATTTTTCAGCTGAGCATTATTGGACAGGGGGATGGGCCCAGTAAACAAAATAATTGTCTGAGATTCCTTAATGTCATCTCCTGTTTCTTGGCCTTCCATAGAAAACCCACGCTGTGTGGAAGGTAAAGGGACATAAGAGTTGAGCTGGAAATTTATCTCTGATACCTCCTCTCTGTTTCTCTTACTCCTCTGTAGAATCTAATTTCTGATTCCAAAGAGCTCCAGACTTATATTCAGAATATCTGGATCCTTAAATTCTATTTCTGGGAATCTAGGCTAAAAAATCTGGAAAAATAAAACAAGCCTCATGAGTAAAGGCAAACAAAGCAACATTATTTATAATGAAACAATTAGAAAAAAATTAAAATTTCCAACCATAAGGGAATGGATAAGCAAACAATGATAGCTAACCATGGAGCCATTAGAAATATTTATGGAGACACAAAAAATTAAGTGATACGTTAATTGACTAAAGCAAGATAGGTCGTATATACACAGGACACTGTATAATAGACAGTGTATAAGTAAATGCTTTTATTTAAAATGAAATTAAAATGGTGACAACACTTCTGCTTAGGTTATGGTACAACAGGTACCATTTCCCTTTTCAACTTTTTTATATTTTCAAGTTTGTTAAAATAAAAATAATTAAATACAATATTGGGCACTAAAGAGAAATAATTCTCAGAATTTAGGAGAATACCAACTGCCAGAAAAAAAATACCTTGGGCCCAATGTAAGCTTCTATAAATGAGCTGGATAAGGGAGAGGAACCAAAACTATGTAAAAAGAAAAAAGTTTAAATCTTTTAAAATGGAGCTAAAAGGTACTGAGAAGGATAGTGGGGTCAGTTGGGAAGAAGAATAAAAATGAGTGTTTTTCTTTTTTCTTTTTTTCTTTTAAAGAATGTTTTTCAGAGAAAACAAATATTTTACCTTTACCTCAATGTATTTTTGTTTTATTCAGATTTAATGTTTTATTCCTAGACATTGAATACCTTATTCTCTGCACATATAGAGAAGTTGCCCCAAAAGAAGTATCAAAAGATTTGATTTTTCTTTCTCTCATTCACTCAGTTTGGCTATTGTCATTGACCTGACTTGCAGAAATGTTGAAAGGAAGATACTATGATTTTATGAATTAAGAATAAATAAATTTATATTTATAAAGTTCTTAGAAAATCATCTGGCAAAGAATAAGCACTGTTTAGAGTATTGTTATATAAATACTCTACTTTTGAGTAGCTTGACATATTGCATAAAAAGTCTTTAGAAATCAACTTCCTAATCTGCAAGTACCAGAAAGTAACTTGGAAACATTATCCTTTTTTTCCCCCAGTGCTTTAAGAACAACCAAAAAAACCTAAAAAGGTACAAAGAAAATAACTCTTTATTTTGTTTAATAGCCTCAAAGAATGAAAATGGGTATATTCCAATTTGAATTTAAAAAAGAATGAATAGGCATACTATCTTTAAATCTACTGTAAATTACTAGCTTAATAAATTGCAAAGAATGTGTGTAGCTATTTATTCTTCTGTTCAGTAAAAAATATATAGTTACCATGACAACTACCAAATCTCATAGTGTGTGTGCTACTTCCATGATATGATCACTTTTTGTAATAAAGACATGAGTAATATATCATCTGGGCTCTCGTATTAAATGTTTTGAAATGCCTTAAAACACACAAGTTACTGACATACGTATTCACTATTTTTGACTCTCTTAGCTCTCTGACATTAAGTACACTTTAAATTTTAACATTTTTGAGCATCAGATATTTTCTAAATATGTAACCACGTATATCAAATCTCTGAAAATTATAGAATTGGAGTAACACCCCAAATTTCTCAATGACTTGTAATTGACTTTCCATAAGCACTAGGGAATTGGATTAAAGGAAGGTTTTTCCTAAAGAATTTAAAATGGAGTTCCAATCTTTTTTTTTTAATTGAATCTTCTACAAAAATACTCTTCACATTTTCTTTAAATAAAGGTAAATAACAATTTGTATTAGAAATTGACCGAGATGCTATTCTCCAAGTCTCTGTGCCCCTGTACATTTAATGGAGTCCATTTATGGGACACCCAAAATTGAATATAAAAATGCAACATTTGTTCACAGCTCTTATTAGACAAAATGTTATAAACCCCTATGGTGAGCCTGTGCCTTAGAAAGTCTTGAGAATATAAATCCATGTCCCACTAGCTGACTTAGCTGAAGCTTCCATGGAATATTGGCTTACGTTCTGTCATGTCTCCTTGGCTTCCTGTGGAAAAAAGCAAGGGGAAGTTATTCACCCTGAAAATCTCACCAGGTAAATAAGGGGCTTGGACCCCCGGGGTTGCTGATGGATACTTTTCATAAAAATTTGACCTGAATGAAATGTGGTTAACTTTTTTGGCTCTTTTCTCCCCCAAATTAAGCAGGAGCTACAGTGAGCAAAATGAAGTGGAAATTTCACAGATCATGAAATGATTTAATCATTTAGATGCCTAATGGTTTTTGAGTTGTGCCACTCTTTTATTTGATCTTTTTTTTTTTAACCTTTCCATGAAGAAGGAAAGACTTTTTTACATTTGATTTTCAATGAAATTAGATTGTTAACAAATATTTAATGTCTCCCCTTAAGATAATTGTGTATAGCTTTCATTGTTGAAAAACCAAGGTAAAGGATCTGTATTATTAAGAAGATATTTGGATGTTATGCCAAATTTTCTCATTACATATATTTTAGGAAAAAATAAAATAGGCATCTAAAGTAAAGAAAGCCCTGTATCAAGGTTGCTAAATTCTACTTTTCTGACAGCTTTTTCTTTTTAGAGTCCCACAAATTTATTTTTCTTGCATTTACATAACAATTTAGAATTTGCTTTCCTAGACGTGATTCCCTGTGTTCTTCACAACATCTCTATGAGAGGACAAGGTTCATAGTATTAATTTTTTGTGTCTCTTTATGAAGACTTAAAGAGGCAACAATAAGGGGAGAGAGATGAGCACAGAGTGAGAGATGATGGATAAAGATGGGGGAAAGTAACAAAATATAGAAGAAGAACAGTGAATAAACCTAGATGGGAAAATATCCCACAGACTAAACACGTGGATGAAGACAAACCATTAACAGCCACAAGGCATGGTAGCAGGATAAACAGAGAAAGCAATTGGATGTGAGAACAGGACAACCTTAAAAGAGCCATCAGGTCTTCACTGAAAAGCATGTTGTGAAGATCGGGTGGTATGGGAGGGGTTCTGCCCCCCCAGTTCCAGGTGAATGCAGGAGCCAGCAAGAGGAGGGTCTGAGAGGCTGAGGCGGGACAGCTTTTACGCATTGTCAACATGACCCACCGGGGCTCCATTCTAGGACAGGGCCCCATGCTGGGAGCAACTTTAAGGGAATGAATGGAGTGAGTATTGAGGTAGAATAGGGACAAGAGACACAGACGAGCAAAGGGACAGTCAGATCTGTGCTGTTCAACAAAGTAGCCAAGAGCCATTGCAGTGTGGCTGTTGAGCACTTGAATTGAGGCTAGTTTGAACTGAGATGTGCTGTAAGTGTAAGATACACAGCAGATATTGAAGGTTTAGAATAAAAAATATAAATGATCTTATTAATAATTTTAAAATATTACATGCTAAAATGGTAGTATTTTGGATCTATTGGGTTACTTCAAATATATTGTTATAATAAATGAATAAAAAAACACTATTTGGGGGCCAGTAATAGCTCAAGTAGGAGAATGCACGCTTAGCATGCACGAGGTCCTGAGTTCAATCCCCAGTACCTCTGTTAAAAAAAAATCAAATAAATAAACCTAATTACCTCCTTTCCCCCAAAAAACTAAAACTAATAATAATAATAATGAACAAATATACTAAGTTGATTTCACCTAGTGTCCATTTTTAAAAATGTGTTTACTAAAAAATTTTTAATTACATATGAACTTTATATTTGTGGTTCTCATCATATTTCTATTGGACAGATTGGACCAGATTTAGCCATGTGGGCCAAATCCAGCCTACCACTTGCTTTTGTAAATAACGTCTGACTAGAGCACAGTTATGCTCATTTGTTTAGGTATTGTCTGTAGAGTTGAGTAGTTATAAAAGAGACTTACAGTCTGCAAAGCCTAAAATATTTACTATCTGGCCTTTACAGAAAAACAGTTTACCCATGCCTGATGTAGACCAGTTGGGGAAAGAAAACAATAGTCAAAAAATCCCAGAAATCAAGCCAGCCTATTTCTGAGCACTATACCAAAACAGTAAGAGAGAAAGCTCTTTGCAATTAAAAAGCCTTCCTGAACCTCATCTCATTTTAGAAGTCTGGTAAAAAGTACTTTCATATAAAAATGAACAACATAGGAGAATCAAAGTCAAATTTAATGCAAAATTACTGTATAAAGAAAAAGAATAATGAACAGACTAATTTTCCCGTATCAGACAGATAGGTCCACAAAACAGAAGGAAACAAACTACATTTTGAAAATGGGCTAAAAGACATAAAGAAAATGTTATGATACTTAAAAGAAAAACATAAATTAGAATTAGAAATCTACATAAATATGTGACTGAACTCAAGAAATAATTAGGAATAAAAAATTAAAACATTAAGTGTACCTTAAAATAAATAGAAGGTGAAAAAGAGGAACACTTAAAAACCAAAAAAAGGAAGAAATAAAGTGATTCAAAAGAAAGTGATAAATATTGAAAAAAGGCAAAAAATACAAAAAATGTTAAAATGGGTCTTATGTAGTCTGATAATGAATGTCTCAACTCTGAGATGAAGACTTATGAACAAAACTGAAAACAAATAGAATTTCCTAAGGTCTTCAGATTAGTGAAATGAAGATTATAATCATCACACCTTCTTCCTGAATGTTAGTACCCTTAGAGGTGAATATAGTAGAAATGGGCCTTTTGAAATAGCCAAAGATTATAAGAAAGTCATGCAAGCTTTTAGCATAAAAAGTTAGTCTAGATAGACTAATACAAGAATCGTTCTTGCAGGGAAGGTATCTTCTTGTCTTTTAGATAGCGTACCAAGGCCAAATCACCATAAGTGCTCCATTTCCCTTCCTCTTTCAGAATACTAGCACTCCATTCCTTATTTAGTAGCAGAAAACAGAAGAGCCTTGTCATGCCACAAACCAGACAGAAGGAATCGGTGGAACACTGGGTAGGGGATAGTGAAAGTGTTCAACAGGTTCAAGGTGTTAAACGAGTGAGGGAAGGAAACAAAAAGAGGGAAGAAGAGAAAAGGCCTGGGAGACGTATTTGCAGATTAGCCTGAGAGTCCAAGACTAACTAGGCGGGCCACAGGGCTAAATTAAACAGAATAGAAATTCTTCTATGAACCTCTGTAACTTTTTGGAGTCTGTTTGACTTTTGTCACTTGACTCTGAAATAAAGGACTATGGAAACTTCTTTTGGACTCTTTGGGTCTTTGCTTGACCAATTAACAGTGAGAATATATTCATGTTGTTTTAGGTAGTAGCTGAGATTGCTAATAATACTCCCAATAGTCATTTCTTACTCTTAGTAGTAAAATACTTTGTTATTGAAATAAAATAAAATTTTAGTAGGGCACATTGTTGTCTCATTTAGGATAACATTTTCCTGCCTCTTTTGCAGATAGTTATGGCTGTGTGACTAAGTTCTGCCCAATGAGATGTGAGCAAAAAAATCTGTATGACTGCTTAGCTCTGCCCTTAAAAGGAGCATCTTGCCCTCCAGCTTGTCTTTTCATCCTCACCACAGAGTGGAGCATGGAGCAGATAGGACCGAAGAGGGTGACAGAGAGGTAAGATAAATGATCGTTTTACCTGCTGCACAATATTCCACTGAGTAAACTTATTTATGTATAATTCTATTCATGGGCATTGAGATGCTGAAAAATTTTCACTATTATAAACAACAAGGCTACAAATGACTGCCCTTCAACAGGATTCCTGATGCACTTCTGCAGCTGTTTCTCTGTTTTGTGTTTGTACATCCAGATTTGGCCTTTCTGAGTCCTAGGGCATGGGCATATTTAATTTCTCTAGAAATGGCCAAATTGCTCTCTCATTTGGCTTTACCAAATAGCACTTGGTTCTCTTATCATTTTCTTTACATCATGATTCAGACCATGGTATGATTTATGCCGTAATTCAAAGGAAGTATAGGATTCCATTTTAACACTATGTGACACTACATGAACTAACTTTTAAATAGGCCTCACAAGCCAATGCTTATTTCTTACCCAACATAGGCTAAAGATATGGATGGCAGATTAAGACAAGTTTTAGAATTTGCAAAATATCAGTGTTGTAAGAGAATAAATAGAAAGGAAACAACAGATACAGAGGTTTTTCTGGGTACACTTAGAGGAGCAATGAAACCAAACTTCTCTGCTACTATTATTTTATTCTTATTAATTCTTGTCTTTCAGTAGTTTTGTGCATATTTTTGCATGATAGAAGACAATAAGAATAGATATGAAATGCAGAAATATACTTTACATACAACCCTACGTAAAGCTTCTATATATGAAAGTACTTATAAATCATTAAACCATATTTGCATCTAGTCTGTATTTAATATCCAACATTATAACAAAAAGCAAAGCTAGTGAAAATGTTATCTTAATGAAGAAAACATAGTTGTGATTTTTTTTCTCCCGTGTCTCTCTCTTTTTGATGATGTGTTTTTCAAAGTGAGTACTTGAGGAATAAAGATGTAGACCACATAGGCACTTCTTTCTGCTTAGAAGAGACACAGGAAATGAGAAAGGCATAAACCTAAATAAGGAGATTTCACAAGTGCTCTGAATAAAGCATAAGATGCTTCAGCAGGCATATGCTGCAAAATGCTATCACATTAACTCAATATTCTAGACAAGTTTTATCCCAAACAATTTTTTCTTCTTTACCTTGCTAATGGCGAAAGACCTATATGCATAATTTTTCTCTATATTATCTATTCTATTCAGATAACATCCTTCAAGTATCTTGAAATGATTGTAATAGCAAATTGCTGATTTTTTAAAAGCTGAATCAGTGATAGCTTCAGTAGTACGCTGTCATTATATTAGAAACTTTACACATTGATATATAACTTAGATGTTTAGAACATAGAACTGTTGCTTCTCATTGCTTTTCTTTTTATTGAATATAATCATTCACTTAAGAAAGTACAGTATCTGTTATTTTTTTTACCTATGCAATATTATTGCTTTAAATGTTCTGGCCCTTCTGTTTTACCCAAAATAATCATTCTTAACTAGCAACACAAATTGAGTCATCGAGTTTCTTACCTTAGTATCATCCATAAAGCTGGCTACTGTTCTCTATTCTTTTATTATTAAACAACAGATGAAAGACTGATCTTGGCTTCACTTTCATTCATCACACAGGTGCTATTTATCCTTTGTCAGGTGTACAAAGTTATTGCAATAATCTTAAATAATATTATACCAAGAAAAAAATTAAATGCTGTAAAAGCATTGAAAAGAGTCAATGACTCTTTACAGAGGAATATACTAAAAAATAAATGAATTCCAAACTGGGAATATGTATGCAAGGAGCACAGAGTGGGTGCAAAGTATCTTGGGATGGTCTTCATAGTGATAGTTTGTGGAGTGAATGAAATTTCTATTTTTCATTTCTCTGGATTAAATAATGTTGTTATAAACATATCAGAGTTTGAATATTTTCTTAAAAATGTCCTTTTTCTGTATTTGTCTTAATCCTGTATTATATTACACTATTTCCATTACAACACAAAGAGTCAATGATTGCTTGAGTTAAAATTTTTGCAGTGAAAGCTGAAAGTAGGTGGAGAGTCCATCTCTTTAACTCAGATGTCTTTAGTTATAAATATTTTTAACTTTTGGCATGGAATGTGAAGTGAACAACTCATTTTGTAAGTAGCTAAATTCACGGGGGTTGGGTGGCAAAATACTGAAAATAATAATTTTAAAAGTATTTCTTGTTTGGAAAGATCATTCCAATATTTATTTAATGTAGGGTAGTTCATCAATTATTTGTAATTTTAGAAGTGTTAAATAAGTTTCTAGAGAACCTGGAGTAACAGCCCTAGTTCTGTCACTAACTGTATTTTAGGAAAAATTATTTAATGTCTATTTTAAAATGTACAAATATTGCCAAATGTAGACTTCAGTAACATAGATTTGAAGATTCTGCATAGGTCTTTGGATAGTCATAATTGAGAAGTATGTACTTGTTGATAAGAGGAGAGATGTCAGAAGAGTTGAAGGGGCAGGATGACATGATCCAATGTCAGTGTCAATTAGGAGACGACGATAGCTCCTAATTTCACAGCCTGTGCATTTGTTAGCCTTCTGATCTTGACCTTCAGCCATTTTGACAGGCTCCAGGCTAATCTCTGTGAAAATGTCCTCTTTTTAGTCTTCAAATAATACCAATGTGAAATGAAAGGTATTTTTAAGAATCAGATCTGTTTTGAGCTGACATGAGAAACAATGTTCATGAATATATATAAAACATGTATATATATATATATATATTTATAAAACATTTGTTGAGGAAGGGAAAAGCAGATAATGATAATACATTTTCCTTTTCTATAACACCAAATATAGTGATAGGAACACATCTTCATTAATATCTAATGCACTCATAGGGCCATAGGACATAGCTGCCTCTCTTTCCCCAGCAACCTAAATTCATTCTCTAGTTTTGTAATCTTTACACATATTTATTCAACTGAGTGTTGCTGTGAGGATGGTACCATATGGCTGTGGGCAACATAGGACACTACATGAAAAAGTTTTCTTTACTGTTGCCTTTCTTCTCTCTCAAAGAAAGGGTGCAAATGAGATGCTCCAACTTTTTTTCTTTACAATTTACTTCTAAATTTAGCTTATTCATTTTATGAAGGCTTCTTATCATATGAACACATATATCTTTGTAAATATCTTATTTCCTACCCACCCCCCAGCCCAGTCTTGCATACTCACCTAAAAAAAAAAAAAACCTCTCCTTTTCTCTTCAGCCTTCACTTCCCTTTGTTTTCCTCTACCCAAACAAATCAAATCTAATCTAATAATGCATAAGGTTTCCAGGGTCAAGGAAGTACAAATCCAAATGTTTTGGTACAATTAGACAAAACAGAGACTCAGTGCCATTGGTCTCTGTAACCTTGACTATACCCAGAAGTCTCTTTTACATGCTTCAGGTATCTTTTTTTCCAGCTTGCATTTATTTATTCTTCCCATCACTCAGTAAACATTGCTAGAGCATTAATGCACTCCCATTGTGTTACCCAGTGAAAATGTGATAATAAGTAAGATACAGTTTCTGAGCAAAAACAAATACATTATGTAAGAACTCATTTTTCAGTTTGGTTTATTTAATAATATTTATTGTAGCAATATTGTTTAACTTTTTTCAGAGCAAATGAAGTTTATGTAATTTATATCTTGGGTTAAATAAGGTGTGCATTAACTGCCAACTGTTCACATCCCCAAAATTATTTCTATAGCACTGTTTTCACAGAAAAAAAAAGTCTGAATTCCAATCCACTGCTTACAAACACAGTTTTAGAACACAACCTTATATGTAGTCTGCTTGTAATATTATCTTGAACTTTAAATTGTACCTTTTCTCAGAATGACTCAAAATATCTCCATGTGTAATATCACTGGGTCTTGTTTGTTTATACTCTGCCTTCTTTCACAAATGATTTGAAAGAGTTTACACATATGACAACAACAAAAAATAATGCAATATAAACAAGGTAAAAAGGCAGGACTAGGGAAAAAATGTAAATGAAAGCAGAAATGCAAGCCTGAAATGGGGCGTGGCTAGGTGGTCCAGCACACATGTGTATCTGTGACTGCCCTGTGAAAGGTGATCATAAGAGGACATTGGGCATTTGCATTAAAGATTATTCTTAGGTATATCTTCTGAGTTGCTGCTTGAAAGTGAATCCATAGGCTTTGGAAACTTGATGAATAGATAGTTTGGCATTCTTTTAGGGAAACTTGGAAACCTTCTGAGAATGGTCTGTTAAACCTAGGAAAGTTGCATCTCTTCTTAGAAGTGGGTTTCAGAGTGGTCTATAGAAAAATCCAAGAGATTATCTCAATAAATCATTGGAGGTTCTCTCTAACACACAATTTATTGTTTCTTTGATCCTCCAAACTTTTTCATGCAAAGTTGAGTAAGATGATTTGGGTCTGGAAGATTTTCAGAGCAGCTATTTCCAGGTAGCTAACACAGATAAATAACCACATAAATTATAAAGATATTTTGGAATATTTAATTTGGGGTATTATGTTGCCCTGCTGAATATTCCAGAAAGAATTAATTTCCAGAAGTGTTACTGAGTAGGTCAAAATGTAGACTGTTATATAGGATTATTGGAAATAAAATGCCCAAATTGAAGAGGTAATCTGCAGACAAATGGTTTCATTTTTGAATAGTTTAAGTTGTTTTTTCTAAAGACAGTGGAGGCGATTGTCTTTTATGTCTCTTTTAGTGAGTGACAACATGGTCATATCATCAGTAAATAATATGAGGTTATTAAGTCTTAAAATAAATACTCTTGTGAATTAGACATGAGACAACTAATTATTTCTATTGTAAAAAGACTAAACAGGAGTGATAAAGAAAAAACTATAGTGAAATTTAAGCCAAGGATTGAGGGTGTTGTGCTGGGCATGTGTATACGTGCACTTACCATTTACCGATTAGTTGATTGTTTTATATCTAAATGTGTGGCAGCTGAATCAAAATGGCCAATAGCTTTAAATAACTTAGCTTTTTAATATTTTAATGGCTGATCACAAGTCTCATAGTGACAGAAATTTGTATTATTGGTCATTCCCATTTTCATAGCTGTCCTAACATAGCAGTCACTGAACCCTAAATAGCTGTCAATCAGAAAGCCTTAATGAATTTTTGGTGTAAAATTAAAGACATCAAGTTTCTAAATTGAGTCACAAGGTACGTACATTACTTCCCTTGACTCTTTGTGAGCCGTATTGGAATTGCTTCACCCAAATCAAATATCTAGTTATGAGAAGATGGACTTTTCTAATATGCATAATGTTCTTTGCTTTTAAAATTTATGTCACACTGTAGCAAATAAAGGCGTTTAACTCAATCATATTTTTAAAATATGACCCCAAGATTCCTATGGAAAACTTCTTTGACAAACTAAAAAAATAATTTTTTAAATGTTCTACTTTTGCCCAAATATAATAGGGCTTACTATGAAATATGATATCCATATAAAATATAATAAATTCTTAAGTATATGTTAAAATGCCTGTCATAATTCCTCCCTTCTCCCTTTTCCTTCAGTAAACTTATAAAGGTAAAATTCAGTTACACTGATTAAAAAATTCTGTATTTGAATTGCAGAGTGCTACATAAACAGCCCTCCCAAAAAAATAAAACCAGTAGAATCTGAATATTTAATAGTTTCAATTTTCAACTTTTCTGAAGTAAATTTTATATAAGATGTATTTTTGAGCAATAAACAAAATTTATGCTTAGATAAAACAATCATTTGGCATTAGAGAAAACATTAAATATCTTTTTCAAACATAAGCAACTTATTCATTTTTTAATTTTCATGCAAATTAGTGTAAGTACAAATGTTTCTACTGTAAATGGATTATAGAATATTGACTAACACTGTGTTGTAGGTAGATATTTGTGTTATTATAATTAAAAGATCTAAATCTTAATTTGGAAAATAATTCATTTTGAGTGTTATCTATCAACCAATATTTATTGACCATCTGTTATATTCTTAATACTGAATTAGTGGGTTTTTTGGTTTGGGGGTGAAGAGATACTGAAGAAGTATAGGGTACGGGATCTGCTTTTAAGGAAATTAAAATTTAGGTATCTGGTTGCATCTCTGTGTAAACTGATACTCATCTTCAAACCCGTTTTCCAGAAAACACAATCCTGCTCAAAGTAAAGGAGAAACCATAAAGAGAACACCACAAGATTTAGGAGGTGTTCTGAATAGTTAATAAATATTATGATCTGACTGAGATGTGATTAAAACCAAGTGTAGGAAGCGTCTATCTTCACTGAAGCAGTAGTTATCACATTGCCATTTCTGCCACAAAATGCTATTTCACCCTTGAAGACAACCGTCTCCATTAGCAGAGGTATAAGTCAGCTACTTGGAAGTGGTTACGCAATTCTTCCCTCCAATGCTAAAAGCAGAATCACAGTTCCTGTTTTTCTTTTTCTTGAAAGGAGGTGAAAATCTGACAGCTCAAAATGAATCAAAAACCCAAGATAAAACAGACATCATTTTGTGCCCACTCAGTCTTCTTTCCAGGGTCATACATGTGTAAGTAGCTGTTTGTTTATAGTCGAGACCTTCTGTGGGTAAATCTGGCAGCATATCAAAGACATTTAGCATAGATATTTCATTTCCAATGCGTGCATCTATTTTTTCCCCTGTTGATGAACCAAATATAACACATTCAGATGATTTTTAGGAATTTATTTTAAATCATAAATGTTTCTTTTTTTTTCTTTTTCTGAATGTTCACAGTAGCTGAGAGACAAGTATTTGCCTACCACTCCCCTCTCATCACAGCATTGAGTGGTTGGCTAAAATGGAACACGAAATTGCATACTGTGTTTCTCTCTTGTATTACCTCTAGCTCTATATCTATCATTCTATTAATTAATAATATATCCTTCAATCTAGTAATCATCTGTCTATTTATTATCTATAACCCATGGCACAGTGTTTAAGAATATGAGCTTTGGATTCAGTTAAACCTGGCTTTGAAGGCAGGATCTGTTATTAGCTAAATGCTCTTAGCTAAATCACTTAACCTCTCCATTCCTGATTGGCTTATCAGCTGAAGCCAGGCAATGAAAATACTTACTTCATTAGGAATGTTGTGAAGATTAAAAGAGATAACTCACACAAAGGGCTTAGCATATTGCTTGGCATATAGTAAACATTTAATAAAATCGAAGGTTACTCTTATTTTTTAATAACAATAAAGCACTTTCAGAATAATGGATTACAAATGTGAGGCAGAGATCATTCAAATTTCAATTTAATATCTAGTAATTTTTCATTCATTGATGAAAAACGTGATTTTACTTAACTCTAGGCAAAACTGAGAGACACTAAAATTTTTCTTGGTTCTTTCACCTCCCCATTTCTGATATTTTTTTAACAATGGTACAATTTTCCTCTTTTCCTAATCAGAATAAAATGTCTTCCAAGTGTTCTTTCCTTTCGGTAGCAAAATACTTGTATTTAGAATTTATTGAGACTTCAAGGCTGTACATAACCTCCCTGTAACGTAGTTTGATGGAGCTTGTTCTGTTTTGTTTGACCCAGTTCGAAGTCCTAGCTAGAGGACAATCAGTTTACCTCACGCAGCTGATTAAGTCCATACCCCAAGCACTTTGGGGAGTTCTCACATACCAGGACCACTGTGAACCTATGCTAACTGCCCCGCAGCCAGGTATCAGATAATTGGAGACAGCTCCTATGTTCCTGAGTCCAGGAAATTACTCATATTAGCAGATCCAGAGGGAACCTGAGGCACCTAGCTAACTTCACCCCGCTCCCCACACGTTTACTGCCCACTGTGTACAGCTTAGGGTACCTTTTCCCAGAGTGCAACTCCCTGTGCGGCCTTGAGTGGCAACTCTTTCAAAGTTGTAAGTATCAGAGTTCTTCCGCTCGTCTGTCCAGTTTGTGTTGTGTCATGCCACCAAAAAAGTGTTTAAACCTTATAAAACACTCCCTTAAACAGATTCTTACTTAAAGCCTTTGTGCTCTATTATCAGAAATGAGCATTTTATTGTATGTTAAAGGATTTTTTATTTTAAATATTTATTTATAATATTTTCATAAGTAATACAGGGTTATGTTGGGACTTACTGAAAATACTACTACTACTAATAATAATAATTTCTAAAGAAAAAAATCCATTTACAAACTCATAAAAAGCAAAAACTCCAGTTTAGTTATACTTTCTAATAAATTTTATCCATAAGCATATCACTATTATTTGCATATTTTTATATACACATCTGTACATATGGAATTATAGTCACATCTATATACCCATTGTATATGTATTTTTATCCATATAGCTAGACAGATATATATCTTTTCTGTTTCTACAAAGATAAATAACTAAACAAATCAGAATTCACATCGCAATTATAGTTAAACAATTATCTGTGTAATTACTTGTCTAAAGCTTAGTCCCACCTCTAGATTATAAACATCTTGAGTGCAAGGGTTGCGACTGCTGTATATACTTTGCCTGACATGGTCCCTGACAGATATGGTTAATGAATATTTGTTGAATGAATGAAAATAACTATATGAGCACTGCACATAACCCTGCTTTATTTTTTAAAATTCTCTAAATCTTTTTCTGTATATCCCTCAATTTCATACTTTTTCATATGGTATATGTGTGAGCAATATAAAATATCAAAAGCAGCAGTAGATCAACTATATCACACTCTTAAAATACATTGTAGCTAGTTGTCAACAGTGCCAATATGAAGGAGACTGGCCCTGTCCAATTCATTTCCTTCAGTGTGATGGGTAGAATGGAATGTCAGGTCATGTGCAATGAAGCTGTGAGGCTACCTGCAAACAAACATACAAACAAAAAGAAAACAAGTTTGTATCAGATAAAACAATAAAGCAAAGGGAAGTGTTGACAATTACTCATCTGAACTAAATAATTCAGGGATAAAGTGTTTTGTTGTGTTTAAAGGAATTGGTTCTTCAGGTAAAATCAAGCAGCTAATTGCCAAAGTCGTATACTTGGCACAGGAAAAATTGGGAGAGAGAGAGAGAGACAGAGAGACAGACAGAGAATAGCTCAGAAAAAAAAAAAATTATATCTCCATACAGCTGAGAAAAGGAATAATCTAGCAAGAATTATGTGAGTCATTCCAGGATTTACTCAACTCAGAAACCACTGATCAGTGAAAAGCAGGCATTGGTTGATGTATGCATGTTCTATTAACTTGAAAGAGCTCTCAGTCTAGTTAGAAATAAACATTGTGAGATATATAGATGTAGACACCTATGTCTATCTAGATATAGATAGATAAAGAAAGAAGGAAGAAAGAAAGAAAAGAAAAAAAGAAAGAATATTAAAATTTACAAGTACAATAAAAGTAACCTCTTCTGCAGAGAGAAGGTGT
The DNA here is from genome assembly GCF_048773025.1 of Camelus bactrianus. Taxonomy (NCBI): domain Eukaryota; kingdom Metazoa; phylum Chordata; class Mammalia; order Artiodactyla; family Camelidae; genus Camelus; species Camelus bactrianus. Next base: position 58,655,775 of record NC_133544.1, on the reverse strand, counting down.
TATTTGAGTTTCTTGTTTGAAGGAAGAAAGGTAGGAATGGATTCTGAATGGAAATAATGATATGAATAAAGATAGACTGGTGTGAAAATGTGCACTGGACGGTATGCATCTGGAGGATGCAGTGTGAGACAGAGCTGGATAGGTAGCCTGAGACCACACATGGGTTTATAAACTGGGCTTATTTCTTTCTATTTTACCCCCTATGTAGACCAGTGGTTCTCAACTAGAGGCAATTTTTGTCCTTTAGGGGACATTTGGCAATGTCTGGAGACAAATGCCTTAGGGATGGGTGCCACGGGCATCTAGTGAGAATCTAGAGATGCTGTTAAATTTCTTGTGGTGAACAGGGCAGTACCCTCCACAACCCCAAAAATTTCTAGCCCAAATGTCAATAGTACAAGATGGAGAAAGCCTGGACTACACCAGTGGTCTCCAAAATACGATGTTGAAACCTGATGGGTGATAAAAGACAGCACATTAGAGTGTAGAAAAAAATACTAAAATTTTATAGTTATATTATCTCATTTATAATTTTGTTTTTGAAAGCACGTTTCATAGCACACAAAGTATATATTTGTGGTACATATATGTAATTTATAAATATCTGTATATCTGTAGTGCCTACTCAACCTCTTTTACTAGTGGAGTACACAGCGAAAAAGTTTGTAGTCCCTTGATTTAGAAAATATAGGAAGCCATCAAAAATTTAGGTGGCTATGTTATACAAAAACAAGTGTTGGGGTAACACTGGAAAAGGATGAGAAGAAGACTCTGGAGGCATGGGGAAGCTTTGGGCATCGACTGCAGTACTCCAGGCAAGAAATAAAAAGGGTACGCTCTAGGGCATTGTCATTAGAGATGAAATATGGAGAGCAACTGAAGACACGTTTTTTCAAAGGAGATTCAACAAGAATTCTTGGGCGACAGATTGGATTTGAGAATTGAATATGAAAGCGATGTTGTGGAGTAACTCTTAAGGTTTCCATTTTAGACATGTTCCTTGTTCTCTCTGCCTCATACTTTAATTGATAGTATGCAGATCTCTCTGATTTTCTGTAAGGGCAAGAGCCAGAGTTTTCATTATCTTGGGAGCCTGTGGATGAAGGAGAAACTTAGGGTGTCTCTGATGGTAACTTGTACCCTCACAAGTTACCATCAGAGACAAGAATGTGAGGGGAAATACGGTGTATATCTTTTATTTGAGAAGGATATAAGAAGTTTACTTAGATCATTTTGACTTTGTAGTCTTCTGAGAATTCAGGTGAATATGTCAGAAAAAGATTTGGAGACTACTTTATCTGCTTAGGTAAAGCTGAAAGGGTAAGTTTGAGGAGGTAACAAATAAGGCTGGAGATGTTGGTAATAAAAGATTTGTAATGATGTGAATTATCTTCCTCATACAGTGTTCTTTGATCCCAGCACAGTAACCAAGAAGAACAGAAAGAGTTTGGACTAATGCAGAGCTGGGGATTGAAAGGACTGGTAGAGTGAAGAATACAAAGTTTAGAAGTTCAGATTGCAGCAGAAGCGTGAACCATGTGATTTCAGGCGATGGTAGTAAGGAAGAAAGTAAAGTGAGACTTTCGTTAAATAAAAGGAATGTGGAAGTTTTGTGTACAAGGCCTCATGATGGCAAAGAATAGGTCCAGTTGTAGTAATGCATGGAAAGAATGGAAAAATCAGGGGTTGTGGACCAAGAAGACAATTTCTGGGTTTATAAAATTTAGTTTTATAATTATTATTTCCATAAGACTATATAGAAGACTATTATATACATCAACAAATACACACATACGCGCCTATGAAAGGAATTTGGAAAATAAAGCCACTCATAACAAAGAATGAATCGAAAAAGATAATGAAAGGGAATTTAGTATTTGGTCTTAATAAATGTCATCTTCTCCTGAATTTTCCTCTTCCTACGCAATTTAAGTAGTAATAAGTATGTTTCATCTAGCCTTCCAGATCTCTCAGTGCATCCAAAAAAAAAATTTTTTTAAGGCCAATCCTGCAACTGTATTTTCTCAAATAGAGATGAAATACTAGAGAGGGACGGGGGAGAGAGAAATTCATCATAGACACATTTGCTGAAAAAGCCTGGCAGATGAACAAAACATGATTTTTTGAGAGGTTCTGTAATGGATAGTTCTTTTTCTCACTTATGTACTTATATGAAACTGGGAAAGATAGTAAAGTGCAAAAAAAAATCTACCAACTTAAAAAAATTACTAAATCTTAGCAGCTTTGACTCTAGCAACTTATAGTTAAGTTATCCAAATGCTCTTAAGGCTGCCTTTTTATTTCCTTTCATTTTGACACCATAATATAATGTTTCATTTCTCAAAATCAGAATGTGAATCAGATAGATACAGTAAATTGATAAATTCTACATCTGTGATCTTCTCTTCAGCAGTAAAAATAATATGTGATACCTTAAGGTCAAAGATTATTAACTACAAAACATTAAAACTACCAAGTTTAAAGTATTTTTTCTATTTTCTAGAGGAAGAGGCCAAGAGGCATACTTGAAATTTTCACATTTTCTCCACACGTTACTTGGGCTACAATTTTTATTTCTAAGGCATAATTACACAAATATGCCCACTCTAGGGGAGATTCTATAAACCTCAGTGTAGGTTAACAAGAAAGTGCAATCTATAATAAAATACGTTGTTGAACTGTCATTTGTACTTAGGAATTTCTACATAGAATTTTGCATGTTTTGTATTATTTTCTTCATAGTATTTCAGAAGAGGAAGTACAGTAAAATGGTTTTTGATGCTAACAAATGCGCAGAAATCCTTCTAGTATACCCAAGATGACATGTTGAAAACATTGGTTTCTTAATAATCTCTGCTAGTGTTCATTTAGATACTGTTGAAACTCTAATGAGTCACATAACAAGCTACTATTAGAACAGAAAGTCTGCTAGATTCTGTCATCAGAAGAGTTTATTCTTTTAGTCTTGCTCCCCCAGATCACTATCTACAATTTACTTTTAGGGCTATGTGCCCCAAACTATTTATATGATTGTCAAGGACAAATTGTTCCGATATTCACACTGTGCTGTTTTACACATCGCTCCTTTAAGAAGTGGTTTCCTAGGGACTAAGGAATCTGTTTGTTTTATTAGAATTCTTGTGTTTGTGGTGTTTCTTTTAATGAGATGATCAATTTGTGGTTAGGATTATGACAAGAAACCAAAGCCTTTTTGTTGAGATGGAAGTTTGCCTCTCCAAGACTGACAAAATCCTTTAATGGTTTTGATGCTCTCTCTCAGGCTATAAACAAAATACAGAATAAAACTTTTAAAGGATGGAAATGAGGAGCTCTTTAGAAATTTCTTCACACTTCCATCCGTATCCTCTGAGGGCAAGTGTTACACACCAGCCTCAGAGCAGGACCCTACATGCCCATTCTAGATTATAAACCCATATTTCAAACTAAAATAGAAACAAAAATGGAACCTATACCTAGTTGATTATAATTGAATTAGATTGTGATATTATTGCCAAAAAGGCAAAGCAAAAGATTCTCCTTAACAGATTAGAAATATTGAAATGCAGCTTATGTATAGGAAAAATGAAGTTACAAAACAAAAAGGTTCTCAGATATTATAAGATAAAACGATTGACAGCAGGAGAGATTTTTCATGTTTTTACATGGATAAAATGTAATATTGACTTATTAAAGACTGTCTGAATCTGGTAGCATATGAAAGAAAATATTGTAAGTGCTTTTCTGAAACAGTTACCCCTTAACCACAGGAGGGGGGTTAACCAATACTTGGGACATTGCTCTAAATTTTATCTTTTTCCCTTTCCCTTATATATAAATCACAAAGCACTAAAAGAAAAACATGGAATGATGACAAGACATTGCATATTTAGCAAAAGAAGTATGCAGCATTCAACAGTTATATAGATTTAAGGAGAGCAGAGTTGAATGAACTAGTCCTTTTTTGTGTGGTTTTTATTTTTGTGAAGAGGGGTAAAGTAATTAAGTATTTATTTATTTATTTATTTACATACTTACTTACTTACTTACTTATTATTATTTCTTAATGGAGGTACTGGGGATTGAGCCTAGGACCTCATGCACGCTAAGCACGTGCTCTACTACTGAGCTATTCCCACCCTCAGCTAGTCCTTTTGACTTGCTACCAAGATAGGAAACGGAATATGTGGCAGACTCCCTGAAAATGCTAAATTCGATATCTGGTTTAGTAAAAGACTTGGGCTTTCTGACTTAAGGAACGCTTTTATATCTTAATCTGTAAATGAAGGGAAAAAAGGACTGCTATTTCTGTATAAAGATTCTATGGAGATTATGCAAGAACAACATGCCACATAAATGAGAAATAATAGCAACAAGGGCAGTGTTAGTGCCAAATAAAAGTTTTTTTGTCACTTAGTTTAATATCAAGATTGAATCATCTCAAACATTCACATAATGTGACTTTATTAATTGCTATCAAGTGTGGCCCAGGCCAGAGGAATCCATATATCTCTCCAGTTCCAAGATCAGCTCTACACAGATTTCTGAAAGTGTTTTCTGCCAGTGACCGTGAGCGAACACCAGACATACAATACTCACAGGGATTTTTTGGTAGCTTCATTTTTCTTACTCCTTTACTTTGTATTCCCATACTCTCTGTCTTATCAGGGAGTATAACCTGCTGCTCAAAATAGTGCTTAATAATAGCATGCAGTAATTTTCGGTTTAAATTCATGAAAGGTAGTATGCATTAAGCAACATTTCAGCTTCTTTTTTTTTTTAAGATGGATTTTCTTAACGTCTGTCTTAAGGGTTTGGACACCTGAGTTCTTTCCTTTTTGAGCTCATCTAAGAGATACTTTCTGTCTAATGCTTAAATTTCCCTCTTCCCTTCTTTCTAACCTCACCTGAAGGCTGAGAGGTAATCTGTTATTGTTTCTAATTTGCCAGAGGAAATGTTGCGTATTAACTAGTATCTGACCTTGTGTCTGAGGGGCCCCTTTTCCCTCCTAGGGAATAACCACCCTAGCAGAAAAAGTTATTGCATGTGCTCCATAAAAAGGATAAATAGCTTATCATTTTGTTTCTAAGAATGATTTAAGGGGGATTTAGGACTTTTGGGAGAAGTTCACTAAAGTGGAAACAAAAGAGGGCTTTAGATGAAATAGTCTAAAATTTTAATCTGACATCCCTATACTCAAGTCCTGTGACTGGTCAAGTTCAGTTTCCTCATCCATGAATTTAGGGAAAGTAACATATATTTCTGTTAGTAAACTAGTAAATGGGAAGGCATCAAGTATTTTCTTAAGCCGTAAAAAAAAATCACCATTTTTGGAGGCCTCAAATAGTTAAACATCAGCAAGTTTATATGGTTCCTAATATATATCAGAGGCTCAAATATGTTTAGGTGAACATCTATACTGTTTTCTCCTTTCTACTTTTGTCTTTTGTTTCCTTCTCAGCTTTATTGGCGTATAAAATATTCTTTCAAAAAACTCATTATCTTGTTACTAAATGTAACATTTGGTTAGAGTATACCTCATTGGATATACATATAATTATAAAAAGTATGATTACAGAAACAAGTAGATCTAGAGTTTGCCCCTTGTCCAAATCCGCTGAAATGGATCCTCTGACATACACGCTTGCTAATATTTTCTAATAATCTGTAGAGTTTTGTTCTCCTTTTGTTATGTTTGGAAAATATGAGCGTTAGATAGCATGACTGTGTGTTCAGACTGCCAAATGCCAATAGGAGCAGACTGCACAGCGAGAGAAGTGCGTTTGTTTGACAATGTGTTATACACTATTGATAATGATTTTGAAATTGAAGTTGGTACTCTTGCCTTTTGCTCAGTGATATGAAGTTTTTAAATTGTCTTTATTTCAAATAAAGAGCAATGGTTAGTGCTGTTGTTTATGTTCATCCCTCCTGTCAGTGTATGTGTGTAATTATAACACGAGAGGTTTTAGTCTCCCAAATGCTTTTGAATTTTGTCCAGGAAAACATATCCCTTAAGGTATTTGCATTTATTCAGCAGAGACTATTTGCGATGCTGCTTGTTTTCCTGATTAAATGGTGTTTACGCAGAGTTGCCTCTTTCCTCTGCTCCCAAGTCCTAAGCGGATACTGTACACTTATCATCACAGACTGTGAGGGGAACAGGATGGAACCACAGGACTTTAGGACTGTTTCCCTGGCCGTCCTCAACAAATGTTAAGTAACTTACATTCCTATTGCTCATGTGGCACCGTAGAGGAAATATGGAGAGAAAAGAACTGGATTCTTGCTTTCCACCGATATGCAAATTGCTTAGCAGTTTATAAATGTCAGATTGTAAGAGTAAACGATTTCCATTTTCATCATAACAATAGCTAATAAGTGACAATAATTGTACTTGTCTCATACTTGAAACCAATACTGAAGGTCATGCAAAAGGCTATAGAGAAGCAGAGGAAGAGAGATGATGGATTCAAGCGTGTGTTGTATGTGCGTGCGTTTGTCAACCCTTGGGACAAAAGCGGGATATCCAGCCTTGGTCCAGAGGAAATTGCCAGATTTCAGTGAGCCCCAAAGGTGATACAAAGGGAAAATTTCCACATTAGGCGATTCTCCATGAATTACTTCAGATAGTTGCTGGAATGCTGAAAGTAATTCTAGGATGTCATTTCGTGTTTCTGAGAATCATTTCACACAGTCTATACTGTTCTAGAGAAATGTCATCTACGTATTTAGAAAATTTCCAGTATGCCTTCAAAGGGACCTGAGAGGAAAATCTTGGCTAATATCTGAGAATTACTAAGGATCTAGCAAGGACAGTAGCGCTTCCCTACTCAAGTTTTGTTTTCCTCTCACTACAAAAGACACCTAAAATGGATGTACTTCATAGAGATACTTAGCTGAGAAACAAAATACGTACTCAATAACTGAGAACATTTTTTAGGAGAACTTACTAATGGGACAGCTATTTCCTATTTACCACATTTGCAACTTTATAGCTGAAGAGGCCCTTGATGTGATTCTCATCTATAAGAGGGAGGCAGAAGTGCCTTAAGAGACTTTCATTGTTTCATCCTGACATAAAATGAAAACAAAATACATGATGACAAACCTTTTTATCCAGCTTCCTTTCCATGGGGAGGGCAGCTATAGAGCCTGGGCAGTGGAACAGCCAGTATGGAGCCGTAAGAACAAAAGTCTCCTCCTGATAATAATAAAGTAGAAGGTGGGAGGAGCCTGTGTTCTTGATGACATGGTATGGCCACTGTGCCATCCCTAGACTGGCTTTCCTAGGAATTCTTGTTATTGAGTATATGTACTCTTTACTTATTTAAGCTATTGTTGATGGGATTTTCAATTTCTGGCAGCTGAACATATTTGTACTGAAACAGCCACCACCATTTCATTCTCTGCACTAGCAGTGTTCAGATTTTACTGTGCATCAGGATCACCTAAGGACTTGCTGAAACATGGGTTGTTAGGTCCATAGTAGGTCCGTGGCAGCACTTGACAATTTGTGTTGCTTACAAGTTCCCAGATGATGCTGATGCCAGTGGTCCAGAGGCCACCCTTTGAGCACCATTGCTCAGAAGAATGAGTTTTCTAAAATATGAATTTTAATAATTCAGTTATCTGCTTAATATATGTTAGTACTGTCCCTTCCAACCTTTCAAAATGAAAGCAAATCTCCTTGCAATGATATCTAGCTGCCTCTCCATCTAGGTCTTTTGTATCTCTTCCACATTGACCACAAGCTCCTGACATACTCAACTGTCTGTAGTTCCCTGATCGTGTTCTCTTCTCTGTAGCCACTTCCTAACACATTTTATTCCACTGCCTAGAATATTTTTCTCTATTATTTTCTTTACCCTTCTAACTAGTCTTTAAAGACTCAATCTTCACTTGGCTCAGTCACTGGGTTGAGGACCCGACACTGTGAAACAATCGTTTATTTACTTTTCAGTCTTATCCATGTAATTTTCTTGGAGTGGAGTCTGCAGCATTCACCTCCATATCCCTAGAGCCCAGCATGGGTGCTGAAACATAGGAAGTACTCAGCAAAAAGGCTCAGTGAGTAAAAGACTGAGTATTTCCTGAAGCATAAATTATGTTATGTGTTTATGATATAGTTCTTTTTATACCCCTCAGATGAAATAGAACTTCCCTCTTTCTATATAGATCTGTTTATTGTTTATAAGGTAATTTAATACTTTATTAAAATCAATTTCATCACAGTTTAAAAATGATTTTGGTGGGTGACCTTTGAACATAGTCCTTTGCAAGGGACAGAGTCCTTATTTTCTTTCTCTCTTTTTTTTTTTTTTTTTTTGATGCAATAGAAATTGAAACCAGAAAATTCTCACAGAACAGATGCCCTTGCAATTGAAAAGCACTCCTTCTAATAATGCTTGGCATAATTTTTGTTAGGTTTGTATCTCTGGTATAATTACATGATGATTTTAATGGAAATTATAAAGAAGTATTTTACAAAGGAATGGAATATTTTATGTGTAGTTATATGTAAATTTACTCTTATAAATATGCAAGCTTTCTTTCTCACATGGATATTTGCTTAAGGATCACTCTGATAAATGCAAACAAGACTCATATTATTTATTAGAAGATTGCTGAGATATATAACAGTAATTGTCATACCACTCTGTAGAATTCACTTCCAGAATCTGCTGTTGTTCTTATTGACTGATAATGCACAGTAAAAATTGCTGTATTTATAAATTCTGTTGAGATATTAAAATATCTAAGTTTTTATTTTCTTCTGATGCATAAATCATTTTTACGTGCATGTTGTTATTTACCAAGCTAATCTGGCTTTTAAATGAGGCAAAAGCTCTAGTTGGTACAGTATGATTTCTGATAGTATCATTTATATCAGTGTTAATCTAATAATAGACAAGAGAACAATAAAATATAAGGAATGTTTAATCTGTGGAACCTTGTATTATATGATACAGTATATTATAAGAGGAATGATCCACAACTGGCTGTGTTTTCCCAAGGTCAAGTTTGGGGTACAAATAACATTAGTGTCCATTTCACAACGAGATATACAAGACTGTTCTTTCCCTTATAAGCTAAATAGCATTTCTATTAGAAAGTCAAAGCAAACAAACAAAAAAGCTTGAGTTCGGTTCATTTCAATTAATATAACAGCACCTGTTGGGAGTCTTCTACTTTGTAAGCACTGTCTAGATATTCTGAGGAGCACTTCAATGCATAGGTGCATAAAGACATAAGGATAAACACTAAAATTGTTTTGCAATGTTTAGTGTTTTCGGCCAACTTCAGAAGAGCAATGACTTGGGTTCAGCCATGGCAAATGTCCATTGCTTATTTCCTTATTCTTTGTGCATCAAAAATGTTTAATTATTCAAGAGATGTTCTTGTTTTCCAGGTAAAACTCAGGAAAGGGCATAACAGATCCCTTGAGTGATACTGAAACATTTTTATAAAGACTATCTTTATATGATTTAAATTCTGAAATATAGTAGGAAAATGCTAGGAAATTAAATACATCTCAAGGCATACAAATAAGGTATTATTGAATATTCTAGGATGGAAACGTTGGTTCCCTTTTTCTCCCTTTTACAGTATGATATCATATTGGAATAATCAGGTAGCCCGTAAACACTTGAGGCACAGGAAATTCTAAATGTCTTGGTGTGGTTGGCACCATCTCTTCATGTCAAATAAGTTGCATGGTACTCAGAATCAGGGTCCTCCCCAGGGTATCACCCCTGGAGGCAGTTCCTCCAGACCTACTCTTGGTCTAAGCATTTTCTCGTACAAGCAGCCACCAGGGAGAGAGAGAAAACTATGCAGGCACTTTGTTCTAGGAGGACCCATGGCTTCAATACATCCATAACTCTTCCAATTACCAGGTAAATGAGACTTTGCTTGCTTTCTGTCTCGGGTTACGAAACTTGTATTATGACTTATTTATTTCACCATAGATATTTTAACCTTGATCTGTCCTTTTATAATAGTGTAGATGGCACCAGCACCTTGTGCTCAGCCATCCTCCTGCATGGATACCCTCCCCACTCTTATTGGGCTCCGACACTTCACAGTGATTTGCTCTCTGAGGGTCACTCCCTCAACCTGTTTGATCTAGATACCCTGTGATGACTATTTACCCTTGGACCTACCTAATGGCTTTTGAGATTTTTTTTTTAGGAAGGGAGGAAATGGAAAAATAGGAAAAAGCTTTTTGTGAAGTCTTAATTGTCTCTGATATTTTAAAATTATTTAAAAGTATTCAGAAGAATTTTTTAATTGGTCCTTTGAGGGCAAGTATTCAGCAGAAATGTAGTCTTCTGTCTGTTCCTCTACTGTAGTTTTAAATACAAACAAAGCAATGATCAGTGTTGGGTTACACTAACAAGACAATACTACCTTTAGTTTCAGTTTCAGGTTGGACTGAAGAGAAGCAGATAGAGTGAGGAGCCTTGTTTCAGTTAAATCACCTTTATGATTCGAGGGCACCCAGGAAAATGAAGACAACATCTAGTTATCAGTGATTATCCAAGTCTAATGTCCTAAATCAGGAAGTCCAGATAGATTCTAGGTAGCTCTAGTTTCTTCAGATCCCACATATCAACAATGGTTTCAGATGAAGGTAAATTGTACTTGAAAATGTTTGATAATAGGTAGAAACATTGAAATACTTCTCAAAGTGCATAGGAAATTTTTTTATCTTTAATTCTTCCTTTAAATGCTTCGCATTTCTGGCAAACCTTCTTGTGGATAAACTTCTTTTATTAATTCAGCAAATACTTATTGAATGTCCAGTCTGTACTAATTAGGTAGTTCGGTGTAATGTGTCAAGTGCTATGATTCAAATGAGGGCGGTATTCTCTGGATGTGCGTACAGTCACCCCCTCATGGTATGGTGGGAGAGGCTCCCTAGAGCCTCTGTCTGAGCACACCTTGCAGAATGAATCAAGTGAAGATAGGGCATTGGATTAGGAAGTACGACAACTCAGAAGCTTGAGAACACAGGTTTGCAAAACCATGACCATTTGGTTGACTGGATCGTAGTATTTAAGGTGGAGAATTGTGAAAGGTATTATTCTACAGATATCCCACCAAGATTTGGATACCCTGCTTATTCATCAGGAACTAATCTAGGTCCTGCCCAAAGAAACTTTGCATATGTGATTAAAATTACCTTTCTGAAAATGGAGAAAGTATCTTGGATAATTTGGGTGGGACAAATCTAATCACTTGAGCCATTAAAAGCAGGGAAGTTTCCCCAACTGGAGTCAGGGAGATGCAGCCAAGCAATGAAGCAGAATGGAAAGTAAGAGAGATTTGAAGCATGAGAAAGAGTTGACGTGACATTGCTGGCATGAAGAAGAGGGAGGGACAACAGCCGGGGAACGTGGATGGTCTCTAGGAGCTAAAAATAACCCCCTTGGGGTCAGCAAGTAAAGGAGAACCTCAATTCTGCAGATGCAACTAAATTCAACCAACAATTTGAATGAGCTTGGAAGTCGATTTTTCTCAGAGCTTCCTGATAAGAGCCCAACTATCCAAGACCTTATTTTTGTCCTTCTGAAGCCAGGAGCAAACAGGCTAGTCAACCTGAACTTGTAACTGACATAACTGTGAGATAATAAATTAGTGTTGCTTTAAGCCGCTAAGTTGTGGTAATTTGTTATGGCAGCAATAGAAAACTAATACAGGAGTAATCGTGAAAAATGAGCCTAGAAGCTGTGACTCTTACCCGACCATCATACTGTCCCCCAGAGGACACTGGAAATAACTAGACACATTTTTGTTTGTCACAACTGGGGGACGAGGAAAGAAGGGGTGGTGTTTGCTACTGACATCTAGTAGGTTCAGGCCAGAGAGGCTTCTAAAATTTTATAATGCACAGAACAGCCACCACAACAAAGCATTATGTGGCTAAAAATATCAAGTGTCAAGGTTGAGAAATTCAAGACGAGAAGCAGGCAAGCAATGGCTGGATCATCAGCGGTCTTACATATCTTGATCCTAAGGAGCTGGCATTTTATCTTCAAGGCATGACAGCCATGGAAGATTGTTTTGTTCTTTTCTCCCCCAGCTAGATGGAAAATATGTTACATTCTTTTGTTCAAAAAAGGGCAGCAAGCAAGACCAAGATAATTATCAGCAGTTCTATTATTTAACAAACATCCACTGAAAAAGTAGGTAATGAATTAAATCACGTCAAACTTCTTTGTTGCTGGTCTAACATAAATAATGATTTGTCTAGGCCAGTGGTCATTTAACGAGTAATAGTAATTGCCAAAAAGATAATTTACAACGATGAGTTTTTCTTTAAATTGGCAACCTAGTGATATTTTTGAAAAATATTTTAAAGAAAACACCAGAAGGAAGCTTTCACCTAATTAATTTCCTGTGCCTTTTTCATTGTGAGGATGGCTCATCACATTAGTGATTTTACTTATTCACATAAAATCCTCTGCTTGCTTAATTCACTGTATAATTAGGGTATTGAACATCTACTTACTTTAAATCCCTTTGTTTTAATCTCTGACTTTTTAAATATATATGTATATATATGCACAATTGCTGGATCTCATAGTTAAGACTATGTTTACATTTGTAAGAAAATGCCAAACTCTTTTCCGTAGTCACTACAACATTTTGCATTTCCACCAGCAATGAATCTTTTACTTTTCTTTTTCTTGTCTTTTCTTCTTCTTCTTCTTCTTTTTTTTTTCATTTGTCTGCAGCTTGCATTCCCTGAATGAGCCTAAAACTTTGTTGATCCTGTATTTGCCTTAAAAAGTCAGGAGTGAAAAATAAGTTCCCTTTTATCTCCTTAATCAAACTCTCATAAACAAAGTAGCATATTTCATATTCATAAGGGTGATTTGTAAGAACAATTCAAAAGTTCTTAATTGTGTTGATTTTTACTCTCTTTCTTAAAATTTTAATGTAAAAATACATGAACCACATCATATATTCACTTAGTATGTGCTTAACTTATCCTAGACTGATTTCACCTCCTTTAAATGAGAGCTCCTATTGACTTGTCCTTGCTGATTATTAGATTGTGTTATTTTTGAGTTATTACATTTCTTAGTTAATAGTGCCTTACCATCACTGACACATACAGACCCTCTCTCTTGTTTTCATTTATTTGTTTAGTTTGTGTGGTTCATGCTAAATCAGTATTTTCTCTAGGTACTTTTAATTAATATGAATGGTGTAGAATTATATATCTCACTGCTTTTTTTTCCCCTCACTAAGCACAGTGGTTTTCAGCTCTATCCTCATTATTCTACCTTGAGTTCATCCACCACATTTTAACCCTCTCAGTGTTGACAGCATCTCAGTGATGTACACCCAGGTTATCTCCTCCAACTCCCCATTATGCAAATGAGGCTACTGTGCCTTCTTCATAAATAAAAATATACAATTATTTGTCTAAGCATGCAAGGCATGCCAGTGATTTCTTTGGGATACAGACTAGGGAGGAAAAAAATCAGAATTATAGGACATTCATCTTCTACATTTGACCAAAATTCGTCAATGGTCTCTACTGAATATACACTCTGGTTCATGAGCAACAACAGTTGCATTATCAGCTTTCTGGTTTTGTTGGTCTTTTAGCTATGAAATGATGGCACATTGTAATTTAAATATGTGTCTATTTGATTATTCATGACTTTGAATATTTCTTCATGTATGTGGGTTAGGTTTTGGGGGTCCTCTTTTATGTAAATGTCCTGGTCATGATTCTGCCTGCTTTTCTATCACAGCTGCTATCTATTCCTTGTTAATTTGTAGGAATGCCCAACATTATATATTAACCTTTTGTAAATGTTGCACATTCAAAATATCTTCTCTGTTTTGTCTTCTGTATATTAACTTTGTCCAAAGATACTTTCGTTGAATAGAAAACCTTAATACTGATTTCATAAAATGTATCTCCCTCTCCCCTATCCCATGGTTTGTAATTTAAGCTTTGTTTTTGTAAGTATTTTGCTGACCTTGGGTCTCAAAGATTTTACTCACATTTTACTCTATTAACTTTATAATTTTGCCTTTCAAATATAGGTTCTTTTAATTAACTTTTAAGTTTCAGAATAGTTTTAGACTTAGGGAAAAATTGTAAAGGTAGTACAGAGAGTCACAATATACCTCACACACAGTTTTCTGTTATTAACATATATTGATATAAATTAGTATGCTATATGATACCACTAATAAACAAAATTGATACATTATTATTAACTGAAGTTCATGCTTTATTCAGATGTCCTTAGTTTTTAGCAAGTGTCCTTTTTCTTTTCCAGAACACCACACTATATTTAATTATCGTGCCTTCTTAGGCTTCTCTTGGCTTACAGTTTTCAGACATTCCTTGTTTTTGATGACCTTCATGGTTTTGAGGAATACCAGGAATACTAGTCAGGTATTGTGTAAAATATCCCTTCATTGGGATTTGTCTGATATTTTTCTCATACTTAGTCTGGGATTGTGGGTTTTGAGGAAGAGGATTACAGAGGTAAAGTGCCATTTTCATCACCTCCTCTCAAGGGTGCATACTTTCAACATGACTTATCACTGTTAATATGGACCTTGACAACCTTGATAGTGCTGATTGTGTTTTTCCACTGAATAGTTACTTTTCCCCCTTTTCTATGTTGTACTCTACTAGGACGTCACTGTGCACAGCCCACTTAAGAAGTGGAGAAATATACTAAATCTTGTTGAAGGCAAAGTATCTACAAAAATTACTGGAATTCATCCATTTAGGATATTTGTCTATTCCCCCATTTATTTATTTATTCAGTCATTTGTTTATAGTAGTAGAGACTTGTGGATACTTATTTTATACTTTGTATTATAATGTAATAATATTTCATTTATTTTGAATCTCAAATTGTGTTGGCTTTGGCATTAGCGAACACTTTCAGTTGGCTTTTATGCCCTTTTGACATACTCCAATCTTCATGATTCCTGGAATACTTCCTTTCTGACACTATAAGATGCATCTGGCTCATCTTGTGTATTTCCTGCCCCAGTCTTAGAATCAGCCATTTCTCCAAAGAGCCCTGATTCCTTTTATTGAAAAGTGGTATTAGAAACCAAGGTCTTAGCACTATATATACTCATTGCTACTAGTTCTATGCAATTCATATAATATGTATAATATTATAGATAGAGGTGATATATAATGTCACATGATAAATATATATAATATAATCTCCATGTATACATGCACATTTAGAGATATTTTTATATGTAACCATCTGTACCTGTCTTAAACTAAACATGGGTTTATGCTGATGTCTCCAACTCTAATCCATTAACATATGCATTATTCTAAGCCTCCTTTCCTTTCTTACCTGTAACTGCCTACTCCAACAGTAGAAAACCTGGCTCCATTCGTCTACTTACCTGTCCAGTTCAGGTAAGTGTCCATGTGTGTCCGAATGCTTAACCTGTAAGTCCATGGGAAACAACTAGAGCACGGTGCTTAGTTACACTTATTTTCCTTTTTCTTTAGCCGTACATATTCCACTCATTTCCAGAGTTACTTAGGTCAGCACCTTTTCATCCACCCCCTAGAGCAAGAGAGTTTCAACACTTCCGTAGAACAATTACACTGTTTGATCATATTTTGCATTCCATCGTGACTGCGTGAACTTTTAAAAACGTGTATACATTAAGGGTGATGTGAAGTTTTATTGGTTTTGCAAGTGCGTGATATCATGTACTCCCCACCCCATTATATTATCATACAAAATAGTTTCACTTCACTAGATTATTCCCTGTTTAATCTTCTCCTCCCACCCCTGGACTTTTGACAACTACAATCTGTTAGCATCCTTTGGATTGTATGGGAATAGTATGTTCAGTTTTGTAAGAAATCACCAAACGGTCTCCCAAAGTGGCTGTGCCACTTTGATTCCACAAGCAATGAATGAGAGTTCCTGTTGCATAACAACCTCGCCAGAATTTGATGCTGTCATTGTTCTGGATTTTGGCCATTCTAATAGGTGTATAACAATTCTCTTTAAACTCAGATAGTTCTTGGTCTTGTGTCTGTAGGACTGCGGGCTTTAGTTTACTGGCCGCAGCTCCTGGAAGCCTGCCTGCAGTTCCTGGCTTCACTGGGTTGCCCATTGTGGCTGCTTGCTTTGTCAGAACCAGCAAGGGAGCAAGAGACACCAAGAGACTTAGAAGTAGTATCATGTGTAGCAAAGAGTTCCATTAAGTTGAAGGTTTAAAAAACTGTTCATGTAATTTTGTAACTATATTTAATTGGATTAAGATGTGATTTGGGATTGATAAGAAAAAAAACATGATGTGCACACCAGTACTCTCCAAAGCTAGACTGTACCATAAGGAGAGAGAAAAAGGCAGTTCCTAAAGGCAATATATAGGAGAAGGGTAGGTTTACTGTTGCTCTTTTTGTTTTTTTAGGTAGGAAAAATACTGAACAAAATTAACATTTCTTTAATGCTTTAGTAAAAAATATATTTTATAGAAATATTCAACTTTTTGTTGCTTAATAATCTACCCTGAAGGTGATTATGCAAACTAGTATTATTTTTGATACTAGTTTTTGTTTAAATGGTGGCTTAGAGATTTTACTAAACATCTCATATATATTCATTTATTTCTTTAAAAATATATCAAATGTTGTGATAACACTATTTTGTTTATTTTTATTTTTCCCTTATTTATTTCATTTATTGTTTCATTTACTTTTCATAAAAACTTCACGAGATGTTACAGTCTTACCCACTACAATGCACTATCATCCTCGTTTAACATTTGAGCATTAGACAGGGCATCTGAAGTAGGTTAAACATTAATATGTAATTTATTCACTCACATACTGGAAAGCACAAGGCATTCATTTCCTAGTGATGGTTCTGCATCAAACAGCAACCTCAGGACTGTTTAATCTTCTCTGTCAAGCCTTATCTGTTGTTTATTCTTAGGTGTATACTTTCCACGGCTACCAGTAACTCCAGACACTTAGCATCTCTTTTCCAATAACTCCAGCTGTAGTTCTGGGCTGAAACATCACTGGGATTAATTGGCCAGTGTGGGTCCTGAGCCTACCAATCATGTAAGGGAATGAGGTCAGCTCCACCCTGAACTCATGGACTCAGATTGGGACAAGGAATTCCTCAAAGGAAAGAATGTTGTATGGAAAGAAAGGAGAAAGGAGACTAAGCAAGAAAAATAAGAGATGTTGAGGGAAATGATGCTCACAGAGGTTAAGCGCATTGTCCAAGTTACACAACTTGTTTGTTGTAGCGCTTATAACTGCAAGTCGAGTCCTTGTTCTGCTACCCCAGAATTTCATCTGATTCAGGAGGAAGCTTAAGCTTATTTTGTGGAATACATTGGGATAATTATTTGTAATTTATAGAGTGTTTTCATACATGTTATCTCACTTGAGGAGGCTATATATGTATACAACATACACATTTCTCATCCTGAATTCCTTTAGCTGTTCCTGGTAGCCTTTGCTTCGTTAAACTGACTCTATGAAGCAGAATAGCACTCAAAATCAGAGCTACTCTCTCAACTTTCCTGTGGCAAGAGCATGTAGTTAAGTCATTATATTATATTCCTACTGTGATGTAGCCTGAATGCAAAGTAAAAATAGGAAGAGAGACTGAATCAACCAGAAAAAAAACATAGTAAAGTGGAATATGTGCTTTCAGCAGAGCATCTACTGCAAGCGCTGTTGATAGATGTTGACATGCAATTCCCTAAAGTATGGATGGTCCAGTCTGAGATATCTGAGGACTGATTATACGTGGAAAATAAGTTGTGGCTTCACATTCCCAGTCAAGATTCCTGACATTGAATTACTCTGCTGAATAATGAAAGGACTATTTTAACCCAGCAAGAACATTCTATTACAAATCAGTTCAAAAATTGAAACCAACTTATTACACAGTGCAAACCCAAATGCAAAAATGGAATGACAAGTAATGCAAAAGGACAGAATTTCATACTTTGTACATAATGATAATCATTATTACATTAGATTGAATTCTGTACTCAGAAATGTTTCTTTTTTTCTAATCTGAATTTAATTCCTTAAAGGGTTATTCAATAACCTGTAATAAATGATGACCAGTGGAAAATTGAAGAAAAGTTTCTAATAGCTTTATTACTGACATGTATGATTTCCACAAAGTTTTCTTTTCTTTAGTTTTTGTGTAATTTTTTTTTCAATTTTGCTTAAAATATTGAGGGTTTTTTTTTAAGTCTCAATTTTATCTTAGGGCAGACTTATAGGTTTATTCATTCTTTCCTACAAGGATGACTGTTTTTCACTGTATCATTTGCAATGATTGCTCTTTATTTTTTTGCTAAAAAGGTGATTTGGAGGTTGAACAAAATGAACCTGATCCCTACAGATAGCTTATTGTCCTATTGTGAGCAGGAAGCCTGTTCCAAATACCTATAACGCCATACAGAGTATGCAGGGATAAGCTTATGTTTGAAGAAAGGAATGATTATTTCCAATTGGTGGCACCAGAGAAAGTGTCTTGGATAAGGTGGCATTTGAGCTAGATTGGACATATGGATATGGAGCATAAAAACATTTGAGGTAAAGCAAATAAAAAGAAAATCCTAAGCTTGCTTTTTGCTCTCTCTCTCTCTCTCTTTTACTAACTGTCTCTCTCTCTCTCCCCTCTGGAGACATTGGACTATATACTAGCCCCTAAACACTCTAGGTTCTTTTAGAGTTCATTTCACATTGATGCCTGGGATGCCCTTACATTCTGTGGAAGAACATTGTTATCTCCAGAGGTCAATCTCAAATGCTACCCTCCCTGAAGAGACTTTGAAGGGTTTGAACAGTATTGTGACATGACCAGAGCTGTGCTTTTGAAAGTTTAATATGACAGCATGGTGGAAGATGGTTTGAACCAAGTGATAGGGAAATGCAATTATGTTCATGTGACAAAATAAGAGCTTACTATCAGACAATACCAGGGTCTAGGCAGAGGTAGAAATAGTTATGAGAGAGATTTGGTTACTGACTGACCCTGCTATATTTTGTGCTTCCTTATCTTGGAGTAAAGTGATTCCTTTAAGATAAAATGGAAGAAGGGAAAATATGAGGGGTGGAAAATTTGAGGGGTGGAAAATAATAAGTTGGATTCTAGTCATATTGAGTTAAAGGTGTTTGTGGGGCATTCAAGTGGAGATGTTCCATGGACACTTGGACATGAAGATCTGAAGCTTATCAGGTTAAAAATATCTAGTGTTTAGCCCCTTAAAAATGATCATTGAAATAATGAAATTAGTCTATGTTGCTAAGTGAGATACACGGAAATGAGAAAAAGGTACTGCAGTTATAAATGTGTTGCTTTAAATATATTGTGCATAAATTTTAGTATCCTCTACCATAGGAAGTGATGAAATGTTGATATCTGGAGATGTTTAAAGATTAAATAGACTCCTTTCTGCAGTAGTTTACTTATATTAAAAATTCATCAAGGATTCACCAAGATCATTTCTCTTTGGTGTATTTGACCATTTAATGATAAAAAAGCTAAATATGCAATCTGAGGTTAAAGGTTAATAAGCAAATTTCCCCAAAATAAAAGGAAACAAAAAATATACATTCTAATGACCATCTGTGACATTTACACCAAAGTGTGAAATTACTTTGGTGAATTCTAGGTGTCGCTTTTATGTTGTTAAAAGAAATCTCCACTGGACAGTGACTGAATTGTCAATAATACTAAACATTCTTTTTCTGTATGGTAATGGAATTATCCATTAAGTAAAAGTTAATTGAACTTAATTTTTAAAATTAATTTTTTGTCTTTTTTTCTTCCAGTTTTATTGAGATATAAATGACATAAAGCACTAAATTTAAGGTATACAGCATAATAGTTTGATTTAAATACATTATGAAGTGATTACCACAATAAGTTTAGTAAACATCCATCACCTCATTGAGATATAAAATTTTTTAAAAACACAAAATATTTTTTCTTTGTGGTGAGAACTCTTAGGTTTTACTCTCTTGTATATAACATACAACAGGATTAATTATATTCCTCATGTTGCGCTTTACATCTTCAGTACTTATTTATTGTATAACTGTAAAAGTTAGTTTTTAAATTCTGTATATTATAAAAAACATGGATTATTTAAATGGATCTTAAAAGAGCATAAGTTACTTTATTTTTCAATCTTGTTCAGAAACAAAATACTATTTAATTAGATTTTTCTTTCTTCTGTCAATGGTTTCTACTATAATCAAGTTCTGTTGTTTTTAAAGCTTATATTTAGAATAACCTCAGAAATTAGAACTGAAATGGAAATTACAGTATTACTGGTATCACCAATATCCCATCTATTATTGTCACTAAACAAGGCTTGAGGAATTGGTCTAGTTTGCTCCTGTCAGCAGTCATTTCAATCTAATTTCTTTTAAATTAGATTTTTATTGAATACAACAACATAAAATTTAATAGATTAAGTCATTTCTATATAAGATGTTTATAGTTCATCTAACTTAATGAATATATATATTTTTAAACCTTTTTGATTGAGTTATAATCATTTTACAATGTTGTGTCAAATTCCAGTGTAGAGCACAATTTTTCAGTTATACATGAATATATGTATATTCATTGTCACGTATTTTTCTCTGTGAGCTACCATAAGATCTTATATATATTTCCCTGTGCTATACAGTATAATCTTGTTTATCTAGTCTACAATTTTGAAGTCCCGGTCTATCCCTTCCCACCCCCTGCCCCCTTGGCAACCACAGTTTGTATTCTATGTCTATGAGTCTATTTCTGTTTTGTATTTATGCTTTGTTTGTATGTTTGTTTGTTTTTAGATTCCACATATGAGTGATCTTATATGGTATTTTTCTTTTTCTGGCTTACTTCACTTAGAATAACATTCTCCAGGAGCATCCATGTTGCTGCAAATGGCATTATGTTGTCAGTTTTTATGGCTGAATAGTATTCCATTGTATAAATATACCACCTCTTCTTTATCCAGTCATCTGTTGACAGACATTTAGGCTGTTTCCATGTCTTGGCTATTGTAAATAGTGTTGCTATGAACATTGGGGTGCAGGTATCATTTTGAAGTAGGGTTCCTTCTGTATATATGCCCAGGAGCGGGATTCCTGAGTCATACAATAAGTCTATTCCTAGAAATAAAAGCAAGAATAAACAAATGGGACCTAATGAAACTTACAAGCTTCTGCACAGCAAAGGAAACCAGAAATAAAACAAAAAGACAACCTACGGAATGGGAGAAAATTTTTGCAAATGAAACCGACACAGGCTTGATCTCCAGAATATATAAGCAACTCATACGACTTAATAAGAAAAAAACAAACAACCCAATCCAAAAATGGGCAGAAGACCTAAACAAGCAATTCTCCAAGGAAGACATACAAATGATCAATAGGCACATGAAAAAATGCTCAATATCACTAATTATCAGAGAAATGCAAATGAAAACTGCAATGAGGTATCACCTCACACCAGTCAGAATGGCCATCATTCAAAAATCCACAGATGACAAATGCTGGAGAGGCTGTCGAGAAAAGGGAACCCTCCTACACTACTGGTGGGAATGCAGTTTGGTGCAGCCACTGTGGAAAACAGTATGGAGATTCCTCAAAAGAATAAATATATATTCTTAAAGTATGGTTTAAATCTTTAACCTTAAAGAGTCAAAACTTTCTATTTTTTATCTTTATTTAACTCCATAGTTTGTGGCGAATTATCTTTCCTCTTGAGCAATTTCCTGCTTAGCACTAAAAAGTAAAATGACAGAATACCCCAATCCTAGTCCCTGTGGACCTACAACATTACTTACTTAAATAACAAACAAATTAGTTTTGGGGGGCTAAGATCAAAATACCTATTTTGACTTTGTTGTAACATTAATTAAACCCTTCATTTCTTCCATATTCAATGAGACTAAATATTTCATACAGAAGTTATTTAATGATCTGGTTTCATAAAATCAAGTTTTTCTAACATGTTTAAAAAATCCACATTACCATTTTGAAGAGCCTCAGAAACTATATATGGTTCTGAGATAAATATAGATAAATGAGTAAAGTAAATATGGCCCAAATACAAGATTAATTTAAATATTGTCCCCCAAATGCTTAAACATTTATTAGGCAGGAGTTCTTGATGATGTGGCTAAACATTCCAAACAAAACCAGTTGATTGTTGCTCTTTTTGCCTCTTTCAGATATGTGATATGAATGTGAGCTAGTGTCAACACAGTCCAAGACAGCCATCATCATCTCTCATCTATTTTGCTAGCTTTTCCTGTAGAGAATGTCTTTATTCTCCCTCCCCTAGCAATTTGACCTCATCACTCATAGTGTACTGTTCATTTTCTGCATCTACTTTTTAACCACATGAATCTACATTCACTTAATAACTTGACCACACCTGTTTTGTTGCAGTTGGTCTTTATCCAGGGTTGAATCAGAGATTACCAGTGGGAAAATCATTTCCACTGGCTCTTTTTCCCCTAGGTGAAGTCAAAAGCTGTTTGCATAATCTTCCCAAGAGTTACTAATGAGGGGATCTCAGTCTTGCATCTAGAGATTGGAGGACTGACAGTATCCCTGAGCAACGGACTATACATCTATAGATCCTGTCTTGAAGAGTTTGAGGTGAACAGGAACATAATCAGGATTTAGATAAGAGTCTTCTAATTCCTTGATGAAAAGTGGATTTAATTGGAAATTTTAACCATAAAGATGGCTACCTCTGGATTCTGAAAGAGAGGTTTTGGCACTTCCAAGGGTATTTAACTAGATAGCAGTGAAGTGACTCATCTATATGTGTAATTTCATTTCAGCTATTGCAATAGATATTTAGCAGACATGAGACATGATTTCCATCTGTCTTGACTCATATATAAACAGGAAAAAAAAACAAAAAGGAAAATGAACTTTTCCTGACCGAAGTGGCCTTAGATTGGAAGAACAAAAAGGAATAAGGAAAGAGAATGTGTGAATGTGCCTGAGAAAGACTTTTCCAAAGCAGAATTAACTGAACTAGGAGAGATAAAAGAAACATCAGGCAAGAATCAGTCCAGGAGCTCTGGACTGGAAACCAAACATTTTCATTGGAATGAAACAGGTAGTTGTAAACAAAGTGAATTCTAAGAACTGGTAAGAAGTCTGGCTATGTAACAGCTAAGAATCCAGTTAAGCAGCCACATTTACAGTAGTGCTCTGCCAGACAAAGAGAGTCCAGGGGCAGGGATTCAAGCACTGGCAGTATACAAAAATGGCTATAGGCAGATAGAACCCAGACATTGATCTGGGGTTCCAGGGTTGCCAGGACTCCATCCCTAGTTACAAAAGAGATAATTAGAGCTCACGACATAGAAGAACTGCACTGTAATGCAGGTTATCAATATATGATTTTAGACCACAATTTAGCTGAAACAGTGTAGGTTCTTCATCATTGGAATCAAAGTTTAAGGCAGGGACTTGGTCGCAAGAATAAGGGAAACTAGAACTGATAAATGTCGTTAAAGGAAAACAATAGCAAGCTGGACCCAACACAGATTTTCTAAACTAGGATTCCAATACTCTCTACTGATTTGGACAAGATTAATTTCGTATTTTAGAGTAGATTTGTGGTTTTATACAGAAGTTAAGTTGCTCTGGAAGGAGCCATATAGAAGAATGTTATAAAGAGCTCATTTTGTGCTTTATTCATTAATTTATTCAATCAAACATTTATTTAGTTATTGAGATATAGTTGATTTACAATATTGTGTTAGTTTCAGGTATGCAGCAAAGTGATTTGGAGATTCACATTCTTTTTTATTCTTTTGTATTATAGGTTATTACAAGATAGTAAATCATTGTTGTTTATCTGTCTTATATATTGTAATATATTTCTGTTAATCCCGTACTCCTAATTTATCTCTCTCTCCTTCCCTTTTGGTAACGATAAGTTTGTTTTCTATATCTGCAGTTTGTTTCTATTTTGTAAATAAGTTCATTTGTACTATTTTTTAGATTCCACATATAAGTGCTATCATATAGTATTTGTCTTTCTCTATCTGACTTCACTTAGTATGATAACCTCTAGGTCCATCCATGTTGCTGTAAATGGCATTATTTCATTCTTTTTATGTCTGAGTTATATTAAATATATATACCACATCTTCTTTATTCATTCATCTGTTGATGAACACTTAGGTTGCTTCCATGTCTTGGCTATTGTAGATGGTGATGCTATGAACATTGGAATGCATGCATCTTTCTGAATTAGAGTTTTTGTCTTCAGTCAAACATTTATATATTTGTTGGGCCTCCCCTATATTCAAAGCTCTGAGCTTAAGGAAGGTACAAACATATTAAGGTATCAATCTAACATCAAGATATCTAAGGTTAGTGGTGAGACAGACGAACAAATCTGAACTCTGAAAAAAATACATCAGATTATATATATTAAGATAAAGTGTTACGGGAATACAAGAATTCCACTAAGTTAGGAGAAGTCAAGAAATACCCCTAAGCAGATGGCATTTGAAAGGAATCTTAAAAGTTTATTTTTTTCTAGCTGAAAATACTGGGGACAAATAAGAAGTAATAAAGTATAGAGTAAATCATAATGATATCTACCATTTAAATAATGCTAACAACTGTTACTTAGAGTTATATGTGTAGTCTTATTTAATCTTTTTTCTAAATTTTTTTTATTGAGTTATAGTCAGTGTACAATGTTGTGTCAATTTCCAGTGTAGAGCACAATTTTTCAGTTATACATGAACATACATATATTCATTGTCACATTTTTTTCGCTGTGAGCTACCACAAGATCTTGTATCTGTTTCCCTGTGCTATACAGTATAATCTTGTTTATCTATTCTACATATGTCTGTCAGTATCTACAAATTTCGAATTCCCGGTCTGTCCCTTCCCACCTCCCTCCCCCTTGGCAACCACAAGTTTGTACTCTATGTCTATGAGTGTGTTTCTGTTTTTTATTTATGTTCATTTGTCTTTTTCTTCTTTCTTTCTTCTTCTTCTTTTTTTTTAGTTTCCACATATGCGCGATCTCATATGGTATATCATCTTATTCAATCTTGACAACAACTCTGATATATACCAACTCTCTCCATTTTACAGATGTAGAATCCGAGTTCTAAGAGGTTGTCATTTACCCAAGTTTCCAGAGCTACAAAGGAAAGAGCTGGATTTTGATTATTTTTATTTTGTTTTTCTTCAAAAACATCTGCCTTTTCTATTCTATTATATATTATGCATCTAACATCTCCTAGGATGGGTGAGAAGTGAAATATGTCAGGAGCACAGACTTCATGGGTGATGTTTTCATAGGAATTGGTGAAACTGGAGAGGCCAGGGCTAGAGTGTGAAGGCCTTGCATGAAAGGCTTTCACGCTAAGCAGAAAGGAAGAAATTAAGCTTAAGAAGAAATCTCAGGTCATAAAGGCTTACTAGGATGGTAAATTATTCATCATTAGGATGAAGAAACCATTTTATTCTAAGAGTTGTAGTATTTTTGAACAAGAAAGAACTTAGAAAATTTTGTTGTTCAGCTCTTCAGTTTACAGGTAAAAAGACAGAGACCCAGGTTAAGAATGCAAATTAGCCTAAAATTAAGGCTTCTTTCATTCTACATTGGAGCTCTACTGAGCCTGCACTCTCCCTTTTAGAGGCAGTCATGTAGGGCCAGAACTGGAGTGGAGAAGTCAGCGCAACAATATAAGGAAAAGAGAAGACAATGTGTGAGACAATAGAGTACCACGCACATGGGACTAAGAAATTAGGCAGCCAAGTACTCACTTGTCTGGTTTTCTGAATACAAACTAGTTAACTAACCCTGCTAGTTTTGATGGTTGAGGTCCCACAGGGTGTTTGAGGCTTGCAAAGTATCAAATTTTCATTAATAATAGCAAACTTTATTATGAAGTTGATTTGTAAGCAACCAGTACAACCCAGAAAAGTCAATTGCTTAAGTATGTTCCTAAAATTATATCCTTTGGCTCTACTATGACTTTGATAACTATGACTACTAATAAGCCTAAGAATATTTTATTTTTTTATTAACCAAAGACTTTCTTACCAAAAAGAAATTGAACTGAGTCTAAGGTGGTCATAAACAAAAATACGGAAGAAAAGGAAAGGGAAAAAAGGGAAGGGAAAGGAAGGAAAAAGAGAAGAGAAAGGAAAAGAAAAGAAAAGAAAACAACCCTCAGCTGTGTCCTAACTAGACTTTTCATTACTGTTGACAATGAAAATGAGAGTCATAAAGAACACAGCTGGAATTTTAACTCTTAAGTTTAGATCAAAGCTTTGGCAGTTATAAAAATCATCCTTTTGACTTGTAAACAAAACAAATCTTATGTGGATGTCAGAGTAAATAAAGTATTTCTTTCTTAAACAGTTACTGTTTTGGCTAAACTGTATTCATCTTACCTATTAAGAGATTTAAGGTAGAGAATTTATCACTCTTATTGCCATCTTAACCTCAGACACAATTATTTAAAATGAAATAAATATATACTTAGCAAACAAGGAAGATATATTACTAATTGTCCACTGGGCAGTCAATTGCCAGTTAGAGTAGCCACTTGTGTAAACTCTGTCAAACATTCTGACCCAAACACGTCTCTAGCGATTTCTAACATCTGGCTTAAAAGCTTCCCTGTAATTATTTTCATTTTGCATAAGCAAAACTCACTAAACCCTGCATCTGTGGTGGTGATATACAAAACATATAAATTTGGAGGGATTCATTAGATAATGCCAAAGAAAATGTACCAATGGCTCAATGCCATTTAACTCCTGCACTTTTGTTGAATTAGCCAGCAGTGAAGGCCCTTTTTCTTCAAACGATTATACAGTACTTCTCAACTTATTTCTGATGTAGTCCTACTGGAGTATTTAATACATAGAAATTGACATATAGCAAAGTTACAAAGAGGGGAGTGCTTTTTCTCAATGTACTTGCCTTCTCTGATTTTTCACAGAAAAACACAGGTAATAAGATGATACAGATATCAGATACATAGATAAAAGTTACTACCTAGAATTTTTGCTACTTTAAAGCTGTGGGTCTTGGTACAATTTTCTTGAGAAAATGCTTAAAACACACTTAACATATTGTTTCATCATGTATTTTCCAAATTCTAGTGGTGTGCAAACATCTAGATTCCCAAAAGACTGCACGTAGTTTACAATCCTAAATTATAGATGCATATATTTGTGAATGAAGTATAGATATATATTTTTTTCTGGTATCAGGTAAACCTTTCCATTATATCATAACTCGTTCTAAATTTGTTGTGTTCTAATTGTATGTTGCAATGCTACAATAAAATACTACTTAATTATACTTTGATTTATTAACCTCAAATATAGTCATTCATATCAGAATGTTCAAAACTGTTTTGAGGATATGTTTATTTTCTTAGCTCTCATCTTTGGTTAGCTATTTCTCTCAACCTGTTCTAGGGAAACTGAAATAGTCTAGGTTGGATGATGTATATGTATTGGCTTCAGAACCACATCTGTGTGTTGAGATTGGAGGAAAGGTCATAAACACAATGAATGTTGCTAGGAAACCATGCCTTTTAGTCAATTTAGTTGCAAAGATGAAAGGGTTTTTTAGTACAAAGATGGGCTATTTGTATAGTACAATGAATAATCATTTTATTTTGATCTTTGAATTTCTCACTTAAAAATAACAGTTTTCATTAGTAGCTTTTCCTATTTATTACTTACTTGGATTTCAAATGTTTGAAATTCAAGACATGAATGTAGTTTTCTATGAAAAGAAAGATTCATTGCAATTTTCATTTAAAGAAGATAATCTTGTTGGTAAAATGTAGGGATATCTAATTCTTAGAGCAAGTCATATGAATCATAAAAAGATTAATAATCAAATAATAAAAGTCAAGGAACAAGTAGCTAAGTCCTGTGAAATAGCCATTAAAAGGATTTTGAAAGCTCAAGTGCTATAAACAACCTTGACACTTCTTTTTGTGTTTCAAAACTATAGCACTGTGATCCTGGCAACTTCTCACAAAGATTAATCTAAAAGAAAACAGACATGTTTTACTGATCAACAATGATTGGGAGATCCCAGGACAAAACTAAGCACTCTTAATTCCACAGCACTGTATTAGCCCACTTAAGCACCTAATTAGAAGCTTATGTTGGCTGTTTCTGTATCAATTGATTTTGAATCAAAATGTAATTTAAACCATGTAATTTTTTCTATTGGCTCCATTTCACTTGAACATCTAAGTAGTATTTGGTTGTTCGAGTTATGTTGATGATGATAGATCTAGCAGGTTAGGACTGCAGTAGACATCTGGGTGGTCTTTTTGGTTTTTTTTTGGGGGGGTTAGATTATATGACTTATATCCCTTATTTTTAATAATGTTTCTCCCATTCCATTTGATTATGATAGCTGTGTCAGTCACTTGACCTCATCTTCCCTCTAGGTGTGGATATGTCATTCAGGCTGGCCAATGAGAATAATTTGTGGGTCACATGTGTTTGAGAAAGAGAAAGAAGGCCAGTATGAATGGAGCATAATCAGGGGTGAGGTGACAGGAAATGAGGTAGTGAAGGTAGGTTAAAGCCACATTGTGTAGAGCCTTGTGGAGCAGAGTAAAAAGTTTAGATTTTTTTTTTTTAATCTAAGTATAATGGGAAACTTGAAGTTAGGCAGGAGTGTGACATGATCTAATTTATGGTTTTGAAAAGATCACACTAGCTGCTAAGTCGGAAAGGACTGAGGGGTCAAGCTAGCATTAGTAGGCTATTGTGGTGGTGCTGGTGGAAAATGATGCTGGTTTGGACTAAGGTAGTAGCAATGGAAATTGACAGAAATAGATGGACTCACAATAACTTTTAGAGACTGAGCTAACAAAGCTTGCTGATGAATTGGTTATACACTATATAGTTAAGAGGGAGACTGAGGATGACTCCTAGATTATTAGCTTAAGCAATAAAGTGTGATATTGCCATTGAATGAACTGGGAAGACATGAGGAAAAACACTGTTGAGGGGGTAATTAAAAGTTCCATTTTAGGCAAATTAAATTGGAAGTATTTCCAAGTGATGATGTTAAGTAGGCAGTTGGCTATGACATTTGAAGACAGGTTCAGTGCACACCAATTTTTGAGTCAATCACAAATATTTAATATTTAGAGCCATAGGACTAACTGAGATCACCTAAGAGGAAGTATCCATAGAAAAAAGACAAGAAAAGGACAAGACTTCTTTGAACAATACACTTAATTTAAAATACAACAAATGATTAATTCTGATCATGAAATAAAATGCCACTGTTTGCTTTTATTTACAAAATGCTTTTTTACACTATGTCATGCACATAATATGAAACAAATGTGCCAAGTATTCAGAGAAGTCTAGTCTTACCACAGTATACATGGAAAAATTGAGCACTGAGAGATTAGATTTCAAGACTCATAACCACACTGCTAGTAAGTGATGGAGTTGTGCCCAGAACAGAGACCTTTCTAACCTAATCCATTGCTTTTTCGGTTAGACCATGTTGGAAACTCTCCTCTTTCAAAGGTACAAGGCCCCTACGACTACTATTGAGGCTGTTTGCCTCTATGCTAACAGCCCCAGTCCATGATGCTTGAGTTCCAAAGTCTAATTAGTTTTCTATCCTAGCCTTTGTTCTCTAATGTTGCACTTTTTTTTTGCCACTTGCCTAAGAGTTTCTCCCTCTAGTGATCTACTTTATGTTACAGGCTGTGAAAAGAAATAAGACAGAATTATTATGAATGTAATAAATTGAAATAGTCTTTTAGAGACTGATTAGTTACATGCCATGACTTTACTGCATTGTCTTAAAACATATATCATGGCTATTCAAGGCCTTTTGCTTATTTATCATTTTATTAATTATTATTATTATTATTAGTAGTAGTAGTAGTAGTAGTAGTAGTAGTAGTAGCATTAGCATTGCCATTAACATTAGCATTAGCATTAGCATTAAAATTTGTGTTGTAAACAGATGAACTTGCCAGATAAATAACTTCCAATGGGTGGTGCTGTTTTCAACACTCATGCATCTTTTTCTTGGACCATGTACTGCACCGATCCACACTGGTAAGAGTCCTATAGATAGCTTTCACTCTCAATTTCTGGGATATTTGCTCTAAAAGGTCAAGGGGAAATTTTAATTGTTCTCTTTGGACAATGGAACTTATAAGAAAATAATCCCAAGCCAGATCATCACAGAGAAGGCTACATTAAAAAAAAAAAAAAGTCAGCCCCTTTGTGTGTAGATGGGGTCTTCTAGGAAGCAAGCCTTCCTCCACTCACCAGCTTGGGTGTTTGGGGAACTATTCATTCCCCCTACCTCCTGGGTACTTTCTGAAGCAGATCTTCAGTTTCCTGTGTTTTTTTCCTTTGGGAGACAGTTTCCATGCTCCCACTATTGCATTCCTCCCATCTCTCATACAGTCTAGGCCACCATTATGTTTAAAGGTTTTGAATGGCCAGTCCACAGTATCTCCTCTCATTAAATAGACCCCAAAGTCCTGGATTTTCCAGATGCTTCCTCAAGCAATACCAAGGAATTTCACTTCTTTTGGTAGTAGGGAGTTATTGAGAGAATTTTAGCAGAGAGGTGGCAGAGTTTTGGCAGCAACGTAAATGATGGTTTTGAAGGGATGAGGATAGAGGTAAGGAGAAGCATTACAAGGCAGTTTCCAGTGAAAGCTGAAAAGGATGTGAACTACCCAGTAAAAATCAGAATAAGTAGGAGAGAACATATTTTAGGGATATTTAGAAGGACTTGGCCATTCATTGGAATGTGGGATAAAGTATAGGGGATAATTAAAGTGACTAACTTGAGCCAAAAGTAAGTCATGGCATAAAATGTGGTAGAGATACAAGGCTAGAGATGGGGAGATAATGGGTTTTGTCTCAGGCTGGTTTAGTTTGAAGTGGGTCTGGGATTTTGGAGAGAGTTCTGGGGGCCAGAAAAACAATTGAGAGACTTTAGGATATAAGTGATCATTAAAGCCATCTCAACCTATGAGGTTACACAGAGAAAGTACTTTAAATAAGAAATGAGACTTTGGAACACTACAGAAAGGCCTTTATGAGGCGGTCAGAGGAAGGAGGTTGCACAGACAGTAGATATGAGGAGAATCAGGAGAGCTGGGGTCATCCATGCTATAGGAAGAATGACGCTAAAGGAGAGAGTGACCAGTCATGCTGAAAGCCTTAGAGAGGTAAAATTATCCATTGAATTTGGCAGCACAGTGAGTCTTCTTAGGGAGGCTACTACTAACTGTGGGGTGGTGAGGAAAGAAGCCCAGTTATGAGAGTTGTGGAGCAAATATGACTTAGGAGTCGAAGAGAGAAAGGCTAGGCTGTTTGAAACCCTGGTTAGTAAAGGAAAGGAGAGAGACATGGCTATTGTCACAGAGAGAGTCACGTTTAAAAACAGTTTAGTCATTTTTAAAATTTCTAGATAGGAAATGCTTAGCCTTGCCTGTGCGATGGAAGATAAAAGGCAGTAGTCAGGAGAAATTTGCAATGCGGAAGAGGGATAGTGCAGACATAGCTTTGGGGTGAGAAATGAGAGGCTGTAGCTCCGATGGCATTTTTCAGCGGGAGGAGTAGGAGGTGAGGTCAAGACCAGGCAACTTTGGGCATTTCACTGCTCCCGGGATACCTAACTAAGGTGCAGAAACACTTCAATTGTAAATACGAGTAATCACTTTTAAATGATGAATGCTAAAATAATCATCCGTAGCCTTGTTTAATGTGCTAGACTATAGCAACTATAGGGTATTATGTATCAGATCTTATCTGCCATTTCCACAGAGCATTTCCACTACTGGTAACATCCACAGTTAGGTTCTAGGCTGGTGAAGTTGTCTTACTGCAAGATCTTTGACTTAGTAATCAACTGATAGAATTGTCAATCTTTGACTGTATCTGCTTTTAAGTTAAGATTAGCCAAGGGTCATACAATTTAAGAAATACGTGTACCCTAGTTTTATGTTATCGACTATTCAAATCAAATAACTAAAGGAGGTAGCCATGAAAGTAATGTTTCTCATAAGTTTTAATCATAGGAATTTTGAATGAAGTACACAGTCCAACTAGAATTGGTTAGTTATGGACTGGAATCCAGTTCATTTGACTGTTGCGCACCTAAAATCTATAGAGCAGCTCACAAATTAGAAAACTAGAAATCATAAATTCTAATCTCATCTCTGCTGTGTGCAAAACAAAAACCTTTCAGAATGACCCAGAGAAGTCTTGATGCTATTGCTGTTATACATTGCTCTGAACAAAAAAATCAGTTATTTTTCTAAATAGATATCAATTGAAAGGCTGTCTGGTATTGTGGTTGAATGTAGAGACTATAATGTTAAGCAGATTTGGAGTCAGGTAATCATTCCACCACCTCCAAGTGCAGGACCTCAGCTTCCTCCTTTATAAAATCAGATTGAGTGTTACTGAGCAAAGAAAAGAAGATTACTCATGTAAAATGTTGATAATAGTTGACACACTAGGAACTCAAATAAATAAATAATAGTATAATTTACTAACTACCATAATAAAATAATATAAACATTTCTGAATAGGATGAATCATCCTATATACTCACTGTCTCAATGATGGTACATGACTTATTATTCAAACTTCTAGTCACTCACTTCCAAACCAAAATAAGAAAGAAAGTACAAGTTTCCAGCAATTCAAGATGAGCTCTATAAAAAGTCTTCTGATCTTAATCTAGAGAAATGTGGGGGGGTTTTGTTTTTCGGGTTCTTTTTAACGACAAGGAATGGGGACGACTACAAAGATTAGGATGTTTTATAGAAACTGGTAGAAATGCTGTGTGTCTGTGTGTCTGTGACAAAGAGAGAAAATGTATGCCAAAGTAGAATTCACATCAAAATATTACATGAGATATACGTTAATGAGGAAAAAAGGTACACAGTTTTGCCTATGAGAAATCAGTATTAGTTATAATCTTAAACCACCTAATGAATTGTCTGTAATCAGATTTGCATCCACTCTCTAACGACCTTTTCATTGTACACAGTTGCTGTATAAACTCTTATTGGTTAGTCTTAACCAATTAGGGTAATACACCTATGAAAATAAATGTAGTTGTGTAGGTATATTTCTAGTATCCAGATTAATCATGCCCTAAGCCTAGAATACTCCTTGGAATTTTCAGACACAAATTTCAGTAAATATAAGCATTTTTTTTAATCTATGTGTTTAAAGTGCCTGGGATAAGAAACTTTGAAGGTAGCTGACAGTCTGTTATGTGCTTTTTGATGTTATAAAAAATGATATAATAGCAGTAGATTAAAAACTCCAGGAAACTGGCATTTTGTCTGTCCTGTGCAATGCTGTATTCCTTGTACATAGAATAGCTCCTAGCCCATAAGAGGAGCTCATTATATAACAGTATAATAATATGTAGTGTTTTTTTTTTCTTAAGAGAGAGTGGTTGGTGGGAGGTGGGCAGTACCCCAGTTATGCCAGAATGAGAAGGGCAGAAGTTAGTTTTAAGTGTCACCAGGAACAGAAAAACATCAACTAAATTCTTTTAAAAGGTTAGCGGAGTTGTTTGGGCAAAATATAATCCAGTGGTCCCTTGGTATCCGCAGGTGACTGGTTCCGAGACCTCTCTTGGGTACTGAAATCCAAGGATGCTCTAATCCCTTATAGAACCTGGCATAATATTTGCATATAACCTATTTACAACTTCCAGTATACTTTAAATCATCTCTAGATTGCTTATAATACCTAATACAATGTAAATGCTATGTAAATAGTTGTAAATACAATGTAAATTCTATGTATGTAAATAGTTGCCTGTGTGACAAATTCAAGTTTTGATTTTTAGAATTTTTCAGAATTTATTTCTCCAGTATTTTCTGTCCACGGTTGGTTGAATTCAAAGACGTGGAAACCACAGATACGGAGGACCAATAATATTGAGTTTTTGTTTTTGGAAAATGCAGATGAATATAGCTCCAGAAAGGCACCAAATGTTAGTTTAGCATCAGGCCACAGAGGAAATTAAAAATAAAACAAAATTAAAGAAACAGGCAACACAGGAAATTAACGTGTATTTTTTAATATATACTTCTTTGCCAGGTGCCGACCTGAGGGCATTCTCACACAGCCATGGTACGAAGTGGCTGCCTTCATTTTACAGATGAGGAAACTGATCCACGGAGAGATTAAGTGACTCAAACATGGGGACCAGTTAGGAAGTGGGGGAGCCAGGGTCTGGACTTTGGTCACCTGGCTCTAGGGTGCACATTTTATCTCATCTGTCTTCTTCACACACACGAAGTCTGCATGGTCATTGGCTGTGCCTCCTCTGTAAATAACTCAGTGGAATGCAGCACCACTTGGTGTCACTTTGCGCTCTGCCCCTAAGTTGCCACTGGCTGGATGGAACGGTAGTGTCTCTATCAGTCTCCTCATCAATAAAATTAGTATTGTCCAGCTCTATCCAGACCGCTTTGCTTGGATATTGTGTGAAATAACCAAGCAATCATCTTAAAATGCTATGAAAACACTGAGTGCTGGATCCAAATTCAATATTATTATATGAGTTTACACTGTGATAGCACAGCCATAAAGGTCAAGGCTGTTTTAAACTGCATACCAAAAGGCCCACTGATGTAGGATAGAGAAGAAATTGTTGTCTTCATAGCCAGGGGTAAGGAATTGGGGATGTTTTAATGGAAATATTTCTCTTATTTGTAGGTGCTTAAGCACCCTGAAGCAAACAAAAAAATTAATTGGAAGATAAAATAAATATAAAGGGAGAAGCCATAACATCACTACACCAAGTATTAAGGGACACCAATGATCAGATTAGGATGAGGAGCTAAAGACGTTAATCCAGTTAAGTAAAATAGCAGACTAAATAAACTAACAAACAGCAAACATTTGAATTGCATAAATTGAAAAGAGAATTTAGTTTGAGAATTAAAGGAATGACTAGAAATACAAACGAAAAAGAGGGGAAGAGAGAAGGAGGGAGGGAGAAGGGGAGAAAAAAAAGAGAAATTTATATTTGGGCCATAAAAATACTTACTGAAGTCATTCCAGTTTGATCTGATTCATTTTAAAGATTGGGGATCACTGACCAGTTGACTCCACTGCAGTCCCAGCATCAGTCGTGTCAAAGGTCAGCACGGATTGCCATGAGCCACCCGGGTCATCCACAGCCTTCAAATGATGCAGTAGTTTCATGGGAAGGACGTAAACCTTGCCATTGGGAATAATGAAAGAAAGTCTGGAAAAAGATCCTGAAGTTGTAACAAAGGATCTCTATTTCAGCAGAGCCAACTTGTTAGATAACTTTTCCATCTACTTTCTGTAATTCCTATGATTTTGTGAAATTGGCAGGATGTCAAACGTTTGATAATTCTGTACTCTGGGGCAGTGGTTCTTTACCTCAATGTCTTACTTAACATGTGGATATATCACAAACCAATGTGAGGAGATGAGGAAGATGATTGATACTAAAATCAACAGCAAAGATTTTTTTTAGCACTTATATGCCAAGTTCTTTGTATGAGATAACTCATTTTATCCTCAAACTAACCTTCTGAAGTAGTTACTCTTGTTACCCCATTTTCACAGATGAAGAAACTGAGGCATAGGGGAGTTAAATACCTTGCTTAGAGTCTCAGCTAAAATTGGAGGAGCCAGGAATTCAAAATTC